>NW_027206517.1:0-358403 GCF_024711535.1 Dipodomys merriami | reverse complement strand
GGAGGAGGAGAAGGAGGAGGAGAAGGAGGAGGAGAAGGAGGAGGAGAAGGAGGAGGAGAAGGTGGAGGAGAAGAAGGAGGAGGAGGAGACGGAGGAGGAGGAGGAGGAGGAGGAGGAGGAGGAGGAGGAGGAGGAGGAGGAGGAGGAGGAGGAGGAGGAGGAGGAGGAGGAGGAGGAGGAGGAAAAAGAAAAAGAGGGGGAAGAAGAAAAAGGAAAAGAGGAGGAGGAAGAAAAAGAAAAAGAGGAGGAGGGGGAAGAGGAGGAAGAGGTACAGAATCACCTTTATCCACATTTTATTTAGTGAATAATTATGTCAAAATAAGAGGTTCAAGTTTCTTTTTGATCTTTACAGTAGTTCCTGCTTAGCCTCCGGATATACATTCCAAGTGGATATCTGAAATCAATGAAGTAACTTCTGTATTCAGAATTTGCACATTAGGTGTTCACCCAACCAGAAATTTAAAATATTCAGGAAACAATTCTTCCCCTCACATTCAATATAGCAACTATTTACATACTTTTACATATATGTTGGTAATAGATATAACCTTGAAGTGATGTAAAGTGTAGCTTACTTTGTATGACATATTATGGTATTTTCTACATGGGTCTGGAGCCTATACTGATTTTAGTACACTCAATCAGTTCTGGAAGCCACCCTATAAATACCAAGATGAAAATTTTATGCGTTTAACCAGACAAATATAGCTACCATAAAGCTTAAGTTATAAATTAGGTACAGTAAGACAATAATTACAGTAACTAATAAAATAGAAGAATTGAAACAATATACTGTAAAAAAAAATAATGTGAAATAGGTGTGGAAGTGCACACCTGTAATCCCAGAAAACAAAGTGGAGGCAAGAAAATAATGAGAGAGATTTACAGTCAGACCTTACATCCACAAAAACCAAAAAAGGTATTGTGTGAATGTGATCTCTTTCAAAATATGAGCTTTTTTTTCCTTTTAATTTTTTCAGAGCACAGTTGAGCACAGGTAACTAAATACAGAAGGAAATTACAGTGAAGGAGACTACTGGATAATTGTTTTGTGAAGAGAAAAATGTATCCTATTTAAAGGTTCTCTTCTGAGAAGAAAACCCATGCACCATTCTTTTGCCTTTTTGTGAAACTAAGACATTTCTCCCCTCCCATCTAACCACCTTACCACCTAGGTTGTGGAAAGGACAAGCCCTTTCAAACTAGAATAGCTTGCCATCAAGGCTTTCCATGGACTTACAAACATCTTTATTCTTGAACAATTCAGCTTCCTGTAGCCTGTTTCACTACTATTTTGCTCCCTGATGCCCAGAATACCCTCCTTTGAAGACATATTCGGTATTTTCAGGTGAGTAAGATAAATGACTCCCTTAGAAGAAAATGTGAATTTGAAGATTGAAATTGAGAAGGGAAATCAAACTCTTCCATCTTTTACTTTATTAAGGATCAGAAAAAAATGATATGTGCTTACATGCTGAGAGTAAGCAATTTTTTTTGGAGGGGGGATCCTGTCGTGGTGCCTGAACTCTGGGCCTGGGCGCGTTCTCTTAGCTCTTCACCTCAAGGCTAGCGCTCTACCACTTGAGCCACAGTGCCACTTCTGGCTTTTTTTTTTTTTTGCTTATGTGGTGCTGAGGAATCGAACCCAGGGCCTCAGGCATGCAAGGCAAACTCTTTACCACTGAGCCTCCTTCCCAGCCCGAGTAAGCAACTTTTGCAGCCTGTGCTAATGAATTTAATCTTGATGCTGAAATGAAATGTCTGCCATGTGTCCTGAACCCAAATTCCTTATTTTCTGAGAGTACCACTCCTTCAGAAATTCAGATTTGTGCTGTGAATATTTACTTCCTGTAAAATGTAGTTGCTTGGATGTTTCGATTTTGTGAAAGCTGGGTGAATTTGATGTTTTTTCAGTTATAGTAAGCATGTAAAAATGAATTGAACCTGATTAAATGAAGTTCTTTCTGCCCATTTTCTCTGGTACAGATTTTTCTGCTTTAGGAAATCTATATTTTAAGTCATTCTGGATGCCTTACTAGGTCTGTGTATGTATATGAGTCAATAAGAAATGCAGAATTCGCCACATTGATTTTGGAGCAAAGACTCACAGCTGGTAACTGGGCAATGATTCAGAAGACAGCTGAGGCTGAAGCCATGAGCCTTCCTGCCTGTGTTCAGCTACAATCTCTTCTAAAACGCCCCTCACTTCCCATGGGTTGGTTTCTCTTTCTGTCCAAAGGTTTCGGGAGCTTCATCTTATTCTGGCCTCTTAGTATACCAACATGAGGGGAGTCAAAGCAAGCAAGTGAGATGTGTCAGAGGGGTTTTTTTCGGGGTCGGTTGTGGGGCCTTACCTCTGAGCACGTCCACTGTCCCTCAGCTCTTCAGGTCAAGGCTAACACTTTCCCAGTTGAGCTGCAGCGCCACTTCTGGCTTTTTCTGCTTATGTGGTGCTGAAGAATTGAACCTAGGTCCTCATGCATGCAAAACAATCACTTTACCACTGAGCCACCTTCCCAACCCCAGCAGAACGATTTTAACGCGGGATCCATCACACTTGGGAGCTTCTGGCTGAAAACCCCAGAAAGACAAAATTGAGGAAACACCTAAAAAATGTAATATAGGAAGTTGAAATGTTTAACCCTAAAAACAGTTTCTTGGATAAGGAGACTCAGGAACTGGTGTCACCTGAGGAGAATCTGGTAGAAAATAAAATATCCAGAAAATGAGAAGGGGTGTGAGGGGGTGGAGAGAAAGAGACCTAGATTACCCAGAACTGGACCTGAGTGTGAGCTTAATTTCACCATGGGAAACCAACCACAATGACACAATAGTTTACAACTTTGATTACTTTCTCTCATGCTACCAAGCCTTTTCCAGGTCCACTGCCACTTAGCATGGTGTCCATTCTGGGATTTACTGACTGCTGCTGTCTCCCAGTGGAAGAAAAGTATGTAAACCACAGGACTAAAGCTCAGAAAAGACACGTGTCATCATTTCTCACATGTCCTTTGTCAAAGTAAGTTATACAACAAAGCCTGGTATCAATGGGGATGGGAATACATATTGTGAGCAATATAATAATATCTATTATTATTGTTATAATAAGCTAACATCTATTGTTTTCACCAAAGGGAAAGAGATGGCATTTCTCCTTTTTCAGGAGTATGGGACAAGTCATTCTGTAGAATGTTCTTCAATTGGGGGCTCTCTGAATCTTTTCTCCTAAGATTGTGGCTGTGAGGTTTCAGGAAGGAGAATTACAGTGCAAAAGTATGTTCTCAAGCTGAGCACTGGTGGCTCACACCTATATTCTGAGCCTGAGATATGAGCATTATGATTCGAAGTCAACCTGGGCAGGACAACCCATGAGACTCATCTCCAATTAACCAGAAAGAGCCATAATTGGAGCTGTGGCTCAAATGTTGGAGCACTAGCTTTGAGGGAGTGTGGGTGAGAGGAAGCTCTGGGACAGAATCTTGGCCCTGAGTTCAAACCCAGGATTGAGGGATAGAGGGGAAATATGCTCTAATTGCATGAAATCAAGGGTGTATGTCAGCATCAATATTGATGGTAACTTTGGGGTAGAGTTGACCAGTTTTATTCAGGAAATGATATGTTCCACTCTACTCTGTTCTGTATTCTTACAAAAAAAAAAAAAAAAAAAACAGCTACGTGCAATCTATACCTAAGTGGTGTGGATTGCACTGATGGATTGGTTACACTTTACTCTACTTAAGAAATTATACATAAGTCGTGTAAAAAGTGTTTTTATTTTGAGGAGTTTTAATTTAATATGTCATTTTGTGAGTACATCTTGATCAATGTCACCAATTTAATCATTCTTCTCTCTCTCTACCAACCCATCCCCTCAATTTCCCTGGTTACACTTTCACACACTTACATTATGACTGAATTAGCCTACTGCACCAGTTTTGTAAAGAATTTTCTTCACTGTACAGGCAAGGAAGATGAAGATGAGGACGACAAGCCCAAGACAGCCTAGCTATTAATTGGCATCAAGATTATTTGACTTACAAAATCTTCACCAAAAGAAGCATTATAAAAAAGAACATGGCCAGGAAAAGTAGAAGCATCTGTATTTGTGTGTTTGCTAGTTCTGGGGCCTGTGTGCTGTCCATGAGCTGCTTTGCTACCACTTGAGCCACGGTAACACTTCCAGCTTTTTGGTAGTTAATTGGAGGTAAGAATCTCATGGAATTTCTATACTGGGCTCACTTTGATCCACAATCTTCAGATCTCAGTCTCCTGAGTAGCTAGGATTGCTGGTGTGAGCCACTGGCAGCTAGAAAAAGATCTATTAGTTGTCCCACTTAAACAAATGGAGCAGTAGGTCAATTGATACTGGTGAAATGCAGATAATGATTCCTCTACTTGTTCCTCTCTGGTTTTTATGACTAGTGTGATACTGCTCACTCTGGTTTATATGACTGTGCAATCATTGTTCCATTTTTATCAGTAAACAGGAGAACTGTAAGGGGAGAATATGGGATGAAAATTTTATCTATAGTTTTTGTGGCCTGGCAATATCTTCTCAGAATATTTACAAGGGAAATAAGACTCCATATCGGCTGAATAAAGGAAAAGACACACATGTGCCACAGAAGCAGTGCCACAGAAGGAGAAATGGGAAAACTCATCTAGGCTCAGAGCAAAGCAAAAGGATGGGTTGTTCAGGTGCGTGAAAATTTGTGAAGAATTTCTTTCTTACCATGGAGCTATCATTCAATGCTGGCATTTATGATATGTTCCAGGACTTATATCTATTTAGGTCTGTTTCCTCTGAAGCATCTTTGATAATGACAGAAAGGAGAATGTGACAGTGGCACCTGGTTATGCTTTCTGAAGGAGATTTCAGCTCTCTCCCAAAACAAGTTAGGGTTGTAATGAATGACTTTTATTTCCTTAGAGAATTCATGTTTAATTCTTTGTTTCTATTAAGATTATCAAATTAATAACTTTAAATTTGGTAGATGATATTATAACAAATATGGAATTATGATTTTTATGTTACTTAGAGGCACCCAGTTTCCTTTTAGATAGAAAATATTTGGCTGGTTTTCAACTAAAGTTTTACATATCAGCCTGCTGAGTACCTAGGATTGTAGGCATCAGTCACCTCTCCTGCCTGAGACAAATATTTTTGATAAGGAAAATCACTATGCTATGGAATATGAGGCATGAAGAATGTAGACTAAAAAGGAATATTTTGAAAGCATTAACAAACTGAAGTTATCACAAACTTGCCAGCTTCAGTGAGGAGAAAAATGAGAAAGAAGTACGAGAGTCAGAATTGGAGACTAAGGAAAAGTTATTGAATATCTCTTTGTTAGCAGAACTACTGAAGATTCCTTTTTAGAAAAATTTATTTTGATGTAGTGGTACATGCTTATAATTCTAACTACTTATGAACTAGACACTGGAAGTTATAGAAGGTTTGCTGTTGGTATGGTTAAAATTAGAATACTGGCACCTCAATATCCAAAACAAACTAGTGCCACATGTTGATAAGAGAGGCAGAAGTAGGACGATCACAGTTTGAGGCAGAAGGGGGCCTTTGTTTATATGTGGATGGTAACTAAGTCGTAGAGGCAAGCCTTCAAGAATGAGATTTAAATAAAACCAAATAGATTTTACTTCTGATAGTTAATACAGTGCATTACACAGAAGAAGAAAAAATCCTGACTATGTTGGCATTGCAATCTTGTATCTCCAGGCTCCAGAATGTAGAAATAAATTTGTTGTTTAAAACCAATTAAGTAATGGGTAATTTGTCATCATAGGTCTAAAGGGCTAACAATAAGCCATCTGAAATGGACTGTTTGTGTTTTTGTTTTGTTTTGTTTTTGTGTTTGTTTTTTTTTTTTGTCGGTCGTGAGGCCTGAACTCTGCGCCTGTGCACTGTCCCTCAGCTCTACAACTGTAGACTAGTACTCTACCACTTGAACTTCAGCCCCACTTCCGGCTTTTTCTGCTGAGGAATGGAACCAAAGGAATCGAACCAAGGGCCTCAGGCATACAAGGCAAGCACTCTACCACTGAGCCACCTTCCAGCCCTGGTTTCTCTATTTTATTTTTCCATCTTTCCAGAGACCTTTTGATACTGAAAAATGCTAAGGCTCCATAGAGAAAAGTTTTAAAACTGCCCATTGTCCAACTCTGACTTCATAAATTTTGGAGTGTAAGGAATGACATCAAGTACCTGAGACACCTAAGACAGGACACTTCATAGTCTTCGGCCCTGCTCCTCAGCACCTGGTGCACATTCACATTATGTAATCAAGTCAACTAATGGTAGTTATAATCAATTTAAAAATACATAGCCAGAAAACATTTTATGAACACTCTTGCACTGTAGTCTCATTGGCTCCCATGTACAAAATAGGAAAGAGAGGCTTCAAAAGAGGTAAGTAATTTACCAAAGGTTGCAAAGCTGGTATATTGGTACATTTAAACTCAGATTAATCTATATCCATACTTAGGCTAACATACCATGTGCATTTATTTTTCTGCAGAAATAAAGGCTCACAGACCTTTATTCAATTTCTAGACTCATATGTGCTAACATGATATGTCTATCATGGGTGCTTTACTGCTGCCACCAAGTCATATCAGCTGTAGTTGATACATCTGTACCCATGCATATAAAAATTGCTGAGACTTGGGCAACTGTACTTTTAAAATCTCCCATGCAGTAATAATGTGTAATTAACAGTATGAAATCCAGGGCTAGAGAATAAAACTTCTATGATTGTGCCAGACCCACCTTGCAATTCTTTCTTGGTCTCTTTCCTTCCTTCCTTTGTAGTGCTGGGGATTGAACCCAGGGCCCTGAGCATATTAAGAAAGTGCCATAATACCAAGGAATATGGTCATATCAATCTCTCCAACTTCACTCTCCAATTCACTGCTACCTTGTTCCTGATACTTTACGTTTCTTGATCATAATATTTGGAGATTACTGAACTTCATAAGATTTTCTTCATTTTACAGAATATTTGTTTGCTCTCTTCCTATGTATCACGATACTGAGCAATAAGGATTTTCTTGATCTCCCCAGGCAGAGTTCATGGCTCATCTTCAGGTTTTATTTTACCATGTATATCATTATATTATTACATTTATAATAACAACTCACTTAAATAATTGTTTCTCTTCTTCAGTCTATTGGTAGACCCATGTCCAATCCTAGTTTTTATATAAACAGGAATAGAATTTTTCTTGCCTTATTTTCCTCTTTTTGATTGGTGCAAATTTTCCTGATCTTGTAGAACTCTTTTTATCCATGAATATTTTTCAGGACATTTCTTCGTATTTTGCATAATTCAATTAAGAGATTTCCAGCCAAAGAAAACAACTCAGAATTATAGAGGTTAATGACTGTACTCTGGGTTCTTGTGCAGTTGGCACTGGATTTGGCATCTCTATGTTACAACAATAAAAATACATATACTGAAAGTTGCTTTCTTTTTGGTTTCCCATTTTGAGCCATATGAAGCATTTAAGGTGCATAGCAAGTTAACCGTGGAAGTATGAGCTGGTAATCTTTTAAAAATATTTTTTTTATTTTAAAGAAACTGTATAGAGGGGTTACAGTGTTACAGTTACAGTACAGTAATGAGGATATTTCCTGTCGAGCATTGTTACCCCCTCCTTTGTTTTCCCCCTATATTCCCTTCCCTCCTTACTTCCCCAACTCCTCCTTCCCCCTACCCTGAAGTTGTGAAGTTCGTTTTCAACATAGTGCATTGTACTTCTCATTGTTACAATTGGTCAACCTGTATCCTTGTTTCAGCATTTTGTTGTTTCCCTTCCCCTCTCAAAATTAGAAAATTGAATATACATGATGTAGAGAACTGGAATCAAATACAGTGACAACAGAGCATATGGGAGCTGGTAATCTTTAACCTTCAAATTCCAAAACAAAAATAAGCAATGAATGATAAAATTTGTTCACAAGGGAATCCTCAGACTTCTGATTGATACTCTGATTCTTCCATTTAAATAAAATGTTGTTAGAATCAAGTTCTGATCCAGGCTAAAATGTTAATACCTGTGGAAATGATGACATTGAGTTGGTATTAGTTGAATATGCCTTCCTATTAATGAAATACCATTGCAAATGATTTTACAAAACCTGGATGATAGCAAGAGGGATTTTCGACAAAAGCAGTATAGTGGGTAAGGTATGTAAAAGTTACAAAACTGGAACTGCATGCTGGGAAAAGAATAACTTTATGGGGAGGAGTAACGTATTGTTTTAGATGAGCCAAGTTAAAATGGATCATTATGTAACAAGAAATTTCGTATTTGCTTCCTTCTAACAGCTAGCAGATACTTATCTATTTATAAAAATAAATACTAGAATGAAAAATCCAAAAGAACTTTAATGAGGCATTTAATATTTTGGAGACAACAAAGATTTTCAGTGATAGGGACAGTTTAATTAATTCTCGAATTTATAAGCACTGGACTCCCATGTAATCATTATAAGTGATGTTCTTAGAATAGTATGAAATTTCTAAGGATAGGAAATATATGAATGATATAATGATATGAAAAGTCAACTTATAAAGTAGGCTCACACCTGTAATCTTACCTACTCACAAGGATGAGATTGAGTACCATGGTTCAAAACCAGCCCCCAGAGGAAAATCCATTTAACCGCCAAAATGACAGAAATGGCTAGCGCTGAGGACAAAAAAAAAAGCAGAGAACAATGTGTAAGCCCTGGATTCAAGCTCCAGTTTGGGCAATAAACAAATGAATAATCAAACAAATATATGACAACAAATTATAGGAAAATATGCATATGCATATATGCATGGCAGAGTGGTCTAACCGTGGTGTTCCAGTGTTTACATTGTGTAGTTCCAGGATGAGAACATCACAAACATTTAATTAAAGGAAATCAAATGTAGCAATACGTTGGAAATGATCTGCACAACTTGGGAGGGATTGAGAAAGTGAAGGAAAGAGGAAGAAAAATAAAGGATAGGGTAGGGTAACAAGTTAGATAAGAAATGTTATCACTACCTTACTTATGTAACTGTAATCCCTCTGTACATCACATTGACAATAATATTGAAATAAAAAATAAAAACAAAAGCTTTTATTTATATCATTATATTTAAAAGTAGACTTTAAAAGAGTTATAGGCATGTTTTAAATTTCTAATGCATTGCCCCACTCTACTGCAGTATACTGGAATATGGGGAGAATTACTTACACATGAGTCCATGAGTAAGGACCCTAATAAGAATTCCACAAAGAAATGTCAACATGAACCAAACAGTCCTACCCATAATACCTTCCTTCTAAAGCAAATCACACAACCTCCCAAATCCACATAATTCAATCATTTAAAGACAAATGATGAACCAACGTCTCCATGTGTAGAAATACATACTTGTGAAAAGGATGGAAAAGGCACTGAGACACAAAGTAAATAATGCACAAGTTTAAGGAAGATTCCATAGATAAAGGAATGTGTCCCACACACTTCAAACTGTAAATCTGGGAAAGTCAGTCATCTTTGTCATACTAATAAAAACCACAAAAAAATCTAACTGTGGGATTCAAAAAGATTGTTCATTGTGACAGCACAGTAAATTCAGTGCAAATTACTATGTTTCTCTTTCCTTGTCTTATTCCCACCTCATTCTTGAATTCTGAAGGTGAGATTCTGGGGAGCCAGTTCCCTTTGCTCCAGTAATTCATGAACGTGAATGGGTGATTGGAGATACAATTTCTTCATATAGTTCTTGGATTCTCATTTTTTATTAAACTTACAGAGAAATAATGGAATTGCAAAACACAAGAAAGTCTCAACTTTTCCACTAATTTCTAAAATGCCTGCTGTAAGAACAACAAAATTAATGAAAGAAACAACTCAGAAACCATATAAAGATATTTTTGGTGTATTGATACCAGGAGAAATTGAAAACTCATGTATAAATACCAAATTACATTTACAAAGCACAAAACCTAATTCTTCACTGAGCTAAAATGATAATTACACATTTATATTTTCCAACAAAATCACCATTGAGAATACCACAGTAAATTTCAATCACAGAAGCAAAGCTGCAAAGAACTGCTAAAATTTTTACGTATTCTTTCCTTGAGTTGAGAGGGTTGATTCTGCTGACGTTGACTGTTTGATCCTCTTCCTCCTCACAAATAAATGGGCCTACATAGAACAATATATACCTATACCTTAACTTCATGGGTGTCTAGCCTTTCTGGTTGGATCTTCGGTCTGAGGACCACCTACGGAGCATATATAGTTTATGAACATGGACCATGCTTTAACAAGCTGAAACATGATCTAAAACAGTTCTAACAGAAACATATGTGATAATGGAAATATTCTATATATGCATTGTCTAACAGACTAAGCCACTGGCTATATGTGCCTAATGAATCTCATATGTAAAGAGTGTCTGAAAAATTAATTCTTCCAATTTCAGTTAAATGAAATTTTAAATAATAAGATTCATCTACTCACTTTTAACTCAACAGCTCATTTTCCAAATAAGGAAGCTGAAGTTCTGACAAAGATGATGATAAAATATAATCCAAGTGAAGAAGTTTCCATTAGATACTAACTGAATGCCTGTGAATTATCTGAGCTTTCTTGTCTTATAGAATTCAGCCATCACTCAGCTAGATTGACAGCTGGGAGGAAAGCGGTGGGAGATAAACACAAGATACTTGGGATACTGAGAATTGCTCCTTGAAGATGAGGGTTATGAATGAATCTTTTCTATATTTAGTAGATAACAATGTGTGTGGAGTCCTGAAGGTAGAAAAATAATGATTGTATTTCAATCAAACAGGTGCTCTGTTTATCAAAATGGGAGAGAAGACAGACAGGTGAATTCTATATATATACAAACTATATAGAGAAAATTTGCTATGTTCTATTCCATGATAGGCCCTAGCATAAACGTTGGCACTTTGTACATACTCTGTAAATATTCACACACTAAAAAACAGAAATGTAATCCTTTATTACTGTTAAAATACATAGAATATCTTCATAATATATATTTGTGGGCCTATTTTTTTCCTTAATTTCTTCCACCCCTATATTAAAAATGGCCCTAAGAGAAAAGCTTCTAGATGTGTTAAATTTGAATTCCATCTATTTCTTTTGTTGAATTGTACTCTAGATAGGATTGAGGGATTAGGGCAAGAAAAATAATAAGTATTCTCAACAAATTGTCATGCCTCATTTTTAAGGGGAGGTATGCGATTATTAGGAGAAATATGTATTGGTCTTTGTAGCTAGGACCATTCAAGAAACAAAAGAAAAAGAAAAGTTCCATGGCAGTCTCAAGTGTTTGCATATCTTCAAGTGAATAATAGCTGTTGTATATTCCATATTATATTTGCAATCTTTCTCTAAGCTATTGCCATCCTCCAGAGTAAAGTTCAGGCATGCCTATTGCTCATTATAAAGATCGCAGTTGCTCAAACTCAGAATACATTGTTTGTATAGGCTTCACATGGCTATCTTTATTTCACTCAGTGGCATTGAGGAATGGGAGATACACTTGAAATACATAAATATACACATACACACATATCTCACTGGCTTTCACTTTTACTGTAAAAATTAAGTCCTTTTTGTCTCTGACCCAAGAGCATCATAAATCGTCTAGCATCCATTAATGTGTAATAAGTTCATTATTAACTTGCAAATAGGTTAAATCTCTAGATTCACACAATTCTAAATACTCATATGGAGAAAAATATATACCTAGAGTTTTGGTGTGCTTCTATATTACGAAGCTCTCAATTTTCATCTTATTTGCCCAGAGGCGGCAAAATTGCTTGATAGGAAATGTACTCATTACCTTGTCATGTAACTGTAACCCCTTTGTACAGTATTCTTACAATCAAAAATGTACAAAAAGGAAAAAAAGAAATTGGAAGTCACGTATTTCCATTAAAACTAACTAAATTTAAGGCCTGTAACTTTCTACAGGTTTTTAAGGACCAAATAAGTTGTGGATATGCCCCACGGCCTTTACGAAAAGCTTAGGGAGAGAGATCCAAAAGTGGCAGGAGGTAGGTGACCAGAGCATAATTATATAGCTTTACTTCACTGTTACCATAGCAGGAGTACAAATCAATATGATGGTTCGTAGTTACAGGACCAGAAGATATACTAGAAACTGACATCAATGAAGGTCATTCATTGTAGGAAAACATAAATCAGGATGCACCATAGGTTGCAATCAATAGTGTCCAAAAAAAGCAACACAGATTGGGATAAAGTTATTTCAAGTATATATTTGATAAGTGGTTCACATCAAGAATATATATAAAAAACACACATCATTGCAACGACACACAACCTGATTTTACTATGTGCACATAAATCAGATTTTTGTCCAAAGAAGACAAAGTGTTAACAAGTCCATGAAGCAGGTGTTTAACATTACTAATCACAACGAAAGTGTAAGTCAAAATAATGAAAAAAATTACCACTTCATATGAATTAGGTAGGATAACTACAAAAAAATAAAGTACAATATTGACAAAAGTGTCGTAAAATTGGAACCATTCTATGGGAAACAGAATGGCATCTTTTCAAACAATTAAAAACAAGATTACTCATACCTGTAATCCTAAGCACTCAGGACAGGAGGCTGAAATGCAAGGATCACGGTTCATAGCCAGCCTGGGCAGAA
The DNA here is from genome assembly GCF_024711535.1 of Dipodomys merriami. Taxonomy (NCBI): domain Eukaryota; kingdom Metazoa; phylum Chordata; class Mammalia; order Rodentia; family Heteromyidae; genus Dipodomys; species Dipodomys merriami. The sequence goes on along the minus strand of NW_027206517.1, from coordinate 345,678 downwards.
AACTGGAAGTGGATCTGTGGTTTAAAGTGTAGAACTCTAGCCTTGAGGAAAAGTTCAGGGACAGTGACTTGGCCCTGATTTCAAGCCCCATGACAAAAAATTTAAAAAAAACAGAAAGTAAATAGAGTTTTACTGTGATCCAGTGACTCCATTTCTGGGCATATACTCTAAACATCTAAAAGCACGGTCTGGAAAAGGTCTTGCACACTCATATTTATTTTGTACAATATTCAAAACATGGAAGCAATCCAGTGGCCATCAACAAATGAATAGCTAAAGCAAATGTGGTTTATACATACAGTGGCATATTATTTCAACTTTTAAAGGAATTATGGGGCTGGGAAGGTGGCTCATGGGTAGAGCGCTTGCCTTGCATGCTTGAGGCTCTGGGTTTGATTCCTCAGCACCATATAAGCAAAAAGAAAAAAGCCAGAAGTGGCGCTGTGTGTCAAGTGTTAGAGTGCTAGCCTTGAGCTGAAAAGCTGAGGGACAGTGCTCAGGCCCATAGTTCAGGCCTCTCGACTGGACCTCCCTCCCAAAAAAAGAATTATGTTGTGACATATTCTATATTATGATTGAACCTTTGGAATACTGCTAAGTGAAATAAGCCAGTCATAAAAAGATCAAATATTACATGATTCTACTTATATCAGTAGTTACATAGAACAGTCTAATTGATAGAGACAGGAAGCAAAATCATACTTGATGTATACTTTGAAGCAGAGGAGAGTGAAAAATTGTTTTAATGAATAAAGAATTTGAATCTTGGAGTATGTAATGAGTGTGGACATTGAGATTGTACAATATTGTAAATGTACTTATTACTACTATGTTGTATTCTTAAAATGATTAATAAAACCTGGGAGAGAATTATGAAAGGGTTAAGCATAATCATGGTACATAGTATGCCTATGTGGATATATGAAAATGAAAGATCCACTTATTTAAGTAGATAATGCTAATAGAGTTGAAAAAAGACAATAAATTTTAAGTTAAGTGTGCAAGTTTAAGTCAGAGGGCTTTGCTTCTTCAAAAAAGCAATTTAGACATCCAATTTCTCTGTCAACATAGTGTTGATGGGACATCACAATGTACAGTGCCCTTTGGGCCTGGGTGCTGTCCCTGAGCCCTTCAGCTCAAGTCTTATGACCAAGAAAATAATGCTTGGGTTAAATGGGTTAAATATTTTGCCCACCATTACTGTTAAGATTCTGTGGCACAGAAACCACAAAAACACCTGGTCCACTTCCTACTATGATGAACCTCAGATCCCCAAGAGCATGGAGTGCATGATCTGTCAGTCAAACACAGAGTGGGGAAACTTGTAAGACTCTGCTGTTGCTATTCACAAGAGTTTGGATCTAAGACAAAAACCCTCTTTGCCCAAGCCCTTGCTTCTGTAGGTATGGGGAGGGATAATTGGCATTTCTGGGAAACTTATCAAGATGCACTTAAATCCAAACCTTGAAGAGATGAGCAGTAATCACTAAATATAGCCAGGGGAGATGTCTAATGGTATTGTGGAGGACCAGTGTTGTAGACCTTCCTGGCCAACTAGAGTAGAACCTGTACTTTGGTTCAATTAGCCATACCTTTCACCTTAGCATATCATCCACCTGTCCATTCTCAAACATTTTATACTAGTTAGGAGAGACCCCTTCCCTGGAGGGTCATTCGTATTTCCTAATTACTTAAGTGGTTTTCAGGATCGCCCCCTCCAAAGTTTCCAAAATGTTCAAAGCCTGAAACCAGACAGCACCTTATGAATCAATTTTATTTTATGATTAGTATAAATAAAATATTTTGGGGGCTAGGAATATGGCTTTGTTTGTCCAGCATGCATGAAGCCCTGGGTTTTATTCCTCGGAACCACATAAACAGAAAAGGCTGGAAGTGGCACTGTGGTTCAACTGGTAGAGTGCTACCCTTGAGCAAAAGAAGCTCAGGGAGCCACAGGATTGGCAAAAATAAAATATAGAGTAGAATAAAATCAAAAGAGGTTTGATAATTATACTAAAATTTTTAACCCATAAACTAAATGCTCTAGTAGGGTGGCATGGAAAAATTAGCTCTAGGAATATTATCTGACAAGGGATGAGCTTCTATGGTGATTGGAGACCAAAGCTGCACAAAGATCTTTTTTGGGGGGGGCGGGTCCGGTCCTGGTGCCTAAACTATGGGCCTAGACACTGTCCCTCAGTTCTTCAGTTAAAGATAGCACTCTACCACTTGAGCCACAGTGCCACTTCTGGCTTATTTCTTTTTTGCTTATGTGGGGCTGAGGAATCGAACCCAGGGCCTCAGGTATGCAAGGCAAGCACTCTACCACTGAACCATTTCTCAGCCCCTGCACAAAGACCTTAGAAGGTTTGAACATTGGCAAGTGAGTTAACTAAGAACTCAGACGAAGAGCTGGGAAGGTGGTTTAGCGGTAGAGTGCTTGTCTTGCATGCATGAACCCCTGGGTTCGATATCTCAGCACCATGTAAGCAGAAAAAGCACTGTGGCTCAAGTGGTACAGAGCTATCCTCAAGCTGAAGAGCTGAGGGACAGTGTCCCAGCCCAAATTTCAGGCCTCACAACCGCCAAATCCAAGAACAAAGAAAAGAAAAAAAAATATGGTCACTGGTGGCTCACGCATGAAATCCCAGCTACTTGGGAGACTAAGATCTGAGGATGGTCATTCAAAGCTAGGCAAGGCAGGTAAATTCTGTGATACACTTATCGCCAATAAACCACTTAGAAAACTGGAAGTGGTGTTGTGGCACAAGTGGTAGAGAACTAGCCTTGAGCTGAAGAGCTGAGGGACATCACCCAGGCAAGGTGTTCAGTTCCAAGACCAACCAAAAAAAAAAAAAAGGCAAGTTACACCTAAAGGGTTTCCTACCAAGAGGGAGGAAGGGTTTCCTACCAAGAGGAAAGGAGTTTTGGGGGTTTCTGTCTAACAAGAATGCTAGTTTCCCTTCTAGTGGGCAGGGGCATTAGCTTCTAATAACGAGGGTGTTAATGAAAAAACTGGTCAAAGCATGATTCAGTTTCATAATGTCCAGATAAATGTCTAATGTTTGACTTGTGAAAACATCCTACTTGGGAAACTCCAAACACTCTTAATGCCTTTAAAGTGATCATGCTTAGTTCCAGGGCCTCAATGGACCCTCTAGGTAATCTTACGATATGATTGCAAATTCAATCTTGGAGCAGACACTCTGCGTATGTCTTCCAATTTTGAGTATACCCAAATTCAAATTGAGACTGAATAAGTGAGGTAAATACTGTGGTGATTCTGTCCACATATGGAGTACTGCAATGACTGTGTTGCAGAGAGGGCACACAAGAGGTCCTATTTGTGCTGTCATTGAGCTCAGACCTCATGTGCATGAAATTCATGATAGTTCAGTAAAATGTGATCCAAGACAACTTGGAACAACTTGTTGCCCTTCTCAGAAGCAAGAGTCTGTTTAAAAAACCACTGAAACTGATCAGCTCCATTCTTTCCAGGTCAACTACCTGGGGAAAATTGGACATTTCCAATTGGACATTTCCAAGAAACTTACCTAGAGGTAGTGAAGGCCAAACTTTGAGATGAGCAGTAAGTACAAATCATAGCCAGGGGAAATGTCTGGTGGTATTCCAGGAGACCACTATTGGAGATGTTACTGGCCAACTGTAGTGGAATCTGTACTTTGGTTCCTTTGGCCAATCCACACCTGACCATTCTCAAACACCTTAAATTAAGTAAGGAGAGACTTCTTAGCTAGTGGGTCATTCAAACCTCATATTTTCAAATACAAACTACATATTTACAAATTTTATATTTACTTAGGAGCTTAAAGCTAGAAACCAGAAACAACAGCTTAAATTAGTTTTATTCTGTTGATCTCCACAATCTATGATCTCCATAATCGAATTATTCCAATATGTGCTTTTATTTATCAGCAGGATTTGTTTATTGGAAATGCCACCATGTAAAATAACTAGGACCCACTGGTACGATTTAATGGGAAATATTTGGACTAAACATAATACTTGACCAGATAAATGGTGATAAGTGAAATGAATCCCAACATAGGGGCAAAAGTGTTTTTTGTCATTTCTTGCTATTGTTTCTAACATATTTATAATGTTCCATGTGATTTTTGTTTCTTTGTATTCTGTCCCCCAAAAAACAGCATAACCCCTGTTTCCAATGTTTTTGATGTTGGTGCCCTCCATCTTGTATATACACTTCTCTAGTTTGGAGAAGGAAAGGGAAAAATAGAATACTTAAATGGGAATAGAGGTTGACCCATTGTAACAATAAGATGCACAAGACACTGTTGAAAAACAAATTTTAAAATTTAGGCGGGGTTCGGGGGGAGTGTTTAGGGTAGTTTTGAAGCTAAGAGGTTAGGGATGGTAGGGGACATATAAAGCAGGAGGTAACAATGCTTGATAGAATATGTATGCTTTCCTTCCTCATGTAACTAACACCTCTGTACAGTATTTTTACAATAAATATATAAAAATAAAAGAATAAATATACTTCAAAGGTAATCTGTGTGGTGGTTGGAGGCCAATGGTACAGAAAGACTTACAAGGATTGAATACTGGAAACAAATTACCTAAAAACTGAGATGATGCTGAGTATAATCCTAAATGCTCAGTTGACTGAATTCTGAGGATTTGTGTTTGAAGCCAACCCAGACAGGAAAGATGAGACTTTTATTTCCAATGAAGGTGCAAAAAAAGATACTACTGGAGTTGTGGCTAAAGTGGTAGCCTTGAGTAAAACTGCTCTGGGACAATGCCCAGAGCATGAGATCAAACCTAAGACCAGCCCCCAGTCACTTATAAAAAAGTTGTGTGTCTGTGTGTGGTGGCAGATCCCTTTACAAGTTTGATGATAGAACAAGCATTTCAACAATGAGTCATGGTGTCAATATTTACCTCTTTAGTAATTGTTTTCATAGTAATGTGTACAAGGGTGCTTTATCTCTTCTATAACAGGTATTTTTTTCCGTGACTGACTGAAAAACTGCCTTAATCAAACCCTTTTTAAAATCAAAATATCTTATTGGATACTGCTGAATAGGAAAGTCAATGATTATTGTTTGAAAGAAAAGAAAGCAAAATCAGATGGGAGAATTGTAGAAGTTAAATCTTGAAGTGCTTGACTGATATAAGCACTGCCCTTTTAAAGGTAGTCAAAACCTTACCAATTTTAGAGAAGTGCTAAGGGCTAGAGGCATGGCAATAGTAGTAGAACACCAGCTGGGTAAAAGTTGGTTATTTTTTATATGGCCAGGTGTTCGGATTTGGTTGATTGTTAAGGCTTTTGACTAGTTTGAAAGGGGTCAAAAGTTTGAGCCATCACAAAAGATGATCCCAAAGCTCAAATTCATGGGAGCTGGGCTGCCTATCCAGTGTGCTTATTCAACTTGGACATGCGACAGCATGCCTTCTGTAGGAGTAAACTTTGCCTTGCTGAGATGGTGTTTGTAGAATACCTTAATTGCCCCCGGTATTTCCAACACAGATATTCTGTGCTATTCATGAGGAATCCTAGGAACCCCTCATAGGAGACACATCCAGCTGCTCTGTTGAGCAAAACTCCTGGATGTTCTAAACATGCCATCCTTGGTAGCTGATAGTGGAACTAGGTATAAAGTTAATCAGCAACATCAGTAAGAGGCACAAACAGGCACCCTCAGAAGCAAGCTACCTCATGCATTGGCCTTGGTAGAAAAAAATGAAACTATGTATCCTATTTTGCTACTTGTGTCTTTGTAGGGATGGTGTATGAGAGAAGTGTCTTAGATTCAGGCTCTTAAATTCTTTCTGTCTAACAGTCTTGATCTGCAAATGCATTTGTCCAGCTAGGAAGAGTGAAAATTTGGAGATGGATTCATCTCTGAGAAAAATCTCTAATAATGGAGTTGAGAAAAGGGAGGAACAAAAAACACAGTCTGAAGGGCAAAGCATACCAAAAAATCTTACTCCCATTACAGCATGTCTCTGTGATTTAAGAATTGTAAATCTAGGAAGCCCAAGAAAATTGTAGCTAAAAAGCCTCCCTCATACATTGTAGGGAAAGATATGACAATATGTGTTAAGGCTGATTTTTATTTTTGAGCTCAAATTTTAATGTTCATTTGGTAAACTAAATCCTCAATATCCCTGTCTCTGTGTAAATACCCATCAACATGAAATATAAAGTGATTTTGATAAAAAAATAAAAATGACTCAGGAGAAATTTTAAATGCAAAAACAATCTTCACAGAAGCAAACTCTCAGAGATATTTCATGACTTTGACAAGGATAAAGTGGGTGAAGTTAGTATATAAATTTATAAGTATGACAATGCACAAAAACATAAAAAGATACTCATCTATTTCATTATATACCCAAAGCAGAAAGCAAATCTTGGTTAGATGATTTTTTAAAACCCAGTCTCTCAGGTACTGGGAAGGTGGCTCAATGGTAGAGTGCCTGCCTTGCATGTATGAGGCCTTGGGTTTGATTTCTCAGCATCACATAAGCAGAAAAAGATGGAAGTGGTGCTGTGGCTCAAGTGGTATCACTAGCCTTGAGCTGAGGGACAGCACCAAGCCCCAGAGTTCAAACCCCATGACCAACAAAATAAAAATAAAAATAAAAAACAAAACACAGTCTCTCACTTTTGTGTCCTCAACTCTAATAACTCTGCTTCAGCCTAGGGCTAATATTTTAGGTGTGGACATATATCAACACTCCTGAATCAGACTCCACTTGATTATTTTTTAAATACATATTTTGTTCTTAAGTTTCCTCTTTATAAATTCACATACACCTATAAAAAATGGTGTGGCCATCCCAGTAACCTTCTCAAAGTACCTCCTTATGACAACTTACAAAAATTGTATTATATTACAACAAGGAAAACAATGCTAAAAATAAAGAAAACAAATTATGAAATATTAATGATTAATAAAATAAAAAACAAAACAATTACCAGTGTTTTCAATATTTGAAGTGTACTACAAATTAGATTTTATTATTGCCATATTTCTTTACATTTAACACTAAGATTATGATGTTCAACAAGAATTTTATAGGCTATGAGTAGTATCTAAATCACCCACTAAGTTTACCATTTATAGTTCATCTCATAATTTGTATATGGCTTATATCATCATTTGTTCCTCACTAACATATGAAGTAAGGAAGGCCTACAGTTTTAACAGAATCTGTGTAGTTAACAGAGTCAACTCTTTATTCTGCTCCTTTACACAAGGACTTTGCAACTTCTCATTAGTAAAGTTTGTATAAAATCTGAAATGTACATACTTAGTACTACTTATCTGCTACCATAAATCTTAAATACTTTATAGAAAAGTATTATGACCTGCCAAACTGTCCCAGTTTTGGCATATATAAGCAAATTCCCAAAATTAAATATATTGAAAACATTAAAACGTTTAACAAATATTAAAATTGTTGCAGTGTTCATTACTACAGATCCCTTGTATAGAATAATTGAATTACTCCTCCAACACATCTCTTGAACAACAAATATCTGGAATTATTTTGTTTTTGACATGTCAATCTTGACTTTATTCTTAAATGTGTACTTATGTAAGAAGTACATGGTTCTAAAATTTGACGACAATTCTTTTAAACTTACTTTTTGTTGAATTGTCTAGTTTAAGAAAATCAATTACAATTTATCTATAGAAATGTTCTGTGCTCAATTCAGCATCACATACACTAACATTGGAATGATACAGAGAAGATTAGCATGGCCACTGAGCAAGGACCACAGGAAAATTCCTGAAGCATTCCATCACCCAATTTGTTAGGAAATAGAAAGACTTGGAAAAAAATTATTAAGTGAAGTAAGCCAAGTCCAAAGAAACATAGGTCCCATGATTTCTCTAATTTTCAATACCTAATGTATGTCTGAGATAAGCAGAAAAGGTCAAAAGTTATGTGTATATGACCAGATAAGATTATGTTAAGGGAAATGAAACCCAAGTTTTTTTCTTGCTATTGTTTCTCACGTACTTATATCGTTCAGTGTGTTTTTTTTTGTTTCTTTATAGGTTCCTCCCCCATGCTATAACACCTGTTTTCACTGTATTTGAAGTTGGTGCGCCTACATCTTGCATATACTCTCCTCTAATTTGCTGAGGGGAAGGAAAAAAAACCCAAAATGCTTAAATAGGTATACAGGTAGACCTATTGTAACAATGAGATACACAAGACACTGTGTTGTAAAGTGAACTTTAAAATTGAGGCTGGGAAAGGGAGGAGGTTAATGGACTTGTGGAGGTGGGAGGGAAGGGATGGTAGGGGAACAATAAAGGAGGAGGTAACAATGCTTGTTAGGAAATGTACTCATCACCTTGCTCATGTAAGTGTTACCCCTCTGTACAGTATTTTTACAATAAGAACGTATAAAAATGTTCTGAGATGGAAGAGTTTATTTCTTTTATTTTACACATGTAATATTTTTAGCAAAGAAATTCATGCAGAACTCCAAAATGAAGGCATTTTGAATAAATATGTGTGTGAATGCACGCATGTGCTCAAGCACTTGAATGTGTGTTGACGTGCTCAGAGTTTGAAATCAGGGCTTCAAGGTCTTGCTAGGCCTTTTCTCTCTAGTTACTAAATGAGCTACATCTCCATTCTTGGCCCTTTGCTAGTTCATTAAAATTTTTGAAAAATAATCGCATGAATTTATTTGCCCCGATTGGCTTCCAACTGTTATCCACAGATCTCAGGCTCCTGTGTAGATATCCCTAGTAGTTAGGATTACAGGTGTGACAAACCAGCAAAGGCTTTCAGAATAACGTTAAAAGTAGAAGAAAATTAACTTCAGAGGGCATGTTTTAGCATCTCCAATTTTAAAGCATTTTGGAGTGTTTATTTATGATTTTTTTTTACTGTTTGGATACTTATAAGACAGTAGGTGATGAAATTTAAAAGTTTTACTACTTTTTAAAAATGATACTGGAATTGTGGGACAGAAGAAATTTGGACCTCAATGTATAAGCTCAGTTCTGTGCATGATAACCCAATGTCACCAACACAATCTGTATTGAAGACAAATGTGACAGAAAACAATCACCATGGGCAATATTTAGTATGCTATTGTTTCTTGGACAATATGAATATTGAATTGAGAGTGTCATAGAATGGAGAGATTTTATCTCCCTTTTGTGTATTGCTGAAAGGCTTTCAGAAACTTTGACTCATTTCTTTCCTCACTGTGTGTGTCTTTAGGCCATGCACTTACGGCCTTTAATTACAATTTTTCCCAACACTAAAATGGTAATAACATTAGCATTATAGTAAATGTTATCTTAACAATTAAGGGAATAAAACTTGTGAAATACTTAACATAAACTTTTAGAAATGAGCTTTGAGTTTAGCCAGCAATCTTTTCTAAATACTAAATAGAATGTGATAAGTAGTACAGAAACCATTACATGAAGTGAGCAACTAGAAGTAATATCTATTGATCATGCTCTCCTTCCAAGGAAGCCAGGTGGACAACTTCTCATGCTGTAAATCAAACTGGTTATGTTATGTCTTGATAGTGTAAAAATATCAGGGACAGAATGATGAAGGAATGTTGTAGACTGAGGTGAAATCCATATGAAAATGTGCAAAACTGATAAAACATAAAAGTATCTGAGCAGTATTTTGTGTTTTACAACATGTAAGTTACATCGCAAAGATAAAGAAGACATAGAAGAATAAATTCTTTTTTTGTTGTCCTATCATAGGTCCTTAGAAGAATGAACTCTTTCCTTATTCTTGTACAGGCATCATCGGATGAGAGGAACTGTATTTTTTTTTTGTTTGCTTCCTTCCATTTGTTCTTCAGTTTGAAATCTGAGCTGCTTGAGACTGAAAGAAACCAAGAGAAATTAGACAAACAGGCTTTGGAAAGAACAATGTAAAATAAATAAAATACAGCCTTGTAACAGGTCTAACTAAATTGAGTTATATAGTGCCAATTTTTAACAGAAAATGATATAAGCAATACCATGTTATTGCAAACTGAAAAATGTTAGGAGTTGCTTCATTTTTTTTCTTTGCTACTACCTTGAATTAATTATTGATCTGGTTTAGCGAAATTAAAGATGAGATTAACCAGAACCTGGATTAAAAATGGACAAAAGTTCTGAATAGACGTTCTCCATAAAGCCCTGAAAATTTCCTGTGGGTTTACAAAGTTGTGTTTAATACAACTTCTATGCTGCCTTAATGCTTTTTGAGCAGAAGTCATTAGAGAAATATAATTCAAAATTACTATGATACATCTTCATAACTATTATATCTCATTAAAAAATCAATGGAACCAGTTATGGTGGTAAAGGCTTGTAATTCCAAGCATTTAGGAGGTTGGATTTAAGTCTAAGGCCAGTCTAGGGTACTGCAGATAGTAAAATCCTGCCCTTTTTACCTTTGAATAAACGGTAATAATGTTGGTGAGAGTGTGGAGAAAAGGAAATTTTCTACACTATTGGTCAAAAAACAGGTTAGTATTCTCGTTGTAGAAAGTAGTATGCAAGTTTTTAAAGAAATACAAAGTTGAGATATCATATGACCCACCAATCATGTGACTATTTCTCTCTGGGTACCTCATAAATATATCTGTAGTTCATTGTTATTCACATTATTCACAAGAGCAGCCAAGATATAAGTCAATGTTCAGTGTTCAACTACAGACTAATAAAGCAACTGTGGTACATGCACAAATATCTTTTCTGTTTCATCCTTAAAAATAACAAGAGACTGCTCCCATTAGCCACAACTTACAATGACCTGAAAGATGTATTCGAAATGAATAAAAATGTTGTGTTCTGATCTTTGTAAACACACACACATACACACATACAAACACACACACACACACACAAACACACACACACACACACACACACACACACACACACACCTCAAATATTAAGACATATTTTTTATAAGTAAAGCAAAGTGGGACTTCTGGGGCATTTCGTTCACAATGTAGAAGATACTATATATACAGTAGGAGGTATAGAGTTGAAATGTACAACATGAGGATACAGGGGACAATACTGGCCTTACATAGGAATGAAGCTAAGTAAGTAGGAGTTGTTCTTCTTAGTAGGGGTTGCTCTTTTAGTTGTTCTTCTTTCAGTAATTGATAAGATGAATGTAATTCTTTCAATATACCTGCCTGTTTGCAGAAATGATAACAAACAATATTATTATAATGTTGTATGCTCAACATAGAACAAACTGTCAAAATAAAATACATGAGATTATCCTTGATGTAAACTAATTATTACAAATAAGGGAAACCATGGGAACTATGTTTCTTTAAGTCTGGCTTATTTCACTTAATATGATTTTTTCCAAGACCTTCCATTTCCTTACAAATGAGGTGGTATCTTTCTTTCTGATGGAAGCATAGTATCTGTGTGTATGTGTATATGTGAGTGTGTGTGTGTCATTTTCTTGATCCATTCATCTACTGAGAGGCTTCAGCGTTGATTCCATATCTTAGCTATGGTAAATATTACTGTGATAACCATAATTGTGTTGGTAGCTTTAGTGTGGCCTTGTTTGTGATCATCTGGTTAAATGCCCAGAAGTTGGATTACTGGGTCATAGGAGCAATATTGTGTACATCAAGGATAATCTTAGTAGATGAGTAGAATAGCTCAATAGCTATGTACATATGACCCTATAGGATGATTCTAAGTGAAATGAACTCCAAGACATGTTCTTTGTTGTTGTTGTTCTTAATGTACTAAATGATTTATTTTTATCCTTTTGTGTTTTCTCCACCTAAGGTTTATCCCCTGTAGTCACTGTATTTGATATTGATACCCTGGGTATTGTAAATATGTTGATCTGAACTGGAGAAGGGGAAGGAAAAAAACAATATAGTGATACAAAGGACAAAGGGGGAACCTATGCAACAGTGATACTCACAAACAATAATTTGGAAACGATCTTGGGAGGTGCGTTGGGAGCGAAGAGGGAGAAAAATGGGTGAAGGGGTAACAAGTTAGAAAAGAAATTAATTCATTACCTTAATTATGTAACTATAACCCCTCTGTACATTACCTTGAAAATAAAATTTAAATAAAAAATAAAATAAAATATATGAGAGCAGCAATACAGTCGGTGGGACTAGGGGAAATTGTGTACTATACAAAGAATAGTACAACAGCTGTGGAGAGCAACAATTTGACTTTAACGTAAGAAATAATAAACTAGCATGCAGATTTTCAGCCTCATGTCAGTCACTATAAAGGGAAAACAAAATGCATAATTAGCAAACCAATAGACATAAAATAGAAAACTAAACAATTGAGGTGAAGAGGTGACTTGGATCAAGAATAACAAATGACACAATTAGAAACAAATAACAAGATGGTAAGTTTAAAAAACATTACCCATAATTCTATTAAATGTTGTTTATATCAGAATTTGTTAGAACTATAATTCAAATCACAGTTTAATAGTATATCATTTTAGTAATAGTTTACTTATTATTGATTACTTCATATTGAATGTTTAATATATAATTTTACTTTCTGCAGATGTAGAAAAGAAAAAGTGAAACTAATTTTAATAAATTAATGTAATAATTCAAAGTGTATCCTACACTTAGCACTCATCATATCATGAAAAAATAAATTATTGCAAATGACTCTCGGTATTAGGTGGAAGGGTTCAGCATTGTAGTAAAATTCACACCATCCAATACAGGAGGTTATTACTCCTCTAATCTAGCTTAAATTGTGGAAATTTGAATTTTACATGCATGTTAAATTCCTGTCTAGGTAACATCTAAAACCTATTCAATCATATACACGAGGAGTATTTCTGATGATACTTAAAAGTCACATTCATTAATTAAATTTTTATCATTTTGTACCAAATAAATATTTAAAGAGAGACTGGATTTCTGAGTAGATGATGGTGTATATGTGCCAGATTATTCATATTGAGGCTTATTTTATATTTCTGACATTGTTTCTAGAGTCAGATTTAATTTTCCATAAAGGGTTAAGTGCATTATATAGGATATATGAAAGTAAACTGAATGTTTATTCCAGTAATCCTTTGTGACTTGTCTAATCCCAATATAATTTATCCATGTGTTTGAAGTAATGAAAATAACAACAGATAAAAGAAAGATAAATCAGTCTGTAGTAGACAAATATTTTCACCTTTATTTTCATAGTTGGTCCTCTTTTACACTACAGAATATTCTTGGGGAAATGTGCTCCAGGCTGGCCACAACTGCAGAATATTATGGTTTCATGTATCATAAAAGAAGGAAGGAAGGGGACCTCCCTTCCAAAAGTCTGCTCCATGGGATGTGATCTGCTTCATGGTGCTGAATTGGAAATGAACATTTTTCACACTCAACCTTGAAAAGCCATCTTGATAGGCCATTTCTATAAGTGGTTACAGAGGATTATTGATGATTTGCAAGGATGCCAGATTGCCTCATTTTGAGATAATGAACAGGAATTTAATCAGCTGTTTCTTTGTATCTTTAGGAGAAAAACCCATTGACTTTAGGTGAGGGGATCACTGGGACCCAGAGAAGCTACTACCTTCAATAGTAATCCTAGACCTTTAAAACAAAAAAAAACCACACAAAACAAACAAACAAACAAACAAAAACTCCAGTAAGCACAGCCAGTGAGGTCTGTTATCACAGCCTATATGAAGTCAGGCAAAAAACAGAAGCTGAAAGTCATTTAGCTGATAAATAATATATTTTTTATGAGGCAAACTCAAAGGAGACTCCAGAGAGAGTGTCAGAAAGCCTGAACAGAGAGACTAAAATTGAGCACACAAAGATTAGAAAGTAGAATTACTGGTAGAACAAATAAGTCATAGATTAGAAATTAGAATTCCTTGTAGAACAAATAAATCATAGAAAGCCTATGCATGTAAGAACAAGACAGATCTTAGATTTAGTAAGGGTCTGTCAAGTCTGTTAATTTATTAAAAAAAACCAACTCTGATTTGGTGATTCTTTCTATATTTTATTTTGTCTTTATTTAGTTATTTCTGATTTAATTTTTTATTTGTTTCTGTCTATTGCTTTGGGTTTGGGCTTCTTCCTGTTTTCAAGGAGCTTGAGCTACATAATTAAAATATTCATTTGAGATTTCCCCAATTACTTGCTGTAGGCACACAGAGCTATAAATTTTCGTGTAAGTATTGCAAGTATCAGAGTAGCTGGTATTTTGTGGGTTCATTTTTGTTAAATTCTAGAAACTTTCAGATTTCCATTTGAATCCCTTCAGTGTTGCACTGGTCATTCAGCAACTTTTTGTTCAGTCTTCATTGGTTTGAGAATTTTTTTGCTTTAGCTGTTCAATACTAAGTTTATTCTGTTATGGTCTGACAAGAAATGGGAATTCAATTAATTTTTCTTTAAATTTGGACAGAATTTCTATGTGACATAAGATATGTTCTATTTTGAAGAATCTTCCATGAGCTGCTGCGAAGAATGTATAGTCTGACATTGAATGTATATCCTGTAGATATCTGTAAGGGATAGGTTGTCAATGGTCAATGTAGTGATTTAGGTCTGCAGTTTCTTGGTTGAGTTTTTCCTGCATAACCAATCCATGGAAGGGAATGATGTGTTGAGATGTCTTTTTAGGTTAAGTAGTATTTGGTTGACGAAGTGGGATGCTGCAGTATTCAGGGCATTGATATTTAGACTTGTCATATCCTCCTAATGGAGAGTTGCTTTTATCAATGTATAATGTCTCTTCCAACTAATTTTAATTTGAGTTCTATTTTACCTTATGTTAGTAATTCTGCTGTGGACTGTTTATGGTCTCCATTTGCTTGAAAATTTTCTTTTCAGCCTTTTAGTTTGAGTATGTGTTTGTTTTTGTCAATAAAATGTGTCTTTTTAGATATTATATGGATGCATCTTGCTTTTTTGATACTACTATCTAATATATGTCTTCTATTTGGAAATTTAAGTCCATTGATATTGAGAGTTAAGATTGAGAAATATCTGATAAATCCTGCTATGTTATACACCTGCTGTTAGGAGCTGTGCCTCATCTACACTTAATATATTTACCTTGTTCTGCAGTAGAGAGCATTTTATATAACCAGTTCCTCTTCCTCTTCTCCTTGATCTTCTCTATGTAGGGTATATTTGATTAACTTAAATCCTGCTGATTTGGTGGAGATACATTGTTTCAAATTTTCTTTGTCATGAAATATGTTATATATCCTTTACATGTAAAGGAGAGTTTGGCTTGGCACCATATTCACGGTTGGTAGTTGTTTAACTTTAATGTTTGTCATATATAATGCCAGGCTCTCCTTTTTACCATGTAAGCTAAGAAATCTGTATTTATTCTGACTGTATATGACCAATTCTTTAAATATCCTTTATAAATAATCCTTTATAAATAATCCTTTATAAATTTATGAGTCCTTTATAAATAGTCCTTTATAAATAATCCTTTATAAATTTATAAGTCCTTTATAAATAGTCCTTTATAAATAATCCTTTATAAATTTATTAATTTATAAATTTATTAATCCTTTATAAATAATCAATATTTTCTGGATGGCAGCTTTAAGAATCCTTTCCTTGATCGCTAATGATCCTTTAATGGATTATGATGTGTTGGTGGATTGTTCAGTTCTAGAATTCTGTTTGGTTTCTAAAGACTTCTCTGCATGAGCCTATCTCGTTGGATGTTTGGCATGTTCTCTGCTAGAATTCTGTAATATGCTTCCCATCCATTTATTTTCTTGCTTTTCTCCTTCTTGATACCTATTTCCCTGAAATTTGATCTTCTAACTGAGTTTTGAAGTTCTGGCAAGACCATTTGTTATTTCTTGGAGTTTTTCTAAATGATTATTTCCTCTTTCCTATTAGGGCTATTCTGTCTTTGACCCTGAGATTATCTTCTATGTCATCTTTTTACTGTGGAGACATTCTACTTTGTTTTTGATTTACCTGTCTTCTAATTAGTCATTTTTAGGGGTTCTATACCTTTATTAATGCTTTGTTTTAGGTCTTGCATGGACTTTCTGTACATTTTTTCTTTGGGTGGGGGAGTTGCAAGGGTTGTTTTCTTAGCTGTGTCTTCTCTTATATCTTTTAACTAGGCATCCATTTTATTCTTGGACTTCTTTGTACTCTCAGAATTTATTTATCTTTCTGTTTGTAGTCTCCATGAATTATTTTTCTAATGATTGGTTGGTCTCATCTTGTTCACAAATTTTCTTGTAGAGGTTTTCTATCTTTCCATTAATTACATTTTTCAGCCGTATATGTAATGTATTTTGGTAACTACCTTCTAGATTCTTGATTGTCTGTTCTAATGCCTGGTTATTTACTGTGTGAATTATACTACCTTGACATCACTTTTCTTGTATTTTTCTGATTTGTTCTGTCCATTTGGAGGTTTTCTTTTTGGGGGATCTATGATCTCAATAGGTGAATCTCTATGTTCTTGGTTGATTTTTAAGTGTTGGTTTGGTCTTCTGTTGTGATTTGCTTTTCTGGAATTAAGTTTTTGTTTCGACCATTAAGTGTAGGAGTAGAAACCAGTTGTGGTGAGATGTTGTGATTTTCATACTTGTGGTTCCAGTGACAGTTCGGACTGTACAGTGGTGTGGTGAATTGTCCCTCTGTATGGATGTGGCTTTCTCTGATGTACATTTCTGTTCCTGATTTTTTCCATGTTACCCTTTTATTTTCACACTGCAAATGTGCTTTTGAATATGTTGGCCAACACAGTCACAGCAGTCACCTGCCTGGCTGGACACTTTTTCATAGATTTCTGTTTTCTTGTGAAGACAGTATAAAATCTTCTTTTGAATTGTATATTATAGCTGACTTGGTGTGACCCTCTAGAAGAGGAGTACCTGCTAGGACTCTAAATCTCTATTTTATCAGAGAACTAGAGTAAACTTCTGTTGATCTTCTGCCAATGTTTTTCCTCTTCCTCAGATTTATTTTTTATATTGTGGACTTTTTCACGTAATTTAGGATTTCTGATTGTTGTATCATGTTATTTTTGTATTTCTGTTTGTGTTACTTTGAAGTAGTGATTTCAGGCTTGTATTAAGAGACAGTAAAGTATGGAATGTATGTTAATTGAACGAAAGAGAGTGAATATTTTAACTTATTTGCTACACAAGTAAATTAATATTAACCAAAGTTGATTAAAATAATTACTGATTTACATTTCTGAGGATGAGTATAGTACTCTTCAATATATTGGAGGAAAAGACTTTAGACTCATTACAACTGAATACTTACATTGAAATTACTGGCTAAACTTTCTTCTTCAGAAAAGCAAAAGCTCCATTTCTTTCATATTTGCATTATAAAATCATAATAGCTTCATGTTGAATTGTTTTCCTCTGCTATTTTCTATTCCATTTTTCATCCATTAATTATCTAGGACTTTGAATGACCAATTCCTTAAATACCTATATTGCTTATATTGTGATGTAAATCTCAGTAATATAAATATGAATTTATCTTTGAGTCTCATCTTGAGCTACATTCATATGAAATTTATGCAGTCTTAAGCAAGAAACCTGACTTTTTTACTCTTTTCTATGTTTGAATCAATAAATCCATTCTCCTTAGAAATAAGTACTCATCTTTTATATTGCTCCAGTAAACATCGTGTATTTGTAGTACTTTTACAGAAGTACATATCAAGATTGGAATAGGAAGACACCTTCCCGATGATCACTTTAAACTAAATGCTTGGGGACTATTTTATAGGTAAAAACTTAAAAGTGCAATGCACATGTTCATAAATGAATAAGATAATGGTTAACTCAATCAGACACAAGAACCACCACATCAAGACTCAATTTACTTAAAGTCACCAAAATAATGTGTTTATGAATATCACTCATTTAGTCATACAAAGTTTATATTATATTTGATATATACATAGCTCCATTGGTTAGGAAATGGAAAGGCTTGGAAAAATTATATTAAGTGAAGTAAGCCAAGCCCAAAGAAACATAGGGCCCATGGTTTCCCTTATTTGAAATATCTAGTATACGTATGAGTCAAGCAGAAAAGGTGAGATAGTGTGATGTTAGGAAAATAAACCCTTAGTATGTATTTAAAGGTATTTTTCTTTCATGCATTTGTTTCTAACGCATTTGTAAGATTATTTCTTTGTTGCTTTGTATGTCTCTCCCCCACAGTATAACCCTTGCTTTCACTATATTTGATGTCGGTATAATTTGTGTAGGAAATGGGGAAAAATAAGTCATTTAAGTATACAGGTTGACCCATTGCAACAATGAGAAGTACAAGTTGTCGAAAATGAACTTTACAAATTTAGTGCCAGGGGGTGGGGGTGGAGCAAGGGTTGGGGGAGGGGCGGGGGGAGGCTGGGAAGGGATATGAAGGGTAAACAAAGGAGTAGGCTGCAATGCTTGAAAAGAAATGTACTCATTATCTTGCCCATGTAATTGTAACCCCTCTGTACAGTATGTTCACAAAAAATAAAAAATAAAAAAATAGAAAAAGTTTATATTATATTTGAAATTTACAAAATAAAAATTACACTGAAATTTGCTGTGAATATCCTGTTTTCAGGAGTACATTTATTCAGCAAACAGAGAAACAAAACATAAGGGTTCATCACATAGAATGAAAGATGTAGTAGCAGACTGTCTCAAGATTATAAGTACATGCAAATCGTGTGAGTTATTCAAAGATAGTATAAACATTCATAAAACGATTTGTGATCAGAAGTGATAGGTAAGCAAAGTAACTAGAAAACTGTATATATATATATATATATATATATATATATATATATAAATTGACTTTCAATAAAGGATGAGAAGTATTCAATAAATGGGCCTATAGAAGATGATTCTGTATCTCTTACACACATACAGTATTCTACATTTTCCCACATACTCAAGTTCTCTTACCTCAATTACTGATCAATATTCTTCTACTTTCATGATGTAATGCCTTTGGTTTCTAGATCCAATACATTTTAGTATTTTGGAACAGTAGTATGAATTCATGGAGTTTGACTTGAATGCAAAGATTGAGGATATTGTATTCAGACTACTGTTAATCGGCCTGAAGCATACAAAGAAACAAAGGATACTAAGAACAAGGGACTTGATCTGAGGGAAACATACAGGTCCAGTCAATCAACTATAATTACAAAGGAATAGAACTGATCTCTGATGTGACTGGGTAGCAGCTCTGTGTGAGAGAGAGACAGACAGAGAGAGAGAGAGAGAGAGAGAGAGAGAGAGAGAGAGAGAGAGAGAGAGAGAGAGAGAGAGAGAGAGAGAGAGAGAGAGAGAGAGAGAGAGAGAGAGAGAGGCAGAGAGAGATAGTGGCTTCCATATTTACAGTCCATAGAGCATTACATTTTAGGGAGCAGGTGCTCATATCAGAGCTCTGATACAACTGTCATCACTTTTTACTGTGAAAAACACTTGCTTAATCTCTATTTAAAAAGGGAAAAATGAACTAACATCTTACTTGATTGTTTTGACAATTAGTTCGTATACTGAAGGTCAAAGGGAGGAATTGGAGATCAGTATAATTTTTTCCTCTCTTCTGAATATTACACAGCAATAGCTGTGATTTTCAGGAGTCTCTTGCCATCTACTGACAGCTGAATTACTAATATGCTTAATAATATGAAACATATGAGAGAGAAAGATATCAGCCAGCAAGCACAAAGAACTAGTGATAAGATTGAACTTTAGAGCTGGGTTGCCACATCTTTTAGGAATGTAATTCCTTCATATGAACTTCAAATGTTGTGGCTTTCCTTGTCTGATTAAATGGTAAGAATGTACTGTAGAAACAAGAATTCCTGTTCAGCCAAGCAGAAAGTGCTCATGATCCCATCCTCACGTTGCAGATTTCCATTCCATATACTTTAGCAATAGACCCTTCCCTGTGGGAGAAAGAAAAAAAATAATTTTGATTGAATATTAAATTACGCAAATTAGTGTGTACAGGTATGATTTGTATAATTACAGAAGTTTGTAATAAATGTAAGTAGGGACCATGTCACAAATAAAAAATATAATTAAAATCAAATAACAAGACTAGAAGTCAGAGCATTTTGTGCAGGAAAACATACTTTAGATTAGTTGCAGAATTTCTATTTTGAGATATACTTTATATTAAACTATAATGCACTTTACCTAAGGATTGAGATATTTTATTGAAAAATATATTTCTTACAGATATTTTTGCTGTATAATGGACCCATTGAAACAATGAGATGTACAAGACGTTATGTCAAAACACGAACTTTCCAACTTTGGCTGGGGAGCGGGTGGAGATGGGAAGGGATGGGAAGGGAAACAAAGGAGGATGCAAAAATGCTTGATAAGAAATGAACTCATTAAATTGCCTATGTAATTGTAACCCCTCTGTATGGTATTTTCACAATTAAAATAATAATGATAAAAATATTTAGGTTCAAAATGCAAGTAAAATTTAGACCTTCACTCTGAGCAAGAGATAGGATAAATGTGAAGTAGAGGCTTGCTATTAACATTATAATTCGGTCATATGTAGGTGTAGGATTAGGAAAGGTGTTGCAGTTAGAGTTGGGCTTAGAATGAGAAAAAGATGTAAGATATTGAGTAAAACTGCAACATATTTTAAGAAGAATGAATGACATCAAAGTAAGAATGAATGAAAACCAGTGTCGGTGTTACTTTAAAAATTCCGATATAATTTGGTTTAAAGTGTGAGTTACTGTTTTAATTCTTGTTAGGATTAAAAAGGATAAGCTTTAGGGTAAAATTTAGTCTTCCACTAAGAAGTAGAAGCAAAAAAAATGTGTGATTGAATAAAATAGAGACACTTTTAATTACATTAACCACTTGGGTTAATTCAGATTGTGATTAGAATTAGGTTTCATGTTAAACGGGGTTGAGGATAGAGTAAATAAATAGATTAAACTGGTGCCTCACACCTATTATCCTAGCTACTCAGGAAGCTGATTTCTGAGGATGCAATTCAAAGCCAGCCTGGGCAGGAAAGTCTGTGAGAATTTTATCTCCAATTATTCACCAGAAAACCAGAAAGTGGTTATGTGGTTCAAGTGGTTAAGTGCAAACCTTGAGCTAAATAACTCAGGGATCATGCCCATGCCTAGAACTCAGGGATTATATCCAGGCCCAGAGATCAAGCCCCACGACCAACAAAAATAAAAAAAAAAGGAATGGGATAAATGTTAAGTGAATGTGAACTTATTTTAGGTTCTAGGAATTCAAGAAATGCTGGGATAATGGAAGTACAATGTATTTCATTAGATCAGGATTTGAGTCAATGGGTATCATGATTCCTCTTATGGAACAAGATAGATTCAGGATACGAGTGAGAAAATCTATAGGGTTTTGGAAAACCTGCAATTTATTTCAAGAATTCCAAGTGGAATTTCAGTTAGAATAACACAAAATGAGCATTTTTCATAAAATTTAGAATTGAGATAGCATTAGTGTCAAGGTTATGGTTAGGATTCCAACCATGGTTAGAGTTAGAGTGAAAGATTAAAAAAAATAAGGCTCAAATTGAAGATAAATTTTAGAATAATCCTTGTAAGAATTAGAATGAATGTTAACTAGAGTATTGCTGTTAATATTAGAATCACCTTGCAATTAGGCTTATGTTTATTCTCAATGTTCCAGTTACCATTAAGTTTAGGGTTAGAAAATGACTAAGATTTTGGAAAAATATTGAAACCTATGTTTGGAATCAAGTTAGGATGAGTGAAAACTAGTGTACTTGTGTGAATGTTAGTATTGATATATAATTTGGATTAAGATCAGGGTCAGTATTTTGTTCTAATTATAATTAGTGTTACAAAATACGAAAGTTTTTTGTATAAAATTAAGATTTCACTAAAAAATAGAAGCAAAAATGTCAGATTGAATAGTAACTATAGCATTATCATTATATTTATTTCTCAGTGATCATTCTTGTAATGATTAATGAGAGTTTTCCAGCCAGGTTTAGGTTGAGAGTTAGCTTTAAGTAATGGACTAGATGGTAAGTAAATCTGAAACTGTTTTAGGATACAGTGATTTAGGAAATGGTAAGATCAATGGAAACTACAGTGGTTTTCCTGATAAGAGAATTTGAGGACAATTAATATAATGGTTCGTATTAGGGAATAAGATCCCTTCAGAGGTAGAGTCAAGAAATTTGTGGGAATAAGGGCAAATTGAACCTCATTTACAGAACGCAAATTGGAGTATTTATTAGAAAGATTAAAAATTAGAGTATTTTTTAACATTAATTTTGGACTCTCATTAGGTGGAAAGTTAGGTTTCAGTTCCAGCTGGGCTTAGTTTTAGCATTAGGCCAATGGAAAATTTAGTGTCAAACTGGAAGTAACTCTTCGAATAACAAGTCAAGTTAGAATTATGATGAATATGAAAGAGGAAACTGCTAATAATATTAGGATTAGGGTATTATTAGTGTGAGAATTAATCTAAAAGTTCCAGTTAGGGTTCAGGTTATGGCACGATATGGAGTAAAATGGCACGATATGGAGTAAAACCACAAACTATTTTAAGAAAGATGAGGTGAAACAAAGGATAAAATCAAATGTATTTATATGGACTTTTGAATCCAAAAGCAATTGGTTCTAGGGTTACGGTTACTTTTCTAATTTATGTACTAATGAATTAAAGGCAAAATTATCTCATTCTTACAAACCAAAAGAGTCAGGATTTTGGGAACAAACAGTTTTCTACATGAAAATGTGTCTTGCAACCAGGATTAAATAATAATGAATAGGGTGTCATTTATTAAAATTAGGTAAGTTGATGCTACAGCTTTCAAAAATATCCAAACATACAGGATAGTTACTCAGACATGTTACTGGGAAAACAGATATTCTACTTGCTTTAACTGGGAAATGTGTGTGTGTGTGTGTGTGTGTGTGTGTGTGTGTGTGTGTGTGTGTGTGTGTGTGTGTGTGTGAACTCACCACAGGTCTTCAACTCAGGCCTTGGTTCTGCTGTCAGTTTATTCTGTGCAAGGATGACACTAAACCACTTACCCATAGGTTTTCTTCTGTCTTTTTAGTAGGTAATTTGAGATACAGATCTCATGGATTTTCCTTTCTGGACTTAATCTTCTGATCCCCAGCAATCCTTGTATTAGTGTTACTGTGGCTGCTACCGAAAGCATAATCAAAACCTATTAGCTACAATGTAGGAAGTAGCACATATTTATTTGTATAGATATATTTATTTGTATTACTGTGCATGAAGAAATTCTGGAGATTTCTGGTTAATTCATAGGGCTCTATGCAAAAATATAGGACAAGAGTAAAGTAACTCTTTTTAAATTATAATAGGTTATCATTGATGAAAACTTTTAGTGGATGTCTTTCCTTATTATTTCAGCAAGCCTGTGCCCTGGAGCAATTTTTGAATCACAACATGAACCTCCATTTCTGTAGTCCCTGTGGGTATGGGTGCCTCCTCAGGTCACCGGTTGAGAAGTGGTGCCCCTACCCTTGGTGGATATGCAGTAAGTGGATGTGTTGCATGCACTCCAGGGTTGCTGGATGAGCCCCGGCCACCCTGCCCACCTAACTTCCTGGTCTCTGTTCCTCAATTTCACCCAGGAGCTGGCAGGCATAGGGCTGGAGTTGAGACCACTGCTGCCCCATCCTCCTCCAGCTGTGCTGGTACTAGTCTGCAGTGGTCCTGAGTATGTGGGCCATCCCAGGAACACTCTGATCTGGGGTCACTGCTTGCCCCCATGAGTGGGGGGTTTGGGGACACCATGTTTTTACACTGCACAATCCATGGGAGAAGTAAGGCTGGGCGTGCACTCTGCCCGCTTGGGGCCAGGGAGCCCAGCCTTGGTTCACCTCATCAGTCTGTAAGGCGGTCTGGGAAATGGAGCCATGTGCTGGCGCTGTGCCAGCCAGTTTGAGACAGCTGCAGCAGCTCAGCAACCTGGAGCCCCTTCAGCATCTCTGCAGACCTCCATTTTAGGGTCCCTGTGGACCCTGTGGACTCAGGGTATAAGGCCATCGCTATACCCTCAGTGCCAGAGGAGCCTGTACTTGCATTGCACCCGCTGCAGCACATGGGACCGGAAGCCCCTTTTGCTTTGCTGTGTAGCCTCCTCCATTGTCCTTCTGGTCCACATGGGCCCAGCTCTCAGTGCTATTCCGGGGATGATCGGTTTGGATGCAATGAGCTCACCCCCTAACCTCATTGGGCTCCAAAGCAGGGCAATGGGTCTGGCCTTGTCAGTGTACGCTGCACAGATGGAAGGCAGTATTTAGGTTTTGCCTTGCGATCCCTCCTGGCTTTGGCATCTGAATCTGGGTTGCTTCGTTTGGTCACTCATGGAGCCTTGTTGGCTACAGCCCACCGCAACAAGTGCTGCACACACGGCATCAGAAAGGCAGTGTCCTGAATCCCCTCAAAGTCACCACACAGACCTCTGATGGGTCTACATGGACTGTGTGGTTTTCATCCCATTAGTCCCATTAGGAAGTGCCACTCCCCTTCGTGGTACTTCAAGAAAGAGGTGCCACATATAATTTCTACTTTCTAACATTTTCCTTCACTGAGATAAAAAGAAGTGGGAGATATAAATAAGTTTTTAAAAGCATACAACCCATGGTTTCCCTTGTTTGCATGGACTAGCACATGTCTAGGACAAGCAGAGATGACCAAAGGCTGTTGTAACATGACCATATAAGATAATAAGCGAAATGTACCCCAAGTCAGAGACACATGCGTTTTCTTTCTTTCTTTCTTGTTTTTTTGATTTTAATATACATATAATGCAATATGATTCTTTTGTAGGTTTATCCCCTCATGGTATAATCCTTGTTTTCACTGTATTTGATTCCAGTGTTCTGCACTTTATATACATATTTTGCAATTTGGGGAGTGGAAGGGATATAGCAGAATGCTTAAATGGAGATGCAGTTTGACTCATTGTGACGATGAGATGTACAAGATACTGAGTCGAAAATGAATTTACAATGTCAGGCAGGGGTCAAGGAGGGAGGAGATGGAGAGTTGGGGAGGGAAAGGGTAGTAGGGGAAAAACAAAGGAGGAGGTAACAATGTTCGATAGGAAATGTACTCATTACCCTACTCATGTAACTGTAAAACAATTGTATAGTATTTTTACAATAAAAATATTTTAAAAAAACTCTCCCTCGTGTAGATTTTCAGTGTTGCCCTCGGCATTGCATTTTTTGCCTTTTCTGTCTGTGGATAGTTCCACCTGCCCAGTGCATCAGTAGGCTTCAAGGCATCTTGGTCCTGAAATGGGACATGGATTATCCAATGGTGGTTGGAACCAGGCCAAGGACAGGACAAAACCACTTCCAGGCCATGGCTTCCTCATTCCCCATGCAACTAGGATTGCAAGCAGAATTTATCTGAATTTGACTCCAGAAAACAACCACTGAACCAAAAGGCAAGTTCACCAAACAGCATCCCTCCTCCCCCCATTCCCTCCTTTCTTCCTCCTTGGGAAATTACAAAATAATTTTGCAGGTTTTGGCAAACACACAATTTGCCCACCACCTCCCCTGGAAAACTAGGTTTAAAGTCACTAAGTCATGTAAATGGATAATGCCACAATCATTATTCTGGACAACATCTTCAGGTTGTTTGATGTTAATTTGCTGTTGTTGGTGGTGGAAGGAGGGCCTGAACTCTGGGCCTGGGCACTGTCCCTTATGAGCTCTTCAGCTCAAGGCTAGTGCTCTACCACTTGAGCCACAGAGCAATTTGCAGTTTTTTTTCTGCTTATGTGGTACCGAGGAATTGCAAGGACCTCATGCATGCAAGAGAAGCACTCTACTACTGAATCTCCTTCCCAGCCCTAATGCTTTAATTTTTAAATTTTATTTTCTTTTTCTCAGTCATGAGGTTTAATCTCAAGACCTGGGTGTAAACATATCCCTGAGTTCTTCAGCTCAAGAGGAGCCCTCTACCACTTGAGCCACAGTGTCACTTCCTGTTTCTAGATAAGGGTATTTCAGACTTTCTTGTCAGGGTTTGCCTGGAACTGTGAATTTTTAAATTATATTTCTTTTACATGTCTATTGGAATATTAAAATTTATCTGACATTTAAATTTTTCTGTAAACCTTTGTCTTCAAGTAATCCAATAGCATTAAATATTACATTTAGAATCTATTCTGTAGCAATCCATTTATTTACTTTATTGTGAAAATACCATACAGAGAGGTAACAATTACATGGGCAAGATAATGAGTACATTTCTCATCAAGCATTTATGCATCCTCCTTTATTTCCCCTTCCCATCTGTTTTCCTCCCCCCCCCCACAGCTCTCCAGACATCCCCCTGCCTAACTCCCACTCTCACTGGCCAAATTTGAAAGTTCTATTTCTACATAATGACTTGTACATCTCATCGCTGCAATGCGTCCACCAGTATCCCTATTTAAACAATTTGTTTTTTCCCATTCCCACCACAAATTATACCAACATCAAATACAGTGAAAGCAGGGGTTATACCGAGGCGGAATGACATTCAAAGCAACAAGGAAATCATCTTATAAATATGTTAGGTACAATCGCAATAAAGAAAAAAATCATTTGAATCCTTATCTTGGGGTTAATTTCACCTAACATCAACTTGTCTGACCTTTTCTGCTTGTCTCAGACACACAGTGGTTATTGAAAATAAAGGAAACCATGGGACCTATGTTTCTTTGGGATTGGCTTACTTCACTTAATATAATGTTTTTTCCACGTCTTTCCATATCCTAAGAAATGGAGCAATGTCATTTTTTCTGCTGGAGGCATAGAATTCTATTGTGTATATACACCACATTTACTTGATATATTCAACTACTGAGGGGCATCTGGATTGGTTCCATATCTTAGCTATGGTAAATAATGCTGCAATAAACAGAGTTGTGCTGGTACCTTTAGTAAGATCTCATTTGTGACCATTTGGGTAAATGCCCAAAAGTGGGATTGCTAGGTTATAGGGGAGCTCTATGTGGAGTCTTCTGAGGAACCTCCATACTACTTTCCAAAGTGGTTGAACAAGTTTACATGCCCACCAACAATGCAGTAAAGTTCCCTTCTGCCAACATCCCCTCCATCATCTGTTGTTATTAGAGTTCTTGATTATAGCCATTGTAACTGGGATGAGGTACTATCTCAATGTTGGTATGATTTGCAATACTTTTATGGCTAGAGAGGTTGAAGATTTCTTCATGTGTTTATTTGCCACCTTTCTATCCTCTTCAGAGACGTTTCTCTTTAAGTTTTTAACTCACTTATTTTCGGGTCAGTTGTTTCTTTGAGGATTTGTTGTTGGGGGATTTAATTTTTGAGTCCCAGGTATATTTTAGATATGAGACCCTTGTCTGTTGTATGGCTAGTGAAGATCTTCTCCCAATCTGTGGGCTTTCAATTGATCTTGCTAGCTATGTCTATTGCCATGCAGAAGCTCTGCAATTTCATGCAATCCCATTTGTCCAACCTTTCTTTGATTTGTTTTGTTTCTGGGTCTCTATTAAGAAAATTTCACCCTGTGCCATGGAGTCCTAGGGATTCTCCTATTCCATCCTGCAATGTTTTCAGGGTGTCTGTTTGACTCTGAGGTCTATGATCCATTTGGAGTTGATTCTGGTGCAGGGTGATACTTAAGGATCTAGCTTAATTTTCTGCAAGTAGTTAACCAATTTTGCCAGCACCATTTACTGAAGAGACTCTCTTTCTTCCATTCTAATTTTTAATTCCCTTATCAAAAATTAGATGGCTATAGGTCTGTAGGTTCATTTCTGGGTTTTCAATTCTATTCCATTGGTCCTGAGGTCTATTCTTGTGTCGGTACCAATCTGTTTTGATTACTATGGCTTTGTAGTAGAGTTTGAAATCTGGTATTGATATTCATCCAGCACTGTTCTTTCTGTTGAGGATCGTTTGTGCTATTCGGGGTCTTTTATTGTTCCATGTGAATTTTTGGATTGCCTCTTCTATTTCCTTGAAGAATGAGGATGGAATATTGAAAGGTATTGCACTGAATTTGTAGATAGCCTTGGGAAGTATTGCCATTTTCAGGATTTTGATCTTTCCAATCCAGGTGTATGGGAGTTTTTGCCACTTTCTAAGTCCTGTTTTGATTTCCTTTTTCAGGTTTTAAAGTTTTCATCATAGAGGTCCTTCACTTCTCTGGTTAAGTTAATTCCTAGATATTTTATTTTTTGTGCTGCTATTGTGAAGGGTGTTGCTTTCCTGATTTCAGCCATGGTTTTCTCATTGGTGGCATACAGAAAAGCCATTGATTTTTGAGGATTAATTTTATACACTGCTACTTTGCCAAAGTTTTGAATCAGCTTGAGTATTTTGGGAGTAGAGTCTGTGGGATTCTTTAATTATAAGATCATGTCACCTGCAAAGAGGGAGAGTTTTACTTTTTCTTTCGTATTTGGATCCCTTTTATATTTGCATCTTATCTTATTGCTGTAGCTAGGCATTCTAATACTAGATTCGGTGCTGTCCCTCAGCTCTTCAGCTCAAGGCTATTTCTCTACAACTTGAGCCACAGCGCCACTTCTGGCTGTTTTCTTTTTGCTTATTTGGTGTTGAGGAAGCGATCCCAGGGCCTCATGCATGCAAGGTAAGCCCTCTACCACTGAGCCACCTTCCCAGCACCTCTCTTCTCTTTCTAACAGGATTTGCTAAAGATCTGTCGATTTGTTAATTTTTGAGGAACCACTCCTGCTTTGTTGATTCTTTCTATGGTTTTATAGATTCTAATTCATTTAATTTTGATTTAATTTTAATTATTTCTTTCCATCTACTGGATTGGGGTTTATCCTGCTGCTCTTTTTCAAGGAGGCTCAGATGTCTCATTGTTGGTTTCAGATCTCTCCAATTTGTTGATGTTTGTATTCAGAGCGATAAACTTACCTCTGAGTACTGCCTTTCCTGTGTCCCAGAGGAGCTGGTAATTTGTGTGTTCATTTTTGTTGAATATTATAAACATTTGAATTTTGTTTCTGATCTCTTCCATGACCCACTGGTGATTCAATGGTGTGTTCTTCAGCCTCCATGTGTTACAGGACTTTCTTTGGTGGATTTGGTGTTGAGTTCTAATTTATTCCCTTGTGGCCTGAAAGAATGCAAGGTATAACTTCAATGTTTTTGAATTTTGACAAGTGTACTTCTTGACCTAAAAATGTGGTCTATTTTGCAAAAAGTTCCATATGCTGCTGAGAAAAACGTGTATTCTGATACTGCTGGGTGAAATATTAAATCTAGGTGATCTATGCAGTTGTTTATATCTGTGGTTTCTCTGTTGAATTTTTGCTGAGTTGATCTATCTAGTGGAGGGAGTGGTGTGTTAACGTCCCCAACAATTAATATATTATGATCTAAGTGAGATTTGAGAGAAAGTAGTGTTTCGTGAATGAATTTGGATGCTCCATTGTTTTGTGAATTGAGATTTAGAATTTTAATATCCTCCTGAAGGAGAAATCCTTTAATTAGTATGTTGCAACTTTCTTTAACTCTTCTCACCAATTTTAATTAGAAATCTATTTTTTCTGATATTAAGATTGCAACTCCTGCCTCTTTTGGGGGGCTCTTTGCTTGGTAGATTTTGTTCCAGCCTTTCACTTTCAAAATGTGTTTGTTTTTATGGGCAAGGTGTGAGTCCTGAAGGGAGCAGATGGAAGGATCTTTCTTTTTAATCTAACTAGACAGTCTATGTTGCTTTATTGGAGAGTTAAATCTGTTAATGTTGGGAGATTGGAGTGAGAGATATTTGGGAGTTCTTGCCATTTAATCCACCTTCTTGAGGGGTGGGCCAAATGGGTTTTTCTCATGGTTCATAGACTCTCAATTTGGGTGTGGTTTCTTGGCCGTTATTGTGGTCCTGTTGGTTTTGTCTGGGTAGGACATCTTTAAGTGTCTTTTGTAAAGCTGTTTTGGTTGAGATATATTGTTTCAGTTTTTCTTTTGAATGGAAGGTTTTTATTTGACCTTCAGTTATGAAGGAGAGTATAGCTGGGTACAGTATGCTTGGTTGATAGATTTTTGCCTTTAGGGCATGGCCTACATCAATCCAGGCTCTTCTTGCTTTAATTGTCTCTGCTGAGAAATCTGAGGTGATTCTAATTGGTCTCCCTTATAGGTGATTGATCTTTTCTCCTTGACAACTTGAAGATCTTTTCCTTCATCTGAATTGATCTTATGGGGATTATAAGGTGGTGTTATGACTTTCTGTTCTGGTCTGCTCTATTTGGGGTTCTAAAAGCTTCTTGTATTTGAATAGACCTCTCATTTTGCATGTTTGAGAAGTTTTCTGCTGGGATCCTGTGAAACAAATTTCCTAGACCATTAACTTCTGTTTCTAGGTGCTCCTCTACACCTTTATCTTCAGATTAGGCCTTCTGATGGTGTCTTCCAAATGTTAAATAAGTCTATCATATTTCTTGGACTTGTCTTGGATAGTTGTATGTTCTTTCTCTATAATATCTAAGCTGTTTCCAATCCCCAAGTTTCGATCTTCTGAATGTTCTAACCTACTGTCAAGAATTTCTTTTTTGTTTTTTTTAGTTCTTTTGCTTCTAATTGCTTGGCTTTGATAGCTTCAAATTCTTTGTTGGAGCTTTGTTTTAGATCTTGTATGGATTTCTTTATTTCCTTAATTTGGTGTTCAGTGTTTATTCTCAAATCACTTAGTTGATTGGTTATAGTTTCCTTGGATTTCCATTCCTTCTGTTGACTACATTCAACATTCCCTTTTTGGTCTCCCTGACTTCTTTCAGCTGTCTTGTCATATATTCCATGAATGCCTCTATTTAGTATGAAAGTAATACCAGCTTTGTGCTAGAACACTATTTTAAGGCAAGCATCAACCAAAGCCTATAGTTGTACAGTCAAAAGTTTGCATATGCAATGTAGTTCAATGGATACAATCTATTGAATGTCAAAAAACTATGTATTAATGGGCTAAGAACAGCAAAGTAGAATTTGGCAAAAAAAAAATTATTAGGTTTAAAATAGGATTAAATAGATGTGGAAATGTAAAAAGAGAGTAAAGTTAACTAAGTCCTAATCTTAAAGAGGGAAATGGATTGGACAGAATGATAGGAGAAAAAGAAGAGTAAAAAAGAGAAGAAAAAATGGAAAAAACAAAATTTTAAATTTAAAAAGTGAAACACAAAAATTATGCAAATTTAATGAAGTAATATTGAGATAAATGCAGATAGGATGAGAGGAGGGGAGGAGTAGAAAGCAGATATGAAAAACTAAAAAATAAAAATACTTAAAATATTATATAACAAAGAGATAATACATTTATTAAGGAATTTAAGCCTAAGAGGTTTTGAATTAAGTAATACATTACTGGTTTATATGTGTACACAAAGTGGGATAAGGTCTAATATTCGATGATAGGTATATCTGAAGATGAGCAGAACAGCAGTTAAGTCACCCAAAAAAAGAATGAAAGAGAAGAAAAAATGAAAAGAATGAGAAAGAAAGAAAAAGGACCAAAAGTTTAGTAGAAATAATATAAAAATAAAAAAGAACATACACATGCATATTCACCTAAAATAAAAAATTATAAGAGGAAAAAAAGATTAATAGAATACAATTTTTTTTAAAAATTAATAATTAAAAATAGGTATAAAAATAGGGTTCTTTGAATTTTTGGGGGGTCAGGGGAGAAGGGGAAGAACCTGTACCTCCCTTTTGTCCATAACCAGTCCCTTGGTGGAGTCTCTGGTCTGCTTGTGGTGTTTGGTTTTCCTGTGGATTGATTGGTTTCTTAAATCAGTTTGTTTGGATAGGCAGAAAAATGCTCTGCTTTACACATAATTTTGTGATCCTCCTACCAGGCTAGTTCAGTGGGAGGGAGATCTGTTTTGAGTTTCACAAAAGAGGAAGATGGCTGTTTCCTCTAGTTTGGAGGTGCTGTAATGAGGCTAGATTCTCCATATAGTTGAGGCCTTTCAGCAAACAGTAGTTTTTCCCTGAGGGGCTAGCTTCTGAGACATTCAGATAGCCCACCCTGGAGCCATTCTCAAGGTTTATGTTTACTGAATTTCAATATATTATCTAGGCTGCTATAGGGAGGGGCAGCCTTTGGCTCTGTTTACCCGGTGAAGAAAGACACTCCTGGGCTGAATGACTTTCTCCTCCGTAGAACAGAGTCTTGGTTCCTTTGTAGTCTCTGGTCTGCGATCTGTAGAATGAAGATATCTGCTTCTTGTCAGTTCTTGCTGGTGTTCAGTAGAATCTGCTAGCTTGCTGTACCTGGCATTTTTGTCCAGGATTCTCTGTTTTGTAGGTATGGTGGGGGCCGCCACCACCACAGCCACGGCTACCAGCAAGTGCTCAGACCTCTCTCCTTGCCTGAATTTTCCCTCTCTGGTCAAACTCTCTATACTGTGATTGCACACTTGGTGTAATTCTCCAGCATAGGACTGTTCACTGGAACACTAAAACTGCTTTCTATGCGAGAGTTTGTTTAGCCTCCAGCTTTTCTCCACAATTTTCCCAGAACTACTCCTTTTTTTTTCTCTCCTATATATTTTTTGTTTTGGAACAAGTGTCATGGACTGTACAATCATTCAAAAGGACGCTTATTCCATTAATTTAGTAGAAAAGGAATACAGCCTTACTGCATCTCAAGGCAACTTTGAGTATAATGTTAATGTGATAATTCACATCATTGAATTTTCAAAGTCGTTTTAATAATTTTTTGTTAAACCATTCATTGAAGAGGTTCCAAATAGCAAAAAAAAAACAATGTTTTTCTTTCTAAGAATGTTTTAAAAGCTAGTAATTCAAGAAAACACCTTCTATTTTTCCAAGATTCCACGGTGAAGAATTTCTCTTTTATCATAGCCCTTACTACTGACCCCCTCACTTCAAACTTGTAGCTTTATTCAGTTTTATGGTTCCAGCTTTCATTTTGGTAATAGCATCTGTAATCTCCTTGTGGTATTTGACAATGAAATTCCATTTGTTGTTAGAGAGCTCAATTCATATTGCCAAAGCAGACTCATGAGCATACCATAGAGCATAAACTATTGAATATGTAACGTGATACTATGCAACTATTCCATCAATTAATATTAGTACTGCATAAATGTGCATCTTCATGTAATTTTTAAATGCAAAGTAATTACATATCTATGTCATAAAATAATTCAGGCCACTAGTAGTAGAGATTACGCTCAACTTTTGCATCATCCCCAATATTTTTTGTAAAATTTTCTTTTTCATTAACTTTCACTGCAAGGCCTTCTTTTTCTAGTAATATCTTATAAGTGATGTTCTTGGATTTTAGTCACCTTTGAGTAAGCTGTTTTCTTTCCACTACCAGTTAGTCCCTCGTGTTAAATACCTGAGGAATAACTTGTCCCAATGTGCCTGCAAAAGAGTTATCCAACTCGACTATCTGTGCCCACTATTCCGTTGCTTTGTTTGGGATTGGTATATCAGAGATAGGGGTGTCAGGTTTCAGATGGCTGGAACCATGGCGTTATGAATTATGGGTAGCAGAAAAGAGTAGTAGATACTAGGATACCAGGTAAAGGGTAACTGTGACTATAATTGCTGAGTTACAGAGTTAGGAAATTGGTTGTAAGCAAGTTTTGCAGGGGTTGGGGTAGCTAATAGAGTCATCCAGAACTGTTTAGCAGGGAAAAGTAAACATAGACAAAGTGAAAGAGTAAAATTTGTGAGGGATTGTGGGGCACAATCAGTGTAACAAGGACATGGGTGTGCAAACTGGGTAGCCAGTACTAAGGTAGAAACAATTGGCATGGTGGCCTAATGTGGTGCAGAGCTCTGGGTTTGCCTGTCCAGTTTTGGCTGTTAGATCTTAGGAAAACTACCTCTAGCAGCTCATTATCAGCTTGTTGTGTTCAGGCACGTGCCATCGATAAATCTGTACTCCAAGTAGATTGCATTCTTTGACACCAGCTATAGGATCTTTGCCCTAAGCATCCTGAGAGACCACACTCCACAATGCTGCAGAACAGCATCCACATAGTGAGTTGCAATCACTTCATACAACTCTTGCTGCTCCTCTCCAATGTCAATTATCATGGTAGCAAGGGTTCTGTGATGTGCTTAGCAGCATTGCTCTGGGAGGCTACCCTGTCCTACTGGGAGCTCCCTAGAAATGGGTATGAGCACTTGCTGATGTTCTTCCAACTTCTCTCTGTGGCTCTGCACAACCATACTGTTGTACCTCAGATGGGTTACCTTGATGTCCAGGTGGCTTCAAACATGCTCTATCTTCTCTCTCTAGGTGCTCTTCTGCTTCAGCTGCCTCGCCTTTTCCTTCCATGTAGCTCGATTCATCTCCACATCCTTTGAATTCTGCTTCATATCAACCTGTGGCTTTCACACCAAGCCTTCCAATTTCTCATCTACCTCTCTAGCTGTGAATCTGGCACAGTAAGTTACATGTATGTTCTATGTCTGTTCATCAAGATTTGAGCTGGAATCTAGGTGGTACTGGCTAACGGAGAACATGGGGAGCTTCTAAGATACTGCCCTGCCACTCACTGCTCATTGAGAAAAATGCAAATGTGTTGTGGTCAGTCTCTCCTTCTCCATTTCTGGTGAATAAAGTGAAGTCACAATGGAGCTACCAGACAGCTGCTATGTCAGCAAGTAACCAAACCAAAGATAATATAGTGAGGGGATACTTATTAAGTGTAGTAGTATAAATGCACATATTTGTGGATATTACTAAGGGCTTTCATCAAACTAGTTATTTTATGTCCAAAATGGCAGACCAATGTTAGGCTCTCCCTGAGATCTTCCTGTTCTGCAAGTCCTGAGGACTTCTACATACAACTCAGATCTAATGATATGGGTGAATAAGAAAGTATGTGAGTATGGATTAATATTCTGATAGTGTGCTAAGGTTTTGTCTTGTCATGACTATGATGAAATCAATGTCCTTTCTCTGAACTTCACCATATCTCTTTATTTGGCATAATTGGCAGATTTCCTCGTGTGTCATTTTCTCCTGTTCAGTGCACAAGTTAAAACATTAAGCATGCCAAACCATGGGTTTCCATTTTCCTAGTAGATGCTTTGCCTTCTAGGATCTTCCTTCCAGGTAACTCTCTGTTTAACATATTGCACAATGTCCCAATCAATGAAATAATTTTGAGCCTAGGAGAAAATCTCCATTTATAAAGCACTACACATAAGAAGCAGAAGATGCCCTACACTCAAACGCTCCTGGAGAACAGAATGTAAGGGTGTCTACACAGTTGGGAAATAGGATTCTGAGGGGTGGGAAAGGATGAGTTTAGATAGCAAACCTAGAAGTAATTATAAGTTTCTGAATTCCTAACCTTAATTCCCTCTGCCCCTCAGGTCCAATTCAGGAAGAGGTGGAATGTTCATGATCACAAAAAGGAGTTTTTAATCCCAGGCCCAAACTCTAGGTGTTCCTGTTACATCTTCCCACCTGCCCCTGTTGTAAATGGTCAGACGGGCAAAGAGGAAGGAAGCCCCATGCTCAGGAATATAAATGGAGCTTACAAGTAACTTCAGTCTCTGACTTTCTATTTTGAAGGTAAGATAAAATGCAGTTTGGGTTTCTACGAAATCAGTTTCTAGGCTCTATGTTTCCTTCAGAACTTCTTTCTCTCCTTCTATGTTTTGACAGCCACAGTTAGTTCAGTGCTTCTGTCTCTTAGGGGCAATCTTTCTCTTCACACATGCTTAAAGCAGACAATAGGTGGGAGCTGCCATTAAATCAAAAAGTATGAAATAGTACACAGTGAGTGCTTTCCCTGAACTCCTGGATCTAACAAGTTCGCAATTCTGAAGAGAACGTGATTATGGGTGAGTACTAACAATCTCCACTGAATGGTTAGCTTAGAACACTTTTCCCAAGGCAAGTTCTGTCTAGCTTATTAGGATGACTGAGATCTACTGGATCAATGAACTTACAGACAATGAAAGACAGAAAAGTCTAAGAGATTGAGTCCCAAAAGAAGAAACTAGACCAAGAAAAGAAAAATTACCATTGCTGGAAAAAGAGGAACACTTAACTAGGAGAATGTTTTTCTTAATGCAGAATGTTTTTTCTTAATACAGAATGTTTTTCTTAATACAGGGGTAAAATTATAACAAAGTTCTAAGTTGTGGCTCATCAGTAGAAACTATCAGGTCAAACCTCACTAAAGCTAAAAAATAAAACTTATAAAATTAAAAAAAAACTATTTGGATTTCAGTACTAGCATCTATTTTAAGATGTGTGTGTGTGTGTGTGTGTGTGTGTGTGTGTGTGTGTGTGTGTGTGTGTGTGTGTGTGGTGTCTGAGATTATGTATGGGATAGCATTGGTTCTTAAAAATCATAATATTGGGGCTGGGAAGGTGGCTCAGTGGTAGAGCGCTTGCCTTGCATGCATGAGGACCTGAGTTTGATTCCTTAGCACCACATAACAAGAAAAAAAGCCAGAAGTGGTGCTATGGCTCAAGTGGTAGAGTGCTAGCCTTGAGCTGAAGAGCTGAGGTACAGCGCTCTTGCTCCCCCCAAAAATCATAATATTGACTCTGTCCTTTAGGTTTCCAATTCAATTCCGGTGGTGTTCTAACTCTACGAGTTGAAACACACAATTCTCAATTTCTTCTGATTAACTGGAGGTAAACATGTAATGGATATGTCAACCAGGGTTGATTTCAGGTGATGATCTTCAGATCTTACTCTCTGGAGTAGGTAAGGTATAAGAGTGAGCCACTATGCTCAGCCCTGTATTTCCAGTAATTTACTTAATCTTTCTGAATCTTGTCTTCTTCTTGTGTGGAAAGTGAAAAGAATTACTTTGTTGACCTTAGAATCGGGTGGGAACTATGACTTGGAGCAGGAAGTATACGTGTTTGGGATGTGTGTACAGAGCCTGACACTCTCATAAAACTACTGATGTATATATTGAAATGTATTCCAGGAAATAGAAACAAGAGGGATTTTTCTGTTCTTGTTTATCAATTTATGGGCATTGAGGGAGTCAGAGATATTCAAGGAGAACAGGGAAACAAAGGCAGCACTTGTACTCTGTAGATACTGTATTCACAATGAGCTATACAACTGTGGACAGGGAAAGGATTGTCAAATAAGAAATGAACTCATTACCTGACTTACAATATGTTTAACTGTATGTACACTCCCATAACAATAACAATTTTTAAAATACAGGTTGATGATTTTCTCCTCCAGTTTTTGTAGGTTCCCTTAAGACTCAGGCCCACCAATGGAGTTTTTGAAGGTCAATTTATTTGATAATTAACATAAAGCCATAATCTCTTAAGTCATGTTATAAAAAGTATTTCATTCTTAGTACCGGTTTCTCTTTGAGTGGCAATTCTACATGTTGTTGGCAGAGCTAATGTTTTACTTTCTATTTTTAGTATTTGTCAGGTGCTGTATCTTTGCAACCTGCCCCTACCTACAATGGTAATCAACCTTTGAAATTAATGTACTTGAGTATGAGTTTCATTTATTTATTTAATTTGTTGGTGGTGGTGAACTCTGGGCCAGGTCACTGTCCTTCAGCATTTCTGATGTAGACTATTGCTCTACCACTTGAGACACAGTACCACATCTATCTTTTTCTGCTTAGGTGGTGCTGTGGAATCAATCCTATGGTCTCAGGCATTCAAGATAAGCTGTCTACCACTGATCCACCTCCTGAGCCCCTAGGACTGGTATTTTTGTGCATGGGTCTATCAAGCAAACTTATTGAGCAAATGCATTTATTTGAAACTAGACATATTCAAAATTATGAATTATCAGATATTTTAACAAATAAAACAGTTATCATGGTTACTAGGAATTGTTTGCATCCCCATGCTATAAACATGGAGGAGATATTTTAAAATAAAACTACAAAATAAATTTTAAGATCTTGGTGCAAACAGATCTGTCCAGGTGTTATTACATTAAACAGAAAATTCAAAATTATTTTTCTTCATGAATACAGATATCAAAGGTCTTATAATACTTATTTCAAATTACAAATAAAAGGGAAAATCAGTCAGGAGGTAAAATTTATATTGAATGTTAATTTTCGAGGAGGAAAAAAGATCCCAGATGGCAGACTAAAGACAAAGCAATATCAGAGTCCTATATGATCAATAATAAATAATAAGAAGTTTTAATTAAAAAATTGAGCTGGAATGTGCACATCAGGCAAAGTCAAGCAATCAGATCATACAACCAACCAAAAAACACCATAATTATATCTCAGAAAAAGGAAACAAGTTCAGACCAGGGCTTAACATCCTTATCTTTGATTTTAATGATATACATACACATACAACCCTCTACACACAGACACACAACACACACACACACACACACACACACACACACACACACACAAGAATGTATGCAACAGATCAACCTACTCATATCCATTCAACATGAATCAAAAATCTTCCTGTAATATTGGAAACTTTAAAACTTTCAAGTCTTGAAAATAATTGATAACAGATGCATAAGCAATTATTTTCTGAATAGACTCTGCTATGGAAATGAGAGTTCATGATGATTATAACTACTTAAACATCTCTGAATCTTGAAAGAATTAATCAAGAGACACTTCAAATTTTGGGATTTTATTTCTACCAGCTATTCTTCAAAGGCTTAATAAGAAGTTACAAAAATGAAAATTAAATATCAAATCAATACAACTAATACTTGTGTAAGTGAAGTGAAAGACACTGATCAGAGACTTATGCTACCTCCATTTCTAAGCTGGCTGCACATTTTGGAACCTTTGATTCTGTTGGACCAGGCTCACAGTTGTCTTCCCCAGAGCAGTGGCCCTGCTGGGGTTGGGCTGTGTGGAGTGAAGGGGAGGCCTTGGGGGAGGCCGAGCTGGGGTTGGGGATGGGATAGTAGGGAGATTACGCGAGGCACTGGCAGAGGCTGGTGAAGGGAGGAAGAAGGCAGTAGGCCAATGGCTAAGGAAGCAGCAGCCCCAAAGGCAGCTGGGTTCTGGGAGTGTCTCTGAGGTTGAGAGTTTTGCCCCTGGGGCCTCGTGGCTGGGTGAGGAGAGGAAGGAGTCTCAAATCCCACCCAAATAGGCAATGAGAAATGAGACAACCAGTGCCTGAAGAATTTCAAGAAAAAAGGCAGGGACTTGCAAGGGGGTTGGTCAGTGGCTATAGGTATGTCCATATACTAAGGCATCAATCTAGCTTGTGGTTACAACCATTAACATGAGGTATTGTTTGTATACATAGTGATAATTGAATCCTTTATTATTAGGGAGCCGAAGGGAGCAATAGTGATTACATCCACAACACAGACATCCATCTTGTCTCCAAAACTTAATCTTTTAGTGTCCAACAGCTCGAACTTAAATACTCTTGAGATAATAACTCATACCGCTGACTTCCCTTGACTGTTTGACCTTTCCAGAGCACAGCTCTCAGCCTTTTGATTGTTGTTTGCAATGGCTTCCCAATCTATCCTTTTCCAAGTCTAACAGCTTGACTTCAGAATCCCTCATAAGTACTGTGACAGATGTATTATTTAGAAAACTATATTTGTTATAGGATAGGTTCAATTTTTAAATTTTATTTTATTTCAAAAATACTGAACAGAGTGGTTACAGTTACATGAGTAAGGTACATTCCTTAATGAATATTGTTACCCACACCATTGTTGTTCTCCTCTCCCTTCCCATCCACCACACCTCTCCCCCACCCCAAAGTTGTAAAGTTCACTTCCGATATAGTGTCTTTTGAATATCATTGTTGCAATGAGTCACTCTTTGTACTTCTTTCATCACTATAATTTTTCCCTTTCTTTCTCCAAATCAGATAAATGTATATACAAAGTTGAAGATACCAGAATCAAGACAGAGATTGCCAGGGATAAACCAATGGCAAAAGACAAATTAAATAAAATAAGATCTAGATGCTGTACTTTACAGGCATCAAGGTTGACATCTGAAAAATAAAAGACTTTTTTCCATGTCTTGGAGTTCATTTCAATTAGCATCATTTTGTAAGGTCAAATGTACATAGCTCTGGAACCAGCAATCTGACTCCTGGGCATTTGTTGAAATGATCTCAAGCTAAAATACACTAAATCTACAACTACGTTTCTGGCAGTATTTTTAGAACCAATCAAAATGCCCCTTCATAGATGAATAGATCAAGTAAATGTCGTGTATATACCCAATGGAATTTTATGCTTCTATCAGAAAGAATGGAAAAGCCCCTTTCATAAAAAAATGGAAAGATTTGGAAAACAATCACATTATGTGAAGGAAGCCAGACTCCAACAAACATAGGTTCGATGATTTCCTTCATTTTATTAATTAATATATGCTTAGGATAGTTCTTAAACTCTTAATATTCCTTTTTTTCTCTCTTCCTCTTCCTCTCTCATTCCATTTGTGTGTGTGTGAGTGTGGGCATGTGTGAGCGTGGATGCACACACACACACACAGTAATTAAACTTGAAGCGGAGCCTTAAACTCTTGCTTGGTTTATTCACTCATGACTGACTGAGTCTGTTCTATTTGAACCAAGGTTCCACTCTGCTTTGATTGAGTAATTGAACATAAATGTCTCATGGATTGGTACTCCAGCCATCTGTGAACCATGATCTTCCAATCTCAGCCTCGTGACTATCTAAGAATAGGGATGAGGCACTGGTATCCTCTATTGTCTCTTGCTTTATTTTGTTTTTGCTTGATTTTGTACATCCAATATATGTAAGGAAAACAAATCATTTATAATCAGGACTATTCCCATAAAATGAGTGTTGTATAAAGATTACGTTTATAATGTTATGCTTTTGCATCCACAGTATGTGATTTGATTTTTTGAACTCTATTGTTGCAAACAGTCAAGTCACTTATATACAATTTGAATCTTCCTGTCTTTGTTTTATAGTTTGTTAGATGTTTCAAAACAGAATTTATCAAGGTTTAACTCTGCACTACTGAAGCAAGACCTTTATGATCATTTAATGTCTTGTTAATCATAAGTTCTTGACTTCTTGTGGCACCATATGAGTACAGGTAGTTTCCTATAATATCTTCACATAGTTTAGACCTCAATGCCATGCACGCGTCTGCCAAATATGCAAGGGCATCCTTTGTAATTCTCCTTGCATTTTCACTGTCCTTGTCTCTGCTCTCCCATGCTAAGTCCTGTGATGATCCTGTTGATTTTCTCCTCAGTTACATTCATCTTTGCATCTTGGGAACTACTGTTATACACTACTGTGTTTCTGTCCATTCTCTTTGTGCTTCATCTTGTACCCTTCTCACAGCGGAGGGCAAGAGATTGGGGATATTTTTTTCACTCTTTTGCTCAGACATCTATCTATACTTTCTAGCAATACATTCATTGAATTCTTTCTGTAAAGTTTAATGTCTTGAAAATGATTACTGCATTTTCATGACTTTGTTATTTGGCATTAGAGAAGAACATATGTCAGTAACTAACTTAGGTAAAAGAAGATTGCAATCAAGCTTCAATAGACTTTGTTCATTGGATAATATATACTTCATGGTCTGCCTGCCTGCTTCGTTTTCACTCTTTATTTTTCAATGTAGCCTTTTCTTCTGGAAAGTATTTATAGACCTACCTAGTGAAGATCAATTCCTACTGTAATTAGTCATTAATTTTATTCCACCATCATTTCATAGCTCCTTCTGAGTTTTTTCAGGGTCTGTATAATTGTGTTTCACATTCTTAGATATGTTTTAACATGGATGCATCCAGTGATTAAGACACTTTATTAAGTCACCATTTTGATTTCAGAAACGAAACCATGCTGCAAACACACAATATGACAATTTTCTGGTTTTAAATTCTTTTAAATTAGAATTGATACTGGAAAACGAACATTCTGTATACAATTTTATATTTTCCTAATTATTTTGTATACTTTCTAATATTGTATAAAGTTAAAACATTACTATTTACTTAGTTTTAGTATTTCTAAGGTGGTCAAAGTAAAAGTTCTATTCATTCACAATTTTAAGACAATATTGTCAACTATGACCAAGTGAGACATTTTAAACTTTTATTTGTAGTCCTTAGTGGTAGTTCTTGGGAATCAATTCTAGTCCGTCATTTGTCTTAGTCTATTGCGTGCCTCTGAGTCTGATTTGACCTCCTTCTCCTCCTCCTTCTGTACTCTCTTTTCTATCTCTTTCTTTCTTCCCTTTTTTCCTCTTTTAGGAAGTGAGTATGAATTTAGATATTTTGTTGGCTGAACAAGTATTCTACCATTAGAACAATCTTTTTTCAATTTAGTTATTTGCTCATAGGTTATCAATTTTGCTGAGGCCTGAACAGAGGCTAAGTTCCTCACCTCTGTCTGCCAAGTAACTTGATCACAAATGCATTGCAGCATGCCAGGCTTAGAATGATATGAGAATCTTATTACGTTCCTTGCACACTGGTTCTGAACTGTGATCTTCTCAAATTTAGTTAGTGATGTGAGCTCCAATAGCCTGCCCTTAGTATAGATTGTCTAAATGAATGATTGAAGGCAATTTCATTTTAATCTTTTTTTGCCAGTCCAGGGGCTGTTAAAATTTTATTTCTAGACAATTTTTTGTGAACATTAGCTTTAAAATTTTGCTTTACCGCCTTTTTTTCCTTTTTCCTTTTCTTAGACATGGGGCTTGAACTCCAGAGTCCTTACAATTTCCACCTTACCTTACAAATAAAAAAGAATAAAATTCAGTTTGTTGGTATAAAGTCACAAATTGTTTCCTGCAGAAATAAAAATAAATTTCACCACCTGGCTCCAAGGTCTAT
Source organism: Dipodomys merriami (assembly GCF_024711535.1). NCBI lineage: Eukaryota > Metazoa > Chordata > Mammalia > Rodentia > Heteromyidae > Dipodomys > Dipodomys merriami. The sequence goes on along the minus strand of NW_027206517.1, from coordinate 302,847 downwards.
GTCTTTTTAAAGTAACTACAGATATGTAAGTGGTATTAGGTAAATTGTGTCATGTGTTTACAGCTGTATTGAAGAACATACTCTTAATATATCATTGGAAATCAGGGTTATTGAATAGTATCTATATGAGAATGTTATTTGAACTAATCACGCAAAGATGAAAACTACATCTTAGTCCATCAAAATGTGGAAATTAATGACTTTATTTATAAGAAAATAATACCACCAAGAAAAGTGAATATACATTAGAGAGACTGTAAGAATAACATTAGGGTTTTTACTGTCTCTACCTGTTTAATGTGGTTCTATTTCGTGATATTCAAACTCTCTTCTTGTTATTCTTACTGTGTGTAATCCAATGCTGTTTATTATCATGTATTCAATTTGGGAAATCTAGCTTCAAAAATGTGTAAAGTTTATTTTTTCCTTTTCAATCACAACATTGTAATTATCAGGGTACACTGTTGTCATCATCATCTTCACCAAAATTATTACTAAAATCGTAAGTGCTAATTATTGAAAGTCTGATATGTATCTATGATTTTGCAATTATTTGTCTGTTGATTAATAGTTTTAATGTTACCACTGTGCATGCATCCATATTAAAATTTAGTACAAATAAAGAAATAAAAAAACTAAAACATAACAGGTAGCTTGACCATATGATTATAACAAATTGTAGAATAGATTTTTGAAGTATTTCAAATTCCTAAATAGTATGAATGAATTTCCTCACTCCCCACCACTACACCACTACACACAAATATTTAAGAGTTAAAACAGAATTATTTCAAGTAATATACTATAAATGCTACTACAATATCATAGCTATATCGAAAATTCCCTTGAAAATAATAAACTCTACATTCTATTTAAATATTAGATATTTTATTCTAGGAAACGTTAGGAAAATAGACTGCATATCTTTGAAATTAAAAAGGTAAAAAATAGTAGCATAAAGTTGTATAGGGAGTCTGTCTTCAGAAATATATATATATATATATATATATATATATATATGAAATATGTAGAAAGACATAACTTTTTGGAGATTGTCATCAGAAATATATACATATATCTAAATTTTTGTGTAGAACGATGTACATTATAGTGAAACAAAAATCTTAAGACACAATTAAATTTAAATAAATACATCAAACCAAGTGCCAGTGAATCAAGCTTATAATACGAGCTAGTCTGTGTAATTAGATCTTAGAATTGTGTTCGAAACTAGCCCCGACAGAAAAGTACTTGTTACATTCTTATCTCCAATTAACCACTAAAAACAGGAATTAGCTATGTGCCTCAAGTTATATAGTGCTGGCTTTGAGCATAAAAAGGCTTAGAGGAAATGCTCAGGCCTTGCAAACAACAACAACAAAATATATAACATTAATTTCACAATAGCATCTTTTAACAGCTGTGAACATTTCTTAGAAACATGAATACATGCCCCTGAAAAATGTTAAGTAAAAATTATAGAATATTTACATCTATGTTAAAGACATGACTATTTAGATTGAGATATCTAGGTAATGAATAGAAATTAAGAATAATGATAATATATTTGGACTGGTCTTTTATTCTACTTTATGATAGTAATAAAATGATATTTGTAATGATTATATAAAATTACTCTTGTTTGGTATTTGAATTATAATAAATGATAAACATTTTTAAATGATTTCCATAGTAAAGGATCATTTCCTCAATGGTATCAATTCTTTTGTAATTTCAAAACAATTAAGAAAATTATTCCAAGGCTGGTTTGCTCTAAGACTATATTTGTTTTTGTGTTCTAGTTTTCATATGTTCGTAAAAATTAATACTCCAAAAAAAATCAATGGATGTTGGCATTCAGGAAAATCTTCATAGATACTAACATTGGAGTTGCTTAAGTGGAATTGTTTTATTTCATTTGTTCTTTTCACAAATAAATCAACATGATTGTGTATTTTGTTTCTTTTCACTGCTGTTGGCTCTTACCTTGAGAATACCTTTTTCCTAGCAAAGTAGAGAAAAGCATTTGGATTGAGCAAGTAGCATATAGGTTTCATAAAATACAGATGCATAGATTTGGGTCTTTTGTCATTTGTTATAAGTTTCTTCCAGAAAAGTTTATCAATTACTTATAAGTGATGCACAATTCCTAGATCTTCCAGTTATCACATACACTTTTTGATTGAGTTATCTCTGCATAAACCCAAAAAAAAGGACCAAAAAAACCTCAAAATAAACAGAAATCACATCTTCATTTTAAAAGCTGTAGTTCATAAAGAATATTTAGCCAACAGGTAAACAGGTATTCTGCAATTTGTGTGAAGTATTTTTAACAATTTTTTTTGCTGACATGAAATTCACATGCAATATATTATCTCCTTTTATTGTATACATTTTAGTGCTTTGGAAGTGAATTGAACAATCATAGGTTTTCCAAGCCTAAGTTTCACAAACTTACATTTCTTCAAATAGAAATGCTGTAAATTTTACAACAGAAATTAAAATAGATAAAAATTCAGTTACAGGAGTTTGTCCAGCATATATCCTGTATAGTGTGTCTTTTCAAATTTGTTTTGGGGGATTATTTCCAGGGTCTCACACATACTATTCAAGTACACTGTCAATGAACTGTGCAAACATTTTTTTTAACTTCTCTTTAATACATACATAGAATTGTAATGGCTGAGTAATATACAATTCTCTTTAACCTTATCAAGATTTGAAAACTTCCTTGCTAAAATGATTGCAGTATTATACAGATCATTGTGCTATGTGGAGTATATCAATTTCTCCACAAATACATTACTATATTTTGTGTCAACTTTTTATATTATGGTCATACTAGTGAGTTTACTTTTTCTTTTTTCTTAGATACTAAAGAGGAGCTTATTTCATATGCTCCTCATATTAACTACTAATTTACATATCTTCTTTAAGAAATATCCTGTTCGGGAAAAATTTTATATAGAATTAGAAGATTTGAATGTACTTAAAACTCAGGATCTTTGTAGCATTAACAAATATGTGTCCTCTATCTGTTGGATATGTTTTCATTAATTTCATGGAATTATGAAAGGTTATCAGTTGATATTAACCAGGCAATTCTGGATTATCTTTAGAATCTAATGCTTTACATGTCAAATTTTTAGAAACATTTACTGATCCAATGTCTTGAATTTGCACATTTATGTTTATAGGTTTTTACATCTCACATTTAGTTTGATAATCATTTTTTATTCTAAACTTTTGTATAAGGTTTGAGATAGTAGTCTAAGATCATTTTAAATCTAGGGACGCAATAGTGCCAATACACCCATTTAAGATTCAATTTTTATTTCATAACGTCGTGGCATCCTCTTCAAAATCTATTGACCATAAAACTAAAAATTTATTTTTGATAAATCTCTAACATTCTTCTTTTTTTAAATTTTATTTTATTTTATTTGTGAACATACTGTACAGAGGAGTTGCAATTACATGGGCATGATAATGTGTACATTTATTACCAAGCATTGCAGCCTCCTCCTTTGTTTACCTTTCACATCCCTTCCCAGCCTCCCCACTCCCCCCAATCCCAATCCTTCCCTTCCCCCCTATCCCCCCCCGCACTGTCGTTGTAAAGCTCGTTTTGGACATGACAACTTGTATTCTCATTGTTGCAACAGGTCCACGTGTAATCTTAAAAACTGGTTTTTCTCCATCTCCTCCACAAGTTATACTGACATCAAATATAGTGAAAGCAGGGGTTATACTGTGGGGGAGGGACATACAAAGCAACAAAGAGATAATCTTATAAATGCATTAGAAACACATGCATGAAAGAAAAAAAACAATAAAATACATATCTAAGGGTTCATTTTCCTGACATCACATTATCTGACCTTTTCCGCTTGACCCATACATATACTAGATATTACAAATAAGGGAAACCATGGGACCTATGTTTCTTTGGGCCTGGCTTACTTCACTTAATATAATTTTTTCCAAGTTTTTCCATTTCCTAACAAATGGGGCAATGTCATTCTTTCTGATGGAGACATAAAATTCCATTGTGTATATATACCACATTTTCTTGATCCATTGTTATACTGAGGGGCATCTGGGTTGGTTCCATATCTTAGCTATGGTAAATAATGCTGCAATAAACAAAGATGTGCTGGAAGCTTTAGAGTGGTCTTGTTTTTAAACATTTGTGTAAATGCCCAAAAGTGGGATTGCTGGGTCATAGAGGGCTTCTATGTGAAGTCTTTTGAGGAACCTCCATTCTGTTTCCAAAGTGGTTGAACAAGTTTACATTCCCACCAACAATGAAGTAAGGTTCCTTTCTTTCAACATCCCCTCCAGCATCAGTTGTTGTTAGAGTTCTTGATTTTTGCAGTTCTAACTGGAGTGAGGTGATATCTCAATGTTGTTTTGATTTGCATTTCTTTTATGCCTAGCGATGTTGAACATTTCTTCATGTGTCTATTGGCCATCCTTCTTTCTTCTTCAGAGAAGTTTCTCTTTAAGTCTTTCGCACACTTATTTATTGGGCAGTTGTTTCTTTGAGGATTTGTTGTTGGGGGGTTTAATTTTTTGAGTTCCAACTATATTTTAGATATGAGACCCTTGTCCATTGTATGGCTGGTAAAGAACTTCTCCCAATCCGAGGGCTTTCTATTGATCCTTGCTAGCTATGTCATTTGCCCTGTAGAAGCTCTGCAAATTTATGCAATCCCATTTGTCCAACCTTTCTTTGATTTGTTGTGTTTACGGGTCTCTATTCAGAAAATTTCGGCCTGAGCAAAGGAGACCTAGGGTTTCTCCTCTTCCATCCTGTAAAGTTTTCATAGTGTCTGCTTTGAGTTCAAGGTCTTTGATCCATTTGGAGTTGATTCTGGTGCAGGGTGATATATAAGGATCTAGCTTTAGTTTTCTACTTGTAGTTAACCAATTTTGCCAGCACCATTTACTGAAGAGACTGACTTTCTTAAATTCTATTTTTTTAATTCCCTTATCGAAAATTAGATGGCTATAGGTCTGTAGGTTCATTTCTGGGTTTTCAATTCTGTTCCATTGGTCCTAACGTCTGTTCTTATGCCAATACCAAGTTGTTTTGATTACTATGGCTTTATAGTAGAGTTTGAAATTTGGTATTGATATTCCTCCAGCAGTGTTCTTTCCATTGAGGAGCGTTTTTGCTATTCGGGGTCTTTTATTGTTCCATATGAATTTTTGGATTGCCGATTCTATTTCCTTGAAGAATGAGGTTGGAATTTTATTCAGTATTGCATTGAATTTGTAGATAGCCTTGGGAAGTATTGCCATTCATGATGTTAATCTTTCCAATCCAGGAGCATGGAAGGTATTGCCATTTTCTAAGTTCTGTTTTGATTTCCTTTTTCAAGATTTTAAAGTTTTCATCATAGAGGTCCTTCACTTCTTTGGTTAAGTTAATTCCTAGGTATTTTATTTTTTGTGGGGCTGTTAAAAATGCAGTTGCTTTCCTAATTTCAGCCACACTTTTCTCATTGTTGGCATACAGAAAAGCCATTGATTTTGGGGGGTTAAAAATATACCCTGCTACTTTGCCAAAGTTTTGAATGAGCTTGAGTAATTTGGGAGTGTAGTCTATGGGATTCTTTAAATACAAGATCATGTCATCTGCAAAGAGGGAGAGTTTTATTTCTTCTTTCCTTATTTGGATCCCCTTTATGTCTGCATCTTGTCTTATTGCTGTAGCTAGGCATTCTAATACTAGATTGAAGAGAAGTGGAGAGAGTGGGCATGCTTGTCTTGTTCCTGAGTTAAGAGGAAATGGCTTTAGTTTTTCCCCATTGAGTATAATACTGGCTGTAGGTTTGTCATTTACAGCCTTTATTGTATTGAGGAATGTTCCATGGATTCCTAACTTTTCCAAAACCTTCATCATAAAGGGGTGTTGGATCTCTTCCAATGCTTTTTCTGCATCTATTGAGATAACCATGTGGTTCTTATTCTTGCTCCTGTTGATGTGATGAATAATATTAATTGATTTGCGTATATTGAACCAGGTTTGCATCCCTGAAATTAATCCTGTTTGATCGTGGTGTATGATTTTTTTGGATGAATTTTTGAAGTCAATTGGCCAAAATTTTGTGGAGAAGTTTTGCATCAATGTTCATCAAAGAAATGGGTCTATAATTCTCTTTCTTTGATGAGTCCCTGCCTTGTTTTTGAATGAGGGTTATGATGGCTTCATAGAATGTGTTTGGTAATGAACATTCTCTTTCAATTTCATTGAAGAGTAGGAGAAGTACTGGTGTGAGCTCTGCTTTGAAGGCCTTGTAGAATTCTGCTGTAAAAACATCTGGTCCTGGACTTTTCTTAGCTGGGAGGTCTCTTATTGCTGTTTCTATTTCAATGCTTGATATAAGCCTGTTAAAATAGTTTAACTCTTCTTGGTTTAGTTTTGGCATGACAATATTTGCTAGGAAAAGGTCCATTTCTGTCAAGTTCTCAAACTTATTACCATAAAGTTTTAAGAAGTATTCCATTATAATATTCTGAATCTTGGTTGTTTCCGTGGTGGTGTTTCCATTCTCATCTATGAGTTTATTAATTTGGGTCTGTTCTCTTCTTTTTCTGATAAGATTTGCTAAGGGTCTGTCAATTTTGTTAAGTTTTTTGAAGAACCAACTCTTCGTTTTGTTGATTCTTTCTATACTTTTTTTGGATTCTAATACATTTAATTCTGATTTTATTTTGATAATTTCTTTCGGTCTACTGGATTGGGGTTTATCTTGCTGCTCTTTTTCAAGGAGGTTTAGATGTGTCATTAAATTGCTAGTTTCAGATCTCTCTAATTCGTTGATGTAGGAGCTCAGAGCGATAAACTTTCCTCTGAGCACTGCCTTTGCTGTGTCCCAGAGCAGCTGGTAATTTGTGTGTTTATTTTTGAATAGCATGAACATTTGAATTTCCTTTCTAATCTCTTCCATGACCCACTCGTGATTCAGCAGTGTGTTGTTCAGCCTCCATGTGATGCCGGACTTTCTTTGGTGGCTTTTGGTGTTGAGTTCTAATCTTATTCCCTTGTGGTCAGAGAGAATGCAAGGTATAACTTCAGTGTTTCTGAATTTAGACAAGTTCGCTTTGTGGCCTAAAATGTGGTCTATTTTAGAAAATGTTCCATGTACTGCTGAGAAAAACGTGCATTCTGATGTTTCTGGGTGAAATGTTCGGTAGATGTCTGTTAAATCTAATTGATCTATACAGCTGTTTAGATCTGCGGTTTCTCTGTTGAGTTTTTGCCGGGTTGATCTAGTGGGGAGAGTCGTGTGTTAAAATCCCCAATGTCTTTGGATCTATATGGGATTTGAGGGAATGTAGTGTTTCTTTGATAAATTTGGGTGCTCCATTGTTTGGCGAATAGATATTTAGTACTGTAATATCCTCCTGAAGGAGAGATCCTTTAATTAGTATGTAGCGACCTTCTTTATCTCTTCTCACAAATTTTAATTTGAAATCTATTTTATCTGATATTAGGTTTGCAACTCCTGCCTGTTTATGGGGACCGTTTGCTTGGTAGATTTTGTTCCAGCCTTTAACATTGAAAATGTGTTTCTTTTTATGGGCAATATGTGACGCCTGCAGGCAGCAGATAGAAGGGTCTTGTTTTTTAATCCAACTAGACAGTCTATGTAGCTTAATTGGAGAGTTCATTCCGTTAACGTTAAGAGATAGGACTGAGAGGTATTTGGGAGTTCCTGCCATGTTATCCACCTTCTTGAGGGCTGTGAAAACTGGGTTCTTCCTATGGTTCTTGGATTCTCAGTTTGGGTGCAGTTTCTTGGCCTTTATTGCGGTCTTGTTGGTTTTCTATGTTTTGGAAATCTTTAAGAATCTTTTGTAGGGCTGGTTTGGTGGAGATGTATTTTTTCAATTTTTCTTTGCTATAGAAGGTTTTTATTTGGCCTTCAGTTATGAAGGAGAGTTTAGCTGGGTACAGTATTCTTGGTTGATAGTTGTTTGTTTTTAGGGCATGTCATACGTCATTCAAGGCTCTTCTTGCTTTGATTGTCTCTGCTGAGAAATCTGAGGTGATTCAAATTGGTTTTCCTTTATAGGTGATTAACCTTTTCTCCTTGAGAGCTTTAAGGATCTTTTCCTTGGTCTGAGTTGATCCTGTGTGGATTATAATGTGACAGTGGGATGTCTTATTCTGGTCTGGTCTATTTGGGGTTCTAAAAGCTTCTTGTATCTGAATAGGCCTATCTTTTTGTATGTTTGGGAAGTTCTCTGCTAGGATCCTGTTAAACAAATTTCCTAGGCCATTAACTTCTGTTTCTAGGTGCTCCTTTACACCCATTATCCTTAGATTAGGCCTTCTGATGGTGTCTTCCAGGTGTTGGATAGATCTATCATATTTCTTGGACTTGTCTTGGATGGTTGTATGTTCTTTATCTATAATATCTAGGCTGTCTTCAATCCCTGAGATTCTATCTTCTGCATGGTCTAACCTCCTGTCCAGATTCTCTACTTTGTTTTTTATCTCTTTTCCTTCTAATTGGTCAGCTTTGATGGCTTCAAGTTCTTTGTTGAAGCTCTGTTTTAGGTCTTGTATGAATTTCTTTACTTCCTTAATTTGGTGTTCAGTATTGGTTCTCAAATCACTTAGTTGATTGGTTATGGTTTCTTTTACTCCCATTCCTTCTGTTGGGTTCCATTCAGCATTCCCTTTGTGGTCTCCCTGACTTACTTCACATCTTTGTTAATGGATTCCATGAATGCCTTTAGTCATCTTTGTGTATTCTCTACCTGGTTTTTCAATTCCTGTATTACTCTTTGATTAGCTTCCTCCCGTTTGTGGGATTCCTGCAGTTTTCTTTCCTCCCCTTCATGAGATTCCTGCAGTTCTCTTTGAGTGTTCTCAGTCTGCTCACACCATTACTCCCTTCTTCTTTGAGTATTCTCAAGTTGTTCATGCAAATCCTGTATCAGTTTTTGAGTACCTTCCTCACGCTTATGATATTCCTGTATAAATTTTTTGATGCCTCCTCTCTCTCCCTATCACGCACATACAGAGTCCTTTGTTAGTTGTCAGACTTCTCATTTATCATGTTTGCCAGCAGTGTTTGTAGAGCTATTTGGGAACTCTCCTCTGGATTATTCATTATCTTTTCTGGCCCCTGATTATCAAGATTCGGAATTGAGATACCCGGATTTGCCATTTTCCTTGTGTTTTTCCGGCTTACTCTGCAGATTTGAGATGAAAATAGCACCAGTTTTGTGCTAGAACACTATCTTAAGGCAACCATCAACCAAAGTTTGCATTTGTACAGTCAATAGTCTATAGATACAATCTAGTACAACAGATACATCTATTCATTATCAAACAACTATATGTTAATGGGCTTCAAACCACAGAGAAGAATTTGGAAAACCAGAAATTTTTGGGGTTAGGGAGAGATGTTGGTAAAAAAATAGGGGTAAATTGGTGTGGGGAGACACAGGGAGAGTTAACTATGTCCTAATCTCAATGCAGGAAATAGGTTGGGTAGGATGCAAGTAGAGAGAGAGAGAAAAAGAAGAAAGGGAAAGGGAAATGAAAAGAGATCAGAAAAAAAATAGAAAGGTAAAAGTTAATATAATTATGGATATTAAAAAACCATCTATTTAGAGAGGAATGTGAAAATATTGAGAGAAGGGGAGGGACATAGAGGAGATGTGAAAAACTTAAAAAAAGGCTTAAAATATTATATAGGTATAAAGAGGTAGTACTGCTATTAAGGAATTTAAGTCTCAGAGGTTTTCAATTGAGTAATAAATTTGTGGATTAGGTGTGTACACAATTGGGGATAGTGTCTACTATTTAACTACGGGTTTATCTGAGGATATTCAGGACAAGAGTTAAGTCAAATAAAGAAGAACAAAAGAGAGGAAAAGGTGAAAAGGATAAGAAAGGGAGAAAAAAGATCAGAAGTTCAGTAGAGCTAGACAAAAAACAAAAAGATAATTAAGAAAGAAAGAGAAAGAGAAAGAAGACAAGAAAAGAAAGGAAAATGCACATTCACATATTCCTAAAATAAAAATTATAAGAGGAAAAAAAAAGTTACTGGAAAACAATTTTTTTTCAAAAAAGGCAAAAATTAAAGATTAATAAAAGTTTTAGAAAAGGAAAAAAAATTTATATATACATAAGGTACCAAAAAAAGAAAGAAAAAAGAAAAGGAAAAGAAAAAAAGAAAAAAAAAAAGTTCTTTGATTTTTTTTTGATTGTTTTGGGAGGGGTGGGAAGAATTCTGTATCTCCCTTTTGTCTGTAACCAGCCTCTTGTTGGAGTCTCTGGTCAGCTTGAGGTCCTATGGCTTGATTGGTTTCTTAAGTCAGTTAGTTCGAACAGGCAGAAAAATGCTCTGATTTACCCAAGATTTTGAGATCCCCCTCCCAGGTTAGTTTAATGGGAGGGTGATCTGCTTTGAGAATCACAAAGGAGGGGGATGCAGTGATGAGGCTATGTTCTGGGTAGAGTTGAGGCCTTTCAAGAAACAGTAGCTTTTCCCTGGGGCTATTTTGTGAAAAACTCTCAGAGCCCAGCCTGGAGCCATTCTCAGGGTTTCTGTTTTTCAATTGATTGTGGAGGCTGCTAGAGGGAGGGGCAGCCTCTGGCTCTGGTTACCCAGTGAGGAAAGCCACTCCAATGGCTGGCGCCTGAGCTGGGTGACTTTTCCCTGGATGGAGCTGAGTCTGGCAGTTCACTTCACAGTTAAGTTCTTGTGACCTGCTAAATGACTCATTTTATTCTAAGGCCTGAGCTGGAGCTAGCAGCTCCTCCGAGCTTTGTTGGGATCCAAGATGGAGATCAGCGGTGCTGGGGGGGAGGGGTGGCCTTCCCTCCTCTGCTCCCTGAGAAGGAGTGAGGTCAGGCTTCTACTCACACCGAGTCTTGGATCCTGGGTCGTCTCTGTTCTCCAAACTGCAGATTGAAGATGTCCACTCCTTGTTGGTTCTTGCTGGTGTTGAGTAGAATCTGCTTGCCGGCTGCGTCTGGCTCCTTCGTCCCGGACACTCTGTGGCTCAGGTTTGGGTGACCTGCGGTCGCCGCCGCGACCTTACCACCGCCGTGGCAGCTGCTGGCAAGTGCTCAGATGTGTCTCCTTGCCTTGTATTCCCCTCTCTTGTCTAACTCTCTGTCCTGTGATGGCACACTTGGTGTGATTCTCTGGCTTAGGACTGTTCACTGGAACTCTAAAACTGCTTTCTGTGTGAGAGCTTGTTCAGATTCCAGCTTCTCCTCCGCCATCTTCCCGGAACTCTCTCTGTAACATTCTTCTATGTGTCTGTTCTTTCACTACTAAACATGGTAATAAGGTTCAAATCTAGTATGAGGCTTCAAGCTACACCATTTTACACAATTGTTCTGACTGACCTGTATTCCTTGAATTTACATACGAGTTTATTGAACAGGTGGACCAATATTCTACAGAGATATCTAGATATATAGAAAAATGTCTTTAGAGAATGCTTGAAGCATTTACATTAATTTAGGAATAAGTTAAGATTTAGTTAACGCTATAGCATAATAAAGTTGAATGATAACAACTTGAACTGTACTACAAAGTAGAGTGAGAGGGGATAGAATAGAATGATGGACCACATAGGAGATATATGTAATTGCTATTGTGTTTCAAAGAACAGAAAGACTTCAGAAACAAGAAGGAGGAAAATAATCAAAGTATTCTGGATCAGGTTTCTTTTTATTCCACCTAATAGTGTGGACTAAGAGTCAGAGAAGATGGGAAAAAATAAAATAGAAAATAAAGCATTGTATAGACCTGTTAAAATGTAAAGCAATTGTAATAGTAATATGATTACTAATTTCCAAAGAAATAAAAGAAAGAATAGATAAACCCTAAAGGCAAAAAGAATGAGGAGAGAAAAGAAGGAAAGTAAAACCTTTATCAATAACAAACACAAGAGTTTGGAAGTAGAAAAGCAGTGGAAATATTCTAAAAAACAATAAAATAACAATAAAAATTGCTATCGTGGATAAAATATGGATCACATTTCATCATATATCATTTTGAAAAATCATACTAAGAATAAAAATTTTAAAGTCATAATTTAAAACAATATTTACATTATAACTGGACAGTACAGTTCAGTGATAAAAACTTGGCCCAGCATATGTAAAAGAGTAGAGAGATCACCCAAGCATTACAAAGTACACACAAAGCACACACACACACACAAACCACATAAACACACACACAAACACACATAACACATACACACATTTGGAATATTCATATTATCATATTAACAGAGTAAATTATTACAAATATTAAAAAGTTAATATATTGAATCATAATATTGCTTGTACTATTTAAAATTTAGTAGAAATAAAATGTCACGATATACGTGGATTCTTATAGATTAAATAAATTGAAAATTAAGAAATAGAAGACAGGAGAACCTTTGCAAAGAGCTTTAAAAAATAAACATTTTGAAACATGTATCCTTTTATTTTTACAAAAGATTGATGTTATTGGAGTTTTAACTCAAGATTTAGAATATGATAACCAGGTGCTCTATATTGCGCTAGGGATGGCTATATCTCTATTCATTTCACTCTGGACATTTTTTTGGGGGGTCCTGTCGTGGGGCCTGAACTCAGGGCCTTTGCGCTGTCCCTCAGCTCTTCAGCTCAAGGCTAGTATTCTACCACTTGAGCCACAGTGCCATTTCCAGCTTCTTTCTTCTTGTTTATGTGTGTTGTTTATGAGGAATTGATCCCAGGGCTTCATGCATGCAAGGCAAGCACTCTACCACTGAGCCACCTTCCCAGCCCCACTCTGGATATTTTTGTACTAAGGTGTCATAGTTTGTCAGGCTCTCCCTATTTACAAACCCTACTTGTAGTTCCTACCATAGCTAGAAAATGAAAGCCACAAATCATCATGCCCAGATTAAACTTTTTTTTTTAATTCAAGTACAAATATTTACAAAAAAGTGACCAGGTAATGAAGCCTTTCTTAATAAAGTTTGTGCCTCTTGAAAATACAGTATTTGTTAACTAGAAAAATATGTTTAGAACCTTAAAAAATAAATTTATTTAAATTCACCAACCATATAAAAATTAAGAAAATAATATTAGAAATTCACATGTTAAGTATTTTTAAAGCAAAATATATGTATCTGAATAAATATGTATCTGTGTAAAAATCATGCAAAATTAAATTAACTAATCCTACAACCCTGAAAAAAGAATTACCCCCAAAACAAAAGAAAATAATTAAGTTCAAAAATTGAAATTTAGAAAATAAAATTAAGTGCACTCTTTAGTTGACTTAAGTAATTGTAAACCCACCATATACCAATTTTATAATAATAAAATGCATGAACAAAGAAACCAAAAGTACCCATTGATAAATAGCAACAGCAAAAGTCTCAGTAGTTGAGTGTGCAAAAAAAAAAATCGATGGAGTGGATAACAATGCTATTTCCATAAAAAATGTACTCATTACCTTACTTATGTAACTGTAACCCCTCTGTACATTACCTTTACAATGAAATTAAATTGAAATTAATAATATACCAATTAAGAATTCTTAGAAGCCATCGGTTAAAAACCTTGTAAAAAACTGTCCCAGGTACCCGAGGAATATACTTTGATGATACTATTAGAATTCCAAAACTTCAGTAGAGAAGCCAAAAGTTTAAAAACTGTTACAAAGTAAATTATTAAATCAGAATATATTACTATAATAATTAGATGGATTTTTAGTGGTAGTCAAATATGTAAGGAATGAGGCAATTTTCCATTTGTTTTCACTTAATAAGTGAGAAAGAATTTTCTAGGTCTTTTTAAATATATCATAAGTTAATGAAGAAACTATTTTTTCACATCATATGATAATCAGATAAAGATTATATTAGAGCAAAGAACATATTGTTATGTTTTTGGATGTTAATATATATCTAGTTTGGTTGTGGGCAATTATGGGGATTTCAATCGGAGTATTGTTCTTGATAGGCTCGCATCATATCAGTGGTTAATTTTAGGAGAGGGGTTCCCTTTCCACAATAACATGTACCTGTTCTGTCCTTTTAGCCTTCCCATCATCAATGGCATCAGAGTTGCACACCAACTTTCTAGCTTCCTATCTTGGCCGGCCTTGATCCTGCAGTCCTTCCAATCTTAGTCTCTAGATAGTACAGGATGGTGGAAATGATCCAATGCACCCAGCTATAGACTGAGAAAGAAGTCCACTAAAATTTGTTCTGGTTTCTGTTCTCAAGCCTCCGAACTAGTTAAGAGTACAGATTAGGGATTATGCTGCCAAGCAGTAATAGTATTTGTAAAGCAATTAGACACATTATGACTTAGGCTTTTGATTACCTCAGGAAAGAATGAAAGAGCAATGAACCATAGAGGACAAGAAGAATTTAACTAGCTACTCAGAGGCTGAATCACCTTAGCAAGCTACTCAGGAGGCTGAGATCTGAAGACCACTGTTCAAAGTGGTAGACCACTATCCTTGGCCACAGAAGCTTAGATATATTGCCCAGGTACTATCAAGCCTCAGGAATGATGAATGCATGCATGAGCACATGCACATGCACGTGTGTGTACAGGCACATGTACACACACACACACACACACACACACACAAACACACACACACACACACACACACACAAACACACACACACACACACACACACACACACACACAAATGTGTATTTTAAGGCAGAGTTCTTTTTATTTTTACCTTGCTGTACTTTCCCTGTATTAGTTCACCAATTGTCAAAATCAGCTAAGTATCTATTTACATACAACTCATCATGTTTCTCTAAAGTCTACTCTTTTTTTGGAAACATGATTTTATTTGACCCAAAAGTAAATTATGCAGGAGGTCAGTTCATCTCTCTCAACTCTGTAGTGTTAGTAGATGGTTTAGGTTCTTCCTAGCAATATGATTTTGTGAAATCCTGCATCAAGCAGCATATTTCTTTCACAAGAAGGGAAGCCTCTATCAAACAATTAGTAATAGGTTTTTCTCCTCCTGGCAAGCATCTGTAGTTTTATTATCTTCAAATAATCCATGATCTGTCTGTGTATGCCAAAGACGGCTGTGAAAACAAAAAGACCCTTATCAGCGCTTAAATTTTGTATACCATTCATAGATATGAAGGTGTTTAAATATTACTTAAATTGCTTTGAACTAAATAATGTTCGCCTTGACTATCTTGAGAAAGAAGAATTGGTTTTTCAGCATTTTAGGTAAGAACATGAGTGAAAGAAAAGGAAAGGTGAGGAATAAGTCAACACATACATTCAAATGAAACAAAACAACCCAAGAAAACACAAATTAATTCAGTATTCAAGAACCAGAAGGAAATGCAACGATTTTTTAAAAAATCAAGTATGATAAGCTTATGAAAATCCTGACTCTATGGGAGTCTACTGTTGTGAGGATAGTGGATAAAGCCCAGACTGGACAGAAATATCTATACACTATGCCAGGCACTTATTCTAATTTTCAGGAAGAATAACATCAAATGGACATCGCCCATGATCATACACAAGTAGGAAGCCAGATTCTATCTAAAAATTAATCAGGATAATTTAGGACTGAGGGCATGTGGCACTGTGGCTCAAGTGGTAGATCGCTAGCCTTGAGCTGAAGAGCTGAGTTACAGCGCCCAGGCCCAGAGTTCAAGCCCCACGACCGGACCCCCCTTCCAAAAAAAAGGTGATGGCTTTTCAAGTACTTATATATCAACTGAGTTACCTTTGTGGAGCTAATGGATTCAATATAAGCTTCGCTTAAGAGCTCTTTCTAAATTTCTCCAGCTTACAATTTCCCAAATGAGGTCTTACTGGCACAAATCTCTACCTGACCCTTTACCCTTTTTCCATGTAGGAACAGACCAACCAGAATATCTTAACCTGACAGCATAGATTGTCTTAATTGAAGAAAACCTAATGTTACAAGGGATCATAGACAGATGAACAGTTCAGAAAGAACTGTTCAGACTAGAAGGTATTTTATCAAAATGTAATTGTTTATTATACCTATCGTTTCAATAGTAGCTAACGTGAAGAAGATAAAAAAAAAATGTTCATATGCATGATTACCTAGTGTCTCCGCCTGTCTACCATCCAACCAGGCAGGAACTCACACTACTGACTTTCTATCACCAAATATTACCATAGCTCCAGGAGAAGTCCATATGTTTCTCCTCGATATTAGGCCTTAAATTGGTAATGTTTAATCAGTGTTACCTCTTGCCTCTAGGCTGTACATCTACAAATGGTAAAGCATTAGGACTAACTCTACCAAACACTGAGGTAGAGATAATGAAATAATACTTTAAAACAGAGTTGTTTTTGATACCCTAACCATAACAGAACAATGTAAAATATTTTCTTATATTATATATAGTTATATATTTTATATTTACACATGCTGATTTTATATTTCCACAGTGAATCTTACAAAAATGAATTGATAATTTGTCAAATAAATTGATATTTATGCCAATGAATAGATTGGAATATAAATAAATAGGTTTAGAATATATATTAGGATATAAAAAGTATCAATGCAATGTCTTCGGTATAAACTTGTGATATGTTCTAAGTGTTCTTGGTCTTTTGAATTCACATAGTAAAAAAATTTGTTGTTTTCCTCTAATCTATAAGGGATTTTACTCTGCTTCTCTGTTTATTATTATAACTCACCGGTTCCAAACTGTTTTTCTCCATATTTCTGAAGCATTCCTACTGATTATACCAAATTTTTTATGATATGATGGTTAAAAGATATTATTCTTCTGCAGGACCCACAGGTCCTAGGATCCCACGTCCCAGTTATCCGCATCATCAGATAACAAGGGCAAGACTTCTCACCTAAGCCCATGCATCATGCCAACAAAAAGAAATTGAAAACCCATCTCAATTTCTCATTTCCTATAATATTTCAGGGCCTCAATTCCTTAAGACACAGAAAGTAGTGGTAAGAAATTGTGAAGTGCAAGGCAACTTAAAATGAAAGATGATATCACAAAATCTGAGAAAAAGTACAGTAATTCAAAATTTCAGTTTACAAATGACCTGCCCATATGAGTGAACAAGATCACAAATGTCACAAGACTACTTTTAATACCCCTCCCCTAATAATTAATGAAAAATTTCAGTCCAGAGAAAGTAATCCAAAAAATATTTCCTGGAATGATAAATCCATTATTGGTCTACCAAGGCTAGGTAAACGACTTCAAAGTCATATATATTTCAGTAAAACATTGAGAAGATCATCAGTGCTCCAAAACATTGGTACTTCAGTAAAACTTGGTTCTGTAGTATAAAAATGTTGTCATTCTCAAAACAATGAGAAGGTACATTTAATCTCCTGAAAGTATAATACTTTTCAAATAAACTTTTTAAAATCATTACCAAAATAACATTTGACAAGTAGATGATACTTAGTGACATTACAAGTTTTTCATGTGTAGGGAGCAAATTACAATAGAGTTGATTTATTTTCCCAGCACTAATGCCAAACAGGTTCTCCCATTCATTAAAGTGTAGAAATAGTACCCCCCACCATTTGTGTTGTTCAGTAGGTGCCTTCGACAATTTGTTAAATAGATCAGCCTCCCATATTTCAAACCAAAACATTAGCTAATATAGTAAATTTCATCACATAATAAGAACATTTTAAAAAGTCACGAATAGTTCCCTTATCATATGTTGTTTTATGTTTTCCCTATCTGTCTAACATAGAAAAATAGGATTTTAAGTCTTGAATATGGGTACACATCAGAGATGTGATGAACATAAAATCTGCCTTATATTTCCATCATATACCTGTATAGTAGTAAATTGCACTTTTCTTCTTTTTGCAAAACTTGTAGGTAGTAGAAAATATTATCCCATGTAAAATAAAATAATCACAAACCATTGTACAAAGCCATTTATAAAAACTGGTAGTTAGGAATACATTCTAAGCCATTATTAAGCTTTCTTATTGACTAAAGATTAATCTTCCAAATGGAAGAGAATAAAATCATGTCTAGGTGCTTCACGTCTCCAGTCTTGCAAACTGTTATTTCAGATGAATGAATTATGGAAATATAAGCTGACATCAGTTCAAGTATATGCAGGATTGAAACTCCATGGAAAGTATATAAACCTTTCAAAGTATTAACAGACAGTTCGATGTCCTCCTCTTAGCTCTTGCCTGATTTCCAATTAATCACAGCCTCTTGACTTCAAGTCTAGTGAAGCTGAAGGACTACAAGGCCTACCCCAATGCTACATCGTCATGGTTTCTCTTTTTAAACTTTTAATTGGATGTGGCATTTATTTTCATGTCTTCATTCAGTCTCTTCTGAATTATAGTGAGCCAAATAGGCTCTGTAAAATCACTTTAGGTACCAAAAATATTAACACAATCTATATCAAAAAGTTTTGGCCTCCCTCCACTGCTGAAGCTAAGATGCTTAGCTAGGGCTTCTAAGAACGCCTTTTCTCAACTTTTCAATTTGATCAATTCTTTTCTTTTTTTTTTTTTGAGGGTGGGGGTCTGGTCGTGGGGCCTGAACTCTGGGCCTCGGCACTGTCCCTCAGCTCTGCAGCTCAAGGCTAGCATTCTAGCCACAGCACCACTTCTGGCGTTTTTTTTTTTTTTCTTTTTGCTTATGTGGTGCTGAGGAATCGAACCCAGGGCACACACTGTACAACTGAGCCACCTTCCCAACCCTGCTCAATTCTTTCTGATCCAAAAATTTTTGGCTTATGTAATAATGGAAGTCTTCACTATCTCATGTTAATAAGGATATTATATTTTGTGAGATACTTAGATATGTGAAATCATTGGTTTGAAGAATCCAATCTGATATTTTTCTGTGTTTCACTGCTTCGCGTGCAAATACATTGTGGAAAGTATTGCAAACAGAAAAATGTAACCCCAATACCTTCTTTCATTGTGGAGGCACTTTCTACCTAAATATTTTGATCCAAATTATCTTTTCCAGTGAATTACTCTTTGGTAATCAAAAGTCAATTCACCAATTTTGATGTCTTATTTTTTTAAGAACTTTGAATTTAAATTCCACTAGAACCTTGTTTCACACAGTAAGAGTATATTTCCTGGGTAAGGAGAATTCTTAAGGGAACCTACAGTATTTATAGCAAGGTTTTTGAGGTTTGTTTGTTTAGAGTGAAAAGGATCCATCTTTACCCACATTGCACCCTCTCAGCTAAATCTCCATGAATTTCTTTGAATGAAAGTCTATTTTACCAAGCAATCTTAAATTTTCTTAATAGGCTAAGTTATTAAAAAGTTTGAACAATTAAACTTTACCTGTCATAATTTTTTTTCTTTTTTTTTTGTTTTGAAAATACAGTACAGAGGGGTTACAATTACATGGGCAAGATAATGAGTACATTTCTTATCAAGAATTGTAGTCTCCTCCTTTGTTTCCCCTTCCCATCCCTTCCCATTCTCCCCCTGCCCCCCCAACAAATCCTCCCCGCCCCCCCTCCCTCCTGCATCAAATTTGTAAATTTCGTTTTTGACATAATGACTTGTAAGTCTCTTTGTTGGAATGGATCCACCTGTATCCCTATTTAAACGATCTGTTTTTCCCCTTCCCCTCCACAAATTATACCGACATCAAATACAGTAATAGCAGGTGTTATACTGTGGGGGAGGGACATACAAAGCAACGAAGAAATAATCTTATAAATGTGTTAGAAACAATCACATGAAAGAAAAAAAACATTTGAATACTTATCTTAGGGTTCATTTCCCTAACATCACCTTATCTGACCTTTTCTGCTTGACTCAGACATATACTAGATATTGCAAATAAGGGAAACCATGGGACCTATGTTTCTTTGGGCCTGGCTTACTTCACTTAATATAATTTTTTCCAAGTCTTTCCATTTCCTAACAAATGGGTCAATGTCATTCTTTCTGATGGAGGCATAGAATTCCATTGTGCATATATACCACATTTTCTTGATCCATTCATCTACTGAGGGGCATCTGGGTTGGTTCCTTATCTTAGCTATAGTACTGCAATAAACATAGTCATGTGTGTGTGTGTGTGTGTGTGTGTGTGTGTGTGTGTGTGTGTGTGTGTGTGTGTGTGTGTGTGTTTGTGTGAGTTTTGGGGATACCTACCCCCATCTCTGAAGTGCCTCATCCTCCCAGTGGTGAGTACACCTTGGATCCCCACCCCAAGGAAGGTGGGTAGCGGAGGCTACATAAGGTTACATTGAGTGGGATTATCTGAATTCTATCCTGAAACTGAAGCCTGGAGAGCTAATGGAGAGAAGGGGAGGTTTAGAGGAGCATCAAAGGAAGCCCCTTACTTTTGGCTATATGTACCAGAGAGAAGACTGAATCCATTCTTTTTGGTAATAAGATAGAAGGTGCCCAGTATTCATTTATTTTATTATTTTTTTTGTGAGTCCTAGGGCTTGGATTCCGGGCCTCAGTGTCGTCCCTAAGCTTCTTTCATTCAAGGCTGAGGCACTAACACTTGAGCCACAGCACCACATTTGGCTTTTTTCTGGGTGGGGGAGGTGGTTTTTGGGAGAAAAGAATATTACAGACTCTCCTGCCTGTGCTGGCACTTAGTCATTGCCATCAGACCTCAGCCTCTCGAATAGCCAGGATGATGGGTGGGAGCCACGAGTACCTGAACGCCACCATCCATTTATATTCCCCTAGGGCCAGTGCCGGCCACCTACACTGCACCCCCCTTAATTGTGAGTGGGAAGTGATCATGCGTGGGTTTGATATTTCAACAGCCTGCCTACTTACCTTTGAGCATTGTTCCTGATCAGTTTGATGATGGCTACTTCCTTATCCACAGCAATGACTTGGCTCTGTCACAAGAACAAATGTACCCCAAGAGGTGTCAGTTCTGGAGTCTTTCCTCCGCACACCGCCCCCCTCCCTGAAATAACACACCCCAGCAAAGAACTAGATATAGAGTGAATTCATTTTCTTATAACCGGGGTCTGGCCTGATATGTGGTGGTGAGGATCAGAGGACAGGGATCGTGCTGTGCAGTTGGACAATGTGATGCCTCCTCATCCATTTTCCTTAATAAAGAGTAGTGGAGAAGGACTCATCAGGTGGACTGACAATGAATAACCATCATGTTCTAGCCGGCGCACAGAGGGGCTTACCTCAGGGATCTATTTCAATAGGCTGAGCAAGACAGCTCCTGACCCACAACCCACTCCAGAATTAGAGAGTCACCATGGGTCCCAGCCACATGGAGACGCTGAGCCACCTCTTCCAGGATCCATTCAACCAGTTCTTGAAAGAGAGCGAAAGAGAGAGAGAGAGAGAGAGAGAGAGAGAGAGAGAGAGAGAGAGAGAGAGAGAGAGAGAGAGAGAGAGAGAGAGAGAAAGAAAGAAAGAAAGAAAGAAAGAAAGAAAGAAAGAAAGAAAGAAAGAAAGAAAGAAAGAAAGAAAGAAAGAAAGGAAGGAAGGAAGAAAGGAAGAAGGAAAGAAAAAAGGAAAGAGAGAGATAGAAAGAGAGAAAGTCAGAATTGGACTTATGCCTGATGCCAGTGGCACAGGCATAATGCTATACAGGAAAATGAGATATGAGGACCATGGTTTAGAGCCAGGACAGGCAGGAACGGCCTCTGAGACTCTTATCTCCAAAGAACCACCAGAAATCCAGAAGTGGTGCTGAGGGCTCAAGTGGTAGAGAGCCTGCCTTGAACTGAGGAGCTAGGGAACAGCGCCGAGGACAAGAGTTAAAGCCCCAGGACTGACAAGAAGTGGACTTTCCACCACAACAAGTGAACTTAATAGCATCCATTGCCATAGGGAGCATGGCAGAGAAGTCAGGCTGAGCTTCCTGTAAACTGGGGGTCATGAATGGTCACCCAGCTTCTTCGTGCCTCATTTTCCCCAGCTGCAAAATTGAACACAGTGAAGGATCCCCTTCCTCATGGGGATAGGGTAAGGATGAAAGAGAGCCATGTTTTGTTTCATAATCCCATACCTGTTGCACGATAAATAAGAGGCCCCATCTGAGCCCTTGCAGGGTATCTTCCTGTCATATGCTCACAGAATTTCCAAGAACCATCTCTGGCAAATGTTCCTTCTATGCCTGGCCCTGCCCCAGTGATCCCCCTATATTGATCCCTTGTTTCCTCACAACGGTGCCAGGAGGATACTGAAGTCCAGTGGTCAAGGCCCAGAGCTTCACCTGTGGTCAATAATCAGCTGCTGTGGACTAAGAGTTTGGGACAATCTATCTAAACTGATGACTAAACATGGTGCAACCTGTCTAGCATCCTGATACAGAGAACCAGACATGGTGGCCAACACCTGTCACAGGAGGATCGTGATCCAGCCCACCTTGAGCATATATTGAGTCTCTATCTCAGAATTGCCCAAGACAGAAAGGCTTGGCTTTCATGGTAGAATACCTGACTGGCAAGCCTAAGGCCTTGAGTTCAAACCCTAATATACCAAAAAGAATCAGAGGCCCGGTGGCAGAGGCTCATGCCTATAATCCTAGCTACTCAGGAGGCTGACATCTGAAGATCATAGGACAAGATTTAAAATAGGGTTGGCCTCACCCATCAGACCTCATGATAAGAAGACTCAGAGTCTGACCCATCCAGTGTGCTCCATAGTAACAGAGCTGGCATACTTACTAAGTGCTGGCCATGCTCTCTGTCCCCCAAACCAAGGCTCACATGTTCTCCCTTCTTCCTTCCTTTCTTCTTTTTCTCCATCTGGCCTTCCCTCTTCTTTCTCTCTTTCCTTCTTTCTCTCACTCCTGGGCCTTGAACTTGGAGCCTAGGTGCTGTCCCTGAGCATTTTTACTCAAGGCCAACAGACTACGGCTTAAGCCACATATCCACTTCGGGTGTTTTATTTTGGCAGTTAGTTGGAGATAAGAGTCTTACAGGTTTTCCTACCTGGGCTTCAAGCATTGACCCTCCCATCACAACCTCCTATGTAGCTAGGATGACAGGCATGAAGCACCGGCATCCAGCTCAAACCAAGGTTTCTTCATGTGCTGTGGAACCAGCACTGGAAACTCTCATTGTCTATGACCCCTCGAGAGCCTGGCGCACACTGTAACTCTGTTGGATAAAAAAAATGAGCATCTGTCTACAAAAATACTACAGAAAAGTCCCATCCCATTCAGGTAAGCATCCTGGTGGGCGGGGCAAATCCTGATGTAGCTCTCCCACAGTTCTCCCTCCTCCCTCTTCCTACCCTGCTGGTGCCAGAGAACTTAACACTTTTGGCTCTGAAGACAGGAGCCATGGTGTGCTTGCTGGATTTTGGGGCCTCTGGGATGCTTATCTTCTCAAGGATCTCTGGTCAGTGGCTGATCAGCTCTGTGGCACTCAATTCCCCACTCAGGAGTGAATGAGGTTGCATTGAGATGAAGGCCAGGCTCAAGGGACCTATTCTCCTACCCCTGGAGCCAGCCAGGATGGCCTACCAAATCTAGCCCCAAAGTTTCATGTTGCAGAGAAAGGATCTTCGAGGCATCATGGGTTTCCGAATCTCCCAGAGTCTAGTGCAGTTGCTGAGAATCCTCTCTATTCACAACTGGCCGGCCAGGGATGGTGAGGTCACAATCTCTGCTCCCCATGACATCCTCAATGTTATGTCTAGGTCGCATGACCCCCACCAAAGCTACCACCAAGAATCAGACTCTACAGCTCTTTTATTTAAATGAGCTGCAGTTCGGGCCTTGTCCTACACTCTGACACAGCAGAACCCAGGAGGTGAGCCCGGAGCTAAAAATTTACAAGTCTTATTTTTTTTTTAATTTGAATTTAATTTTTTTGTGAACATACTGTACATAGGGGTTACAAATACATGGGCAAGATAATGAGTACATTTCTTATCAAGCATTGCAGTCTCCTCCTTTGTTTACCCTTCAAATCCCTTTCCAGCCTCCCCCTGCCCCCAGACCTAATCCCCCCTTCCCATGCCCTCCCCCACACCAAAGTTGTAAAGTTCGTTTTTGATATGACAACTTGTACTTCTCATAATTGCTTCGGGTCCATCTGTATCCTTAAATGACGTGTTTTTCCACACCTCCTTCACAAATTATACCGACATCAATTATAGGGAAAGCAGGGGTTATACTGTGGGAGAGGGATATACAAAGCTAAAAAGAAATAATCTTATAAATGAGTTTTGAGGAATGTTCCATGGAATCCTAATTTTTCCAAAACCTTCATCATAAAGGGGTGTTGGATCTCTTCCAATGCTTTTTCTGCATCTATTGAGATAACCATGTGGTTCTTATTCTTGCTCCTGTTGATGTAATGAATAATATTAATTGATTTGCATATATTGGGCCAGCTTTGCATCCCTGAAATGAATCCTGTTTGAAAATGGTGTATGATTTTTTGGATGAATTGTTGAAGTCAATTGGCCAAAATTTTGTGGAGAAGTTTTGCATCAATTGTTAATCAAAGAAATGGGTCTATAGTTCTCTTTCTTTGTTGAGTCCCTGCCTGGTTTTGGGATGAGGGTTATGATGGCTTCATAGAATGTGTTTGGTAATGAACATTCTCTTTCAATTTGATTGAAGAGTTGGAGGAGTATTGGTGTGAGCTCTGCTTGGAAGGTCTTGTAGAATTCTGCTGTAAAACCATCTGGTCCTGGACTTTTCTTAGCTGGGAAGTCTCTTATTGCTGGTTCAATTTCAGTGCTTGATATGGGCCCATTAAACTGGTTTAACTCATCTTGGTTTAGATTTGGCATGACAATATTTGCTAGGAAAAGGTCCATTTCTGCCAAGTTCTCAAACTTATTATCATAAAGTTTTGAGAATTATTCCCTTATAAGCTTCTGAATCTTGGTTGTTTCCGTGGTGATGTTTCCATTATCATCTCTTTTTCTTTTTCTGATAACATTTGCTAAGGGTCTGTCAATTTTGTTAATTTTTTCGAAGAACCAAATCTTTGTTTTGTTGATTCTTTCTACAGTTTTTTTTGGATTCTAATTCATTTAATTCTGATTTAATTTTGATTATTTCTCTCTGTCTACTGGATTGGGGTTTATCTTGCTGCTATTTTTCAAGGAGGTTCAGATGTCTCATTACATTTTTGGTTTCAGATCTCTCCAATTTGTTGATGTAGGAGCTCAGAGCTATAAACTTGCCTCTGAATACTGCCATTGCTGTGTCCCAGAGGATCTGCTAATTTGTGTGCTCATTTTTGTTGAATAGCATGAACATTTGAATTTCCTTTCTAATCTCTTCCATGACCCACTCATGATTCAGCAGTGTGTTGTTCAGCCTCTATGTGTTACCATACTTTCTTTGGTGGCTTTTGGTTTTGAGTTCTAATTTTATTCCCTTGTGGTCAGAGAGATTGCAAAGTATAACTTCAATGTTTCTGAATTTGGACAAGTTTGCTTTGTGGCCTAAAATGTGGTCTATTTTAGAAAATGTTCCATGTGCTGCTGAGAAAAACGTGCATTCTGATGCTGCTGGGTGAAATGTTCGGTAGATGTCTGTTAAATATAATTGATTTATGCAGATGTTTAGATCTGCGGTTTCTCTGTTGAGTTTTTGCCGAGTTGATCTATCTAGTGGGGAGAGTGGTGTGGTAAAATCCCCAACAATTAATGTCTTTGGATCTATGTGGGATTTGATGGAAAGTAGTGTTTCTTGGATAAATTTGGGTGCTCCATTGTTTGGCGAATAGATATTTAGAACTGTAATATCCTCCTGACGGAGAGATCCTTTAATTAGTATGTAGCGACCTTCTTTATCTCTTCTCACAAATTTTAATTTGAAATCTATTTTATCTGATATTAGGATTGCAACTCCTGCCTGTTTATGGGGGCCGTTTGCTAAGTAGATTTTGTTCCAGCCTTTAACATTGAAAATGGGTTTGTTATTATGGGCAAAATGTGACTCCTGAAGGCAACAGAGAGAAGGGTCTTGTTTTGTAATCTAACTAGACAGCCTATGTCACTTAATTGGAGAGTTAAATCCGTTAATGTTAAGAAATAGCACTCAGAGGTATTTGGTAGTTCCTGCCATGTTATCCACCTTCTTGGGGGTTGCAAACACTGGATTCTTCCTATGGTTTTTTGATTCTCAGTTTGGGTGCAGTTTCTTGGCCTTTATTGTGGTCTTGTTGGTTTTCTATGTGTAGGACATCTTTAAGAAACTTTTGTAGGGCTGGTTTTGTGGAGATGTATTGTTTCAATTTTTCTTTGCTATGGAAGTTTTTTATTTGGCCTTCAGTTATGAAGGAGAGTTTAGCTGGGTATAGTATTCTTGGTTGATAGTTGTTTGTTATTAGGGCTTGGCATACATCATTCCAGGCCCTTCTTGCTTTGATTGTCTCTGCTGAGAAATCTGAGGTGATTCTAATTGGTTTCCCTTTATTAACCTTTTCTCCTTCATAGCTTTAAGGATCTTTTTCTTGGTCTGTGTTGATCCTGTGTGAATTATAATGTGACGGTGGGATGTCTGGTCTATTTGGAGTTCTAAAACTTCTTGTATATGAATAGGCCTATCTTTTTGTATGTTTGGGAAGTTCTCTGCTAGGATCCTGTTAAACAAATTTCCTACACCATTGACTTCTCTTTCTAGGTGCTCCTCTACACCCATTATCCTTAGATTAGGCCTTTTGATGGTGTCTTCCAAGTGTTGATAAATCTATCATATTTCTTGGACTTGTTTTGGATGTTTGTATGTTCTTCCTCTTTAATATCTAGGGTATCTTCAATCCCCGAGATTCGATCTTCTGCATGGTCTAACCTGCTGTCAAGGCTTTCTATTTTTTTTAAATTTCATTTCCTTCTAATTGGTCAGCTTTGATGGCATCAAATTCTTTGTTGAAGCTTTGTTTTAGATCTTGTATGAATTTCTTTACTTCCTTAATTTGGTGTTCAGTGTTTATTCTCAAATCACTTAGTTGTTTGGCTATGGTTCCCTTGGACTCCCATTCCTTCTGTTGGGTTCCATTCAGCATTCCCTTTGTGGTCTCCCTGACTTCCTTCAGCTCTTTGTTAATGGATGCCATGAATGCCTTTATTGATCTTTGTGTATTCTCATCCTCCCCTCTCAATTTCTGTATTACTCTTTGCTTAGCTTCCTCCCGTTCATACCATTCTTGTAGTTTTATTTGAGTGTTCTCAGCCTGTTCACGCCATTCCTCCCTTTCTCTTTGAGTATTCTCAACCTGCTCACGCAAGTCCTGTATCAGTTTTTGAATAGCTTCCTCACGCTAATGATATTCCTTTATAAACCTTTGGATTGCCTCCTCTCTCCCCCTATCACGCTCAAACAGAGTCCTTTGTAGGTTTTCAATCTTTTCCTTCATTGACCAAATGTTTGCCTCCTCTCTCTCCCTGTCACATTCATACAGAGTCTTTTGTAAGTTTTCAATCTTTTCCTGCATTGAACTTTGGTTTGTCACCTCTCTCTCTCTATCACGCTCATACAGAGTTCTTTGTATGTTTTCAATCTTTTCATTTATCATATTTGCAAGCAGTGTTTGTAGAGCTATTTGGGAACTCTCCTCTGGATTATTCAGTATCTATTCTGTCCCCTGATTATTATGAGTGGGAGTGGAGATACCCAGACTTGCCATTTTTCTTGTGGTTTTCCGGCTTTCTTTACCCATTTGGGATGAAAGTAACACGAGTTTTGTACTAGAACAGAAACATAAGGCAAGCATCAACCAAAGTCTGAATTTGCACAGTCAATAGTCTGCAGATACTATCTAGTTCAACAGATAACTCTATTGAACATCAAACAACTATATATTAATGGGCTATGAACCGCAAAGAAGAATTTGGTAAACCAGAAATTATTAGCTTTAGGGAGAGATGTGGGTAAAAAATAGGAATAGAGTGATGTGGGAAGGTACAGGGAGAGTTAACTAAGTCCTAGTCTCAAAGAAGAAAATAGATTGGATAGGATGAAAGTAGAAAGAGAGAAAACAAGAACAAAGAGAAAGGGAAAAAAAGGAGATGTGAAAAACTTAAAAATAAAACTACTTAAAATATTATATAGTTATAAAGATGTAGTACTGCTATTAATGAATTTAAGTCTCAGAAGTTTTGAATTGAGTAATAAACTTGTGGATTAAGTGTGTACACCATTTTGGATAGGGTCTAATAGTCAACTATGGGTTTATCTGAGGATGTGCAAAACGACAATTAACTCCCTTAAAGAAGAACAAAAGAGAGGAAAAGCTGAGAAGGATAAGCAAGAAAAAAAATCTGAAGTTCAGTCGAGCTAAGAAAAAAAAACAAAAAGAAATTTAAAAAAAAGATAAAAAAGAAAGAAAAACGCACACACACATGTATCCCTAAAATAAAGATTATAAGGGGGGAAAAATTACTAGAAAACAATTTTTTCAAAAAAGGTAAAAATTAAAAATTAGAAAAAGTTTTAGAAATGAAAAAAATTATTTTGTAAAAGGTATATAGAAAAAAAAAGAAGAGAAAAAAAAGAGAAAGTTCTTTGATTTTGGGGGGAGGGTTGGGAAAAATCCTGTATCTCTCTTGTGTCTGTAATCAACCTCTGATTGGAGTCTCTGGTCTGTTTGTGGTCCTGTGGCTTGTTTGGTTTCTTAAGTCAGTTTGTTTGGACAGGCAGATAAATGCTCTGCTTTACCCAGGATTTTGCGATCCTCCTCCCGTTAGTTCAATGGGAGAGGGGTTTGCTTTGAGTATCACAACAGAGGGAGATGGCTTTTTCCTCAAGTTTGGAGATGCTGTGATGAGGCTAGGTTCTGGGTAGAGTTGAGGCCTTTCAGCAAACAGTAGCTTTTCCTGGGGGCTAGTTTGTGAAAAATTCACAGAGCCCAGCCTGGAGCCCCTCTCAGGGTTTCTGTTTACCGATGTCGTTGCTGCTAAAGGGAGGGGGAGCCTCTGGCTCTGATTACTCGGTGAAGAAAGCCAATCCTAGGGCTGGCACCCAAACTGGGTGACTTTTCACTGGGTGGAGCTGAGTCTGGCAGGTCGCGCTGTTAAATCCTTGTGACCTGCTAAATGACCCTAGTTTTATTCAAAGGCCAGAGTTGGAGCTAGCAGCTCTGCCGAGCTTTTTCGGTATCCAAGATGGAGATCTCTGGTACTGTTGGGGGACGGGTGGCCTTCCCTCCTCTGCTCCCTGAGAAGGAGTGAGGATGTCAGGCTTCTACTCACACCGTCTTGGTTCCTGGGTCGTCTCTGGTCTGCGAACTGCAAGATGAAGATGTCTGCTCCTTGTCAGTTCTTGCTGGTGTTGTGTAGAATCCGTTTGCCCGCCGCATCTGGCTCTTTCATCCCAGCCTCTCTCTGTTTCAGGTATGTGGTAACTCTGCCGCCGCCGCCGCTGCCGCTGCCACTGCAGCGACAGCTGCTGGCAAGATCTGTCTCCTTGCCTGGATTTTCCCTCTCTGGCCTACCTCTCTGTCCTGTGATGGCACACTTGATGTTATTCTCTGGCTTAGTACTGTTCACTGAAACTCTAAAACTGTTTTCTATGCAAGAGCTTGTTTTGCCTCCAGCTTCTCCTCCACCATCTTCCTGGAACTCCTCTTACAGGTCTTATAAAGGCACACAACTAAGTGGTTTAGCACCACGTGTTGCTCTGCTCTGAAACAAGCAAAAAATGGTCACTGCCTCAAGTACTTTAAACCTTCACTCAACTGTGGTGGTCACACTAGAGAGAGTCAGAGGAGAATCATCAGCTGCCGCATAAAAGCAATCAAGGCATGACATTCATAGAAAGAGACCATCTGGCTTGGGAACTCTGCTTGTGATACTTTGATACATTGATTGTTGGCTGAAATGGTCTGTCTAATTTGACCCATAATCCGAGGCATTAGTGGAAATTGCCAGCTTAAAGAAAAAATCCTCGAAAAGTTGGCATTTCAGTTGTCCCAATCAAATTTAAAGGCTTTCAAAGTTAGTGGTCCCATTTTCTTTCCAAAGTAGGTTACAGAAACTGGCATTCAGCCAGCCCTAGTTAACTGCCACGGCCTGATATGGAGCAGGCTCCAGCAGGGGGAATGCACTTGCCTACCACTGCCCAGCTGGAAAGAGCACAGGCAGGACACAGATTAGAGTCTGCAGGACCCCAGGGAGTATTTCCCTTCAGTGCACTCCCCCGGGAGGGAATCCACACCACCAGTGGGTTCCCAGAGCTCCCTGCCAAGATGCCCATGGACACCGTCAATGCCCTGGGTAGGGTAGCCTTCTCATACTCGATAGTGGTGAACCATCTGCAATGTCACACCGTCCACCACTTCCCAGACCCTCCCAGCTTCACAGACCCTGCCCTACTCCCCCCCAATCTGATTCCTTAATTACACATTCCCAGATACATTCCAAACTCTTGAATTAGTTCCAACTATACAAACGATAGCAGACTGTCTAGCTGGAAAAGTACGGCTGTGGTCACACTCATCCCACAAGCCTTCATGCTTAAGACAGAAGGTGTCCACTTTGTTCTGTGGTTCACACAGGCCTCCTAAGGGAGACCCAAGCAGGCCCAGCAGCTACTGTGGGCGATAGGAAAGTGGGAAGAGAGAGGTGGAAAGGAATGTCTAATGAAATCTTCCCAAAAGAAGCCATGAAACAGTGAAGGTGAAAACAAAAATTATAGCTGGTCTCATATTTGGCATTGATGAAAAAAGTACATCAAATACACACAGACACAGACACAGACACAGACACAAAGACACATACACAGACACAGACATGGACATACACACACACAAACACACTCACACACACACACACACACACACACACACTCACACACAAACACATAGACTCAGAGTAGTGCCCCCTCCTGAGTTTGTTTGTTCCTCATCTGGGACAATGTACAAGCTGGAGCACGGGAGTTCCCTTGTCAGAACCAGGGGCTTGACCAAAGGAAGCACCACTCTAATAATGCTGAATCACCCTGCCTCACCCTTTCTCCAGGGCCAGATACTTTTTCTTGGGAATATCCAGACTTGACTCCCCATTCACCAAAACCCTAGGCCAGGACTCTGGGTGAAGGAGTCCTGAGACAGGTGGCTCTTCAGAGCCTGGACTGAAAACAAGCAGGAGGTCATGGTGCCCCCAGAGCAGTGTCTGACTTGGGCTAGGGTCAGTGTTGGGGAAATGGATGGGGTCCAGAAGGCTACATACATGGATGAACTTCCTATTCCAGCCCAGATGCTTCTGGGTGACTTGGTGGATTCTTGGGGAGGATGAGGAAACCACAGGGGCCTGGACCACCAGCAGATGGTGGCAGAGCTGGGTAATGTGATCACCCTGTGAGTGCTGTTTACAGCTGGAGTAGGGGGGGGACCAGCAGTGTGTACGTGTATTGGAGGGGTGTGTTCTTCCCAGACATTCACCTTCTATCTGACCCCTAGTGCCCTCACCTCCCTAGTGGGCTCTTCTGGGACCCTCCTCAGGGGAAAGGGTGACCAAGCACAAAAGACAAGGGCTCACACAGAAGAGGTGTGGACTATCTTCTGCATCCAACACCCCCACCCCCAGATAAGAGGAAAAATCCCAAGAAGGAAGGTTTGGAGTTGCTGCTCCCCACCTTTGACTAAAGCCACCAGGTTCCCCCCAGGGAGAGGAAGGGTGCAGATGCATGGCTCTGTGGCTCCCAATGCTCTAGACCAGGAGGTAAGTGGTTCCCCCTCTTCATCCATTCTTGCATCTGCCCTTTTCCTGGGACACTGGCCACTAAGAATGGGGGTGGGATCCCAGGATCAACATCCACTCCCCCATCCTCACTCCTGTGGTGCATTTGTGGCAGAGTCAGGGCTGGCCTGCTTGGTGCTTGGGAGGCACGTTTGGGACACAACAGGGAGGCAGGAGTCACGGGTCTGGGTCCATGGGGGGTGTGGGTTAGGGGGAGGTCGTGAAGTGCAGACCCGCGTGGCTTCCACTGGGGACCGGGACCGGGTCAAGGCTGCAAAGAAGCCAGGGATGCACAATCACTGGGTGACTCCAACAGGCACCACAGGTCCAAGCTGGCAGCAACCTGTTTCAAACGAGGTGCCACGGAGAGGGCAGGAGAAGGGGCAAGGACAAGGGTGGGCAGGTGGCAGGGCTGAGCTTGCCCCCTTCACAGCTGAGCTCCTGGTGCAGGGGCCTTGGATTCAGGGCCTACCTGGCCTCTGAGCCTCACTTGGGCTGTGAGAGGGATGTGCCTGCTGTGCTGGCTTTGTCTCCTCTGTGCTCCTGGTCCAGACCTGTGCTCCTACAGCAGCGGAGGCCAGCCATTGATGCTGCCGCCCTAGTGCATGTGCCAGCTCTTCTCTGCTCTCTCTGCCCCTGCTTTTCACCCAGGATACCCAGCCTCTGCTGTGCAAGTATGCCAGCTCCCATGTACTCCTGGCTGCAGCAACTATGTGCCACTTCGGCCACGCCCTGTTCTCCCCTGTGTCACACCCCATTCCCACCTCAGCCATGCCCGTGTCCCTGGATTTGTGCTGCCCTGACTCTGCCCTAAGGCTACCAGGCCATGGCATAAGCAGCCTCACCTCAGCACAGGGCTTCCCGCCAATCCGAGAAGCTGCCTGCCCAACCACTGGGGGAGACTCTTTTCCATTCACCCCACACACCAAGCAGGTGAAAGGTAGCACTCCGTGTTTGTGTGTGTGTGTGTGTGTGTGTGTGTGTGTGTGTGTGTGTGTGTGTGTGTGTGTGTGTGTGTGTGTGTGTGTGTGTGTGATTGTCCTCTCAAGGACTCAGAACATTGAATCTTTTGGGATGACAGCACACAGCACACTTTAAACAAAGCACAAAGAACCCTGTATAATGGATTCAGCACAATGTGCCTTTTGAAGGACTCAGCACATAGCAAGTTTTGGGATCCTCATAGTAATTTAATTACCAATAAGATTACACATGCCATTTTGACATCACTAAACTTAAATATCAAAATATTATTGCACTATTTGTCATAGTGACCTTATAGACATATTGTGAATTCCTATCCTGTGATTTCATTCTATTACAAGCCAGCAATATTGGTGCATATCAGAAATCCATTGTGACCTCAAAGCCATTGTGACATGAAAATGCCTTTGTGACATCACAGTGCCATTGTGATATCATTAACCTGTTCTGACATCACAAACCTGTCCTGTACATTGTGACCTCTCACCAATGTGCCATCACAAACCATTGAGATATCACATTGCTATTGTGATATTATAATCACCTTGATACCTCCCAAACCCATTATGACATCTTTAGCACCTTTGAAAAAACGCATGGCCTTTGTGACATCACAGTCCCTTTGTGTATCCATATCCTCATTGTGAAATATCAAATGAGTTCAGATATGCCATTGTAATATCACAAAGCATTTACAATATTATAATTGTTGTGACAACATATTGTCATTATAATAACAGGTCATTGTGACATCACAAATCTGTAATGACATCATACAACTATGACACCACATTTTCATTGTGACAACATATATACATTATGAAGGACTATTATATGTTTCTGTTGTATTTCAAAACACATTTGGCTTCATAACCATTGTGATATGACAATCCCTTTGTGATATAACATTGTTATTGTGATATCTGTAAACTACTGTGACAACTAAAATATGTACTGTCCTCATAAGTTTTATGACATGTTGGCACCGTGTTAGGCCCATTGAGAGGTCAATCTATTTTTGACCTAATATTATTTCAGGTATGACATTAAATATTAGAAATATACTGTGATATTATGAATATTGTGACATCACACTGCTAGATGTAATGACCATTGTGTCACATTGTCACATCACAAATCTGTTCTGACTTCATCACATTTGAGCCAACAAATGACTTTGGAATCCTCACAATCCCATTCTAAACTCATAACCTCATTATAAGTTAATAACAATCGAGGTCTGGAATGCCATTGTTACATCACCAAACTACTGCGACATCACAAAACTATTTTGAACTCATCACTATTATGGCATCACCAGCTAATTGTGACATAACAACACTTTTATGACATTATAATTTGACATCATATTGCAATTGTGATATTATAGAACCATCATGCTTTCACAAACCTATTATGATCCCATCACATCTTAGAAAATTATGTCCTTTGAGACATCAAGTACCTTCCATGAACTTGTATCATTGTGACCTTGTAGCAATTGAAAATTGAAATAAGATGTGATATTGCAAACTAGTTTTGACATCAATAACCCATTTTTATATCTTTAACACTTTGACAACCAGAACCTGTTAGGGACCCTAGCACTTTTGACAAGTGTCATCACAGTAGATTTGTATATGTCATCGTGACTTCATTCTCAAATCCTCACTATAAACTAATGGCAATTAAGATATGACATGCCATTGTGACATTATAAACACTTTGTGACATCATCACCAGTGTGATATAAGACTGTGATTATGACACAATCAGCTCATTGTGACATCACCAAGCTACAGTGACATCATAGCATTATGACATCCCATTGCCATTTTGCTGTCATAGACACATTGTGAATGTATATCTTGTGATTTCATTCTATTTAAAATGTGGCATATCAGTTGATATCAGAAACACATTGTGACCTCATAACCATTGTAAGATAATAAACCCTGTGGGACATCATAACCAGTGTGACATTACATAGTTGTTATGACATCTTTAGCTTATGGTGACATCAAAAAATGATAATGACAGTATAGCATTTGCCATTGTCATTGTGTCATCATTGTCACATTATGAATGCCAAATCTGTGATTTCATCGTATTTGAAATGTGGCATGTGGGTTGATATCAGAAACTCATTGTGATGTCATAACCATTGTCACATCAAAATCCCTTTTTGACATCAATTTGGCAATATGACATCACACTGGCAATGTGATGCTAGTAAGGCATCATGATATCACAATGGTCATGAACTCACAATGGATTTCTCGTATCAACCAACATGCCACATTAGAAATACAATCAAATAACATAATAGGCAAACACAACGTGTCTATGACATAAGAATGACAATGTGATGTTACAATGCTATGATGTCATTGTAGTTTTACATGTCAAAATGAGCTCATTGTGTCATAATGGCAACATGATGTCACAATTATGATTATATTAGAAAGGATTTTGTTATGTTTCAATGGTATATCTGATGTCAGTTTTCATTAGTTTCCCCATGAGGATATGGATACAAAAAGGTTCTGTGATGTCACAGAGGCCATGTGTGTTTTCAAAGGTGATAAGAGGTCATAATAGGTTTGAGATAGCACAATGTGATTCATAATGTCACAATGGAAATGAGATATCACATTGGGTTTTTGATGTCACAGTGGTGATGAGGTCGCAATGATTTTGTGATGTCACAGTTTGTAATATCAGAATGATATATCATATTTCAATGACTCATAATTCAATATGAGGATACAAGATGATAGAAGAAGCTCCATAGTAAGAGGCCATACTAGGTGAAAACTCAATGGAACAGTGATTTCACAATGACAATGTGATATCTCACCATCATGTTATAAGAATGTTTTGATGTCACAACTGGTGATGCAATACTGATGAGGAAGTCGCAATAGATTTGAGTGTCCCAAGGGGTTGGTGATGGCACAATGGCATGTGGGATCTCAATTGTCATTATCACATCATGAGTATATGAGTTTGGGAAGGGATTCTGATGTCAGCAAAGCATATGTAGTCAAAAAGGTGAAGAACTAACAGGTCTGAGATGTCACAAAGTGACACAATGGTTATGATGTCCAGCGGTGTGATATCATGATGTTACACTGGATTTAAGATATGTCATGTCATATCTGAAATATGAGGTCGAACACAGATTTTCAACACAAAAAGGGCCTAAGATATCACAATGGCATGTCACAAAATTATGAAAACAGGAGAGGTATTTGATATCACAAGGGGTCAGTGATGTAACAAAGGGAATGTGCTGTGACAAAGAGATTTAGATGTCACAAAGTTTATGAGTTCACAAGGGTTTCCTGATATCAATACAGATGGCACATTTGAGATAGAATGAAATCAAAGAATAAATATTCAAAATGGGTCAATGACATGAAAATTACAATGTGATGTGAAGGCACCAATGATGATAGTATATGTACTCATTACCTTGCTCATGTAACTGTAATACGGTATACACTGTATTTACAATAAAAAAAAAATCACAGAAAAAAAAAGAAAAATATGGTATGGTTTCATTGGGGTTTGGTGATGTCACAGTGAATGGTGGTGTCATGAAAACAATGTGATTTCACAGTCATAATTATTGCACAAAGTATTAGTGATGATAAAATGCTATGTGTGATAACAATTTTCATTAGTTCACTATGAAGATATGAGTACAAAAAAGGGTCTGTGATGCCACAGATTTCATGTGCTTTTTTTCATTTTTTTATTATTGTGAAAATACTGTACAGAGGGGTTACAATTACATGGGCAATATAATGAATACATTACTTATCAGTCGTTGTAGCCTCCTCCTTTGTTTCCCCTTCCCATCCCTTCCCATCCTCTCCCTGCCCTCCACACCCAATCCTCCCCACTCCTCCTCCCCCACTCCGCACAAGATGTAAAGTTCATTTTCGACATAACGACTTATACATCTCAAGAGTTCACAGTAGCTCTGTGATGTCACAATGTGATTGTGAAGGCACAACAGCAATGTGATATCACAATGGTTTTGTGATGTCACAGTGGTGATCAGGTCACAATGAGTTTGTGATGTCACTATGAGTTTGTGATGTCACTATGAGTTTGTAATATCACAATGACATATCCTATTTCAATTTCTACTAGTTCACAATGAGGATACAATTTCAAAGAAAAAATCTTAAGCTCTAAAGACCATGAGTTTTTAGTCATAACTTGTGCGATATGCCGCCATTAGTATTATTTTAGGCCTTTAGTAAGCTTATAATTGGTTTTCAAACTCATAATAATTCAGGTATGACATATGATATCATAAATTGACTCTGACATGAACATTGGGACATCACATTGATATACATCAAGACCACGGTGTCACATTGTGAATTCAAAAATTTGTTCGGGCTTCATCACATTTGTGCCAACACATGACTTT
Organism: Dipodomys merriami; assembly: GCF_024711535.1. Taxonomy (NCBI): domain Eukaryota; kingdom Metazoa; phylum Chordata; class Mammalia; order Rodentia; family Heteromyidae; genus Dipodomys; species Dipodomys merriami. Next base: position 265,760 of record NW_027206517.1, on the reverse strand, counting down.
GGAGACAACACAGTCCCTTTTTGAACTCATATCTTCATTGCGAATTAATGACATTTGAGATCCGGCATGCCATTGTGACATTTCCAACCAATTGTGACAGCACAAACCTATTAGAGTAGAAACACATAGTGATCTAATAGCCATTGTGGTAGCACAATCCCTTCATGGCCCCACATTTCCTTAGTGATATCACTAACCCAATGTGAAATTCCAATCCTCTCATACACAATTCAGGTATGAAATGTGATACCTGAATCCAGTGTGACATCTTGATCCTGGGGACATCACACTGATAGATGTTATGAGCATTTTGTCACATTCTGACAACACACACCTGTTAGGACTTCATCACTTTTGTGACAACACATGCCTTTAGAGACATCACAGTCCCATTGTGAGCTCATATACTCATTATGGGTTAATGACAATTGAGATCAAACGTGTCATTTTGATATCACAACCCATTGTGACATCACACACCTCTTGTAAATTCATCACCAGTGTTGCATCACCAATTGTGATATCATAATATTATTCAGTCATCATATTGCAACATCACATTGCCATTGTGATGTCTCTGTTCCACTGTGTTTTCAAAAACCTACTGTCTTCATAGCATTTTAGAAATTTCATAGCCTTTAATACTGCAGTCTTCTTCTGTGAACTCAAATCCTTATTGTGAAATAGTAACAACTGAAATAGGACATGTGATTATGTGATGTGACTTCACAAAATTATTTGATTTCATCACCAATGTGACATCACAAACCCATTGTGTGCTTTCATTTCCATTTGACATCACTAACACATTGTGACATCCCAAACCTCTTAGGACCTCTTAGCACTTTTGAAAAAGCACATGGTCTTTGTGGCATCACAGTCCCTTTGTGTAACTATACCCTCATTATGAACTGACTATTGATATCAAACATGCCATTGTAAAATCACGAACCCTTTGTGACATTTCCAGTGTCACATAATATTGTCATTATGGCAGCATCAACTACTTGACATCACAAATCAACAATGACATGATAGCATTATGAGATCACACTGCCATTGTGATGTTATAAAAAGATTATGAATGACTGTTTTTACTCCTTTTTTTTGGTCTTGGGGCTTGAACTCTGGGCTTGGGTGCTGTCCCTGTTCTTCAGCTCAAGGTGAGCACTCTATAACTTGAGCCACAGAGCCATTTCTGGTTTTCTAGTGTTTTTTATTGGAGATAAGAGTCTCATAGACTTTCCTGCGTGAGCTGGCTTTGACCTGCGATCCTCAGATCTCAGCCTTCTGAATAGCTAGTTTTACAGGGGAGAGCCACCGGCGCCCGGCTTTTTAATTCTATTTCAAATTTGACATGTGTGTTGATATCAGAAACATAATGTGACCTCATAACCATTGTAACATCATAAATCAGCAGTGACATCAAATTGTCATTATGACACCATCAACTCATTGTGATATCACCAAAAAACAATGGCATCATATCATTATAAATCACAGTGACATGGTTATGACTTAACAATGTGAAGGCCTATTCTGTGAATACACTCTTTTTCAGAAACACATTTTGAACATATAACCATTGTGATGTCACAATCTTTTGTGACTTCTCATTGCCATTGTGATATCATTCACCTGCTGTGCCCTCATAACCAGTCCTGAGCTTGTAAGTTTTGTGACATGCTGCCATCATCATATAGTAGGGCCTTTGTGAGCTCATAATCTGTTTTCAATATCATATTTCTGGTATGACATGTGATACAAAAATCCCTTATGACATCATACTGCCAGATGTCATGACCATTGTGTCACATTTTGACATCACAAAGCTGTTAAAAAGACATCACATTTGTGAAACACATGACATTGGAGACATTACAGTCTCTTTTTGAACTCATATATTCATTGTCAATTAATGACAATAGAGGTATCCCATGCCACTCTGACATCATGTACCTATTGTGACATCACAAACTTATTGTGACCTCATCACGAGAATGGTATCAACACTAATTGTTATATCAAAGCATTATTTTGACATGATATTGTGGTATTGGCATTGTTATTTCACTTTCCCATTGTGTTTTTACAAACCTATTATGGCTACATCACACCTTAGAAACTTCACGGCCTTTCAGACTTCAACCTCTTTCTGTGAACTCTCGTACTTATTACCACTAAGGCAAGGAGACAAACCATTGAGTCACATTTAATACAATAAATCAATTTACACTAGAAAGGAGACTGTGATTACCTTATCCTGGACTGGATTACCAGGTCCAAGAGCAACCTTGACAACCAAACCTCAGACCTCCAATGGGCAGCCCTGCCCTATTTTACTTGGTCTCCAAACCACCAGCCAAAAGATTATGATCTCCAAAGCTCCAAACCCCAATGGGCAAGACTTTTAACATTTCCAATACTCCCTCCTGCGCTTCAGACCTCTCATTCCTTTCTGGGCTTTCTCTTTTTCCCTTCCACCACTTCCTTCTTCTCCTCAGGCCTCTCCAATCTCCACAGGCCTGCACTACTTTGCCCTAATGACCACTTTTCTGCTTCCTCTCTTATCAGGTTTTTCCCTTCCTGCTGTCTTACCACTTTCTTCCATCCGGGTAGCTCTCATTTTTATATCCCCTTCCAATGCTCTGAAAATGCAACTTATAGATAGGTTGTACCCTTCCTCACTCCAACGGGTCTTCTGCCTAACAGTTTTCAACCGTCACTTCCCAAACTGCCCAATGTTCAATCACTTCTTGACAACTCACCATGTGAGGCTTGACACCGTCACCTTTGGTGGCATTCCCTACACTCTCCGGTGGGCCATGCCAAGAATTTACAATGATTAATGGCTCCCACAGATATTTCTCGCTGCACTGGTTATTACAATATTCTCATAATGAGTTAGAAGAAATTGAAATTGTATATGTCGTTGTTATATTACAAACTTGATGAGATATCACTAACCCATTGTGACCTCATCACTGCGGTGACATCACAAACTCATTGTGATATCACATTGCCATTGTGCCACCATGATCACATTGTGACATCCCATACCTATTATAACCTCAGATGCTTTGAAAGAAAGCATGGCCTTTGTGACATCACAGGCCATTTGTATACCCATAGCCTCATTTTGAACTAATGACAATTGAGATCATACATGCCATTTTAACATCACAAATACTTTGTAACATTATTACCAGTGTAACATCACATTGTCATTATGACAACATTAGCCAATTTTGACATCATAAAACAATGACATCATAGCATTATGACATCACATGGTCATTTTGATGTCACAGATACATTGGAATGCCTATTCTGTGATTCCATTTCAACTGTGGCAGGCGGGTTGGTATCAGAAATATATTGTGACCACATAATCATTATGACATCACAATATCTTGATGACACCACATTGCCATTATAATATCACTAACCACTGTGAAATCACAAACCTGTCCTATTCTCATAAATTTTCTTTTTTTAAATTTAATTTTATTTTATTTGTGAACATACTGTACAGAGGGGATAAAATTACATGGGCAGGATAATGCGTACATTTCTTACCAAGCATTGCAGCCTCCTCCTTTGGTTTACCCTTCACATACCTTCCCAGCCTCCCCTCTCCCTCCCAATCCCAATCCTTCTCCTTCCCCCCCTTCCGCCCCCCCCCCCCGCACTGACGTTGTAAAGCTCGTTTTGGACATGACAACTTGTACTTCTCATTGTTGCAACAGGTCCACCTGTATCCTTAAACAACTGGTTTTTCCCCATCTCCTCCACAAGTTATACTGACATCATATATAGTGAAAGCAGGGGTTATACTGTGGGTGAGGGACAAACAAAGCAACAAAGAGATAATCTTATAAATGCGTAAGCGGAAAAGGTCAGATAATGTGATGTCAGGAAAATGAACCCTTAGATATGTATTTTAATGTTTTTTTCTTTCATGCATGTGTTTCTCATAAATTTTTGACATGCTGCCATTGTGATCTCTTTGGCATCTCTGAGTTCATAAAATTGTTTAACTCATACTTCAGATATGATATATGATATCAGAAATCCACTGTGACATCATGACCAGTGTGATATCACTACTGTGATATGTCATCACTACTGTGTCACATTGTGACATCACAAACCTGTTAAGACCCATTACACTTTTGCCAACATATGCCTTTGGATACATCATTATCCCTTATGAACATATATTCTTTGTCAATTAGATATCTGGCATGAGATTGTGACATCACAATCCCATTGTGAAATCACAAACCTATGTGACCTCATCACCTGTATGGATCACCAATTATTTGTGACTTCAAAACAATACTATCTCATGTATTGATAACATCATATTGCCAAAGGGATATCTCTGTCCCCTTGCATTTTCACCAATCTATTATTTCCTCATAATATTTTACAAAATTTATGGCCTTTCTGACTTCTAGCTCCTTATGTGAACTTGTATCTTCATTGTGATCTAGTAGAATGAAATTGGGCATGTAGTGGTGATACTACAAATTCATTGTGACACCATTATCCAAGTGTGACCTTATCACCATTGTGACATCACAAACCCATTGTGTCATCACATTGCCACAGTGATATCATGATCATCTTGTGATATCCCAAACCTGTTGTGACCTCTTAGCACATATGAAAAAGCATATGGTGTTTGTAACGCCACAATCCCTATGGGTAACCATATCCTCATTGTGAACAAAGGACAACTGACATCAGACATGCCATTGTACCATTACAAACGCTTTGTGACATCATCTACAGAGTGAGATCACATTGTTGTTAGGATACCATCAGCCCAATGTGACATCCCAAAATGACAATGACATCATAGCATTATGACATCACATTTTCATTGTGAGGTCATAGAGACAATGTGATTGCTTATTCTGTGATTTCATTCTATCTCAAATGTGGCATATAGGTTGATTTCAGAAACCCATTGTGACCACATCACCATTGCGCCATTGCAATCACTTTGTGACCTCATATTGATATTTTAATATCATTAATGCAATGTAACATCACAAACCTCTCTTGTCTTCATAAATTTTGTAACAAGAGACTACCTTGACCTGGGCTGGATGCCCTGAGCTAATTGTAGCCTTAACCGTGAACCGTCAGACCTCCAAAGAGCAGCCCAACCATTTGTTAACTAGTCTTCAAACAACTAACCCCCAAAATAATCATCTCCAAAGCTCCACACTTCAAAGGACAAGGCTTTTTCCTTACTCTTCATCGTCTATCTCTACAGACCTGTCCTACCTTTCAGGTCTTTTCTTTTTTTCCTTCCACCATTCCCTTCTTCTCTTCAGGTTGCTGTATTCTTGACAGGCCTTCCCTGCCTGTCGCTACTGCCTCGACCACCAAGGAAGACGCGACACCGAACTCTTCTCTCTGCAGTTTATTCAGGACCTTTGAGTAATCTTCTGACCCCAACCCCGGGGAGAATTACCCACAGCCTTAAGTACCCGCTGGGTAGCCAACCCTGATATGCCACATGGGAACCACCAATAGGTTCAGGTGCACGAAAGCAAGCCAGATTCTTTGCCTTAGCCATATAAGGAGTTGTTTACCACAGAGAGCACTCGCCATCGGGGAGGCGAAGGGCGGAAGCCGGTGCCAAGGTGCGGCCTCTCGCAGCTCCCTACAGTTCCCCCTTTTTTGTTTAAAGAACACAGATGAGAACAGAGGTCTGGTCCCTGTTGTGCAATGCAAGGACTGCATACAAGCCTTGTCCCAGAGGGTACCTTCTCTAGGGATGACTCAGCCTGTCCATTGATTCGTTTTTCACAAGGACGGGAAAAGGCGAATCGAACCCGTGTGCAATCAAACATGCTCTCCTCGAGGGCAAAACTCATGCCTCTCGACTGCAGTACTTTGGCTTTGCAATCTGTGTTCATTGTTTTAGGGTGGCAAGCCACCCTTGGGGGGACTGACCTGCTCCAATGACTGTAAAGGTTTGGATAATCATGGCTGCACTGCGACGCTGAGAACCTCTAATTTGGCAAATGCACCACAGACATACCAAGGAGGCTAACACCAAGAGGCCTGTCAGGGCTCCCAAACCCGCCCATTCCTTAAGATGATTCATAGCAGAGGAGATCCATGAAGATAACCCCTCCGCCAATCCAGCATCTACTCAGGTGGAGTTCACCATGACGATGGCAACCCTGAGCTGTTCCCTCAGGCTGTCGAACTCCCCAGTTCAATTACCTAAAAGATAACTAGACAACTGTTTAGACAAATTTGCAGCATTTTTTAAATAGGTTTTTTCCTGGGCCTGGGCGCTGTCCCTCAACTCTTCAGCTCAATACTAGCACTCTACCACTTGAGCTACAGCAACACTTCTGGCTTTTTTCTTTTCTTTTTGCTTATATGGTACTGGAGAATCAATCCCAGGACCTCATGAATGCAGGGGAAGTGCTCTACCACTGAGCCACCTTCCCAGCCCCTCTCCTTAAGATGATTGGGTCATAGCATTAGGAGCATCCTCAGGCACAGGCATCCAACGAGGCATGCGGGTAACTAAAGCATATTTAAATTTTGAGGCATTCCAGCACTGGGTTACTGCACGAGGTAATTTCTTCCATACTCACAATGAACAAAAATGAGGGATACACGCACACAGAGGTAGGCCTGTGAGTAATAGAAGATTTAGGTTTAACACTTTGGCCGCCGCAACCCGTAGCAGTTGCCACAACACCAGTCATGGTACCAGAACCCGAAGAGGCTGTAATCAAGGAAACAGTTATGCATCGTGTCATACGGGCATCAGTCTCGGGAACACAGACAGTGTTCCCAGTCTCGGTACTCATCTTCCCGGTTGCACCATCACAAGGATGAGCAGGAGGACCATCACCCCCCTCATCTCATGCCTCTTCACACTGGGCTTTTCTAGTGAGGCGTTCAGGCACCCACACCGGATCTTGTTGGTCCTGAGGAAAAACACAAACAGAGCCTCGTGCCCATGTCAGTACGGGATTGGGCCCATGCCAGAGCCCTGTCAAGACATCCTTCCATTTTACCTTCCCTTTTGCTGGGCCATAAGGTTCATTATGTCTATCTGCTGCGGATTGACTCTGAGCATCCAAATTTAAAAAATTAATAGTAAATAAAGCAAGAGAAAGTCTTTCCTTTGGGGTACGGCCATGTCCAATTCCCCCCTTTTGTTTTTGTAGGCACTCTTTTATCGTGCGGTGAGCACGTTCCACAATGCCTTGGCCTTGGGGATTGTAGGGCAAACCATGTATAAGTTGCACCTCCATTTGATGACAAAAGGAGGCAAACTGTTGTCCTGTGTACACAGGTCCATTGTGAGTCTTAAGTTGATAAGGTTTTCCCCAGGCTGACCAGGCCTCCAAACAATGGGCAATAACATTGCGTGCCTTTTCTCCAGCCGAGGGCGTGGCATGTATAACACCTGAACAGGTGTCCACAGACACATGTACATATTTTTGGTGTCCAAACTCAGAGATGTGAGTCACATCCATTTGCCAAACTTTTAGCGGGAGCAAACCCCGGGGATTAACCCCAACACTAGGCGGATGCTGATAAATTACACATCGGGGACAGTCTAATATCACCTGTCTCGCATCGGCTCAAGAAATTTGAAATTTTTGTTGTAGTGCTTTTGCATTAACATGAAATGTTTTATGAAAGGTTTTGGCTCTGTCTAAGACAGAGCTAATAAATACCCATTCTTGTCTGGTCCATTGATCCACTACATCATTTCCTTTGCCCAGGGGTCCTGGCAGGCCCGTATGAGCCCGAATATGCAAGGGATAAAAGCATGATTTTCTCTGCCAAATCAACTGTTGTAATTGTTGAAACAATGGACCAACTGGACTGGAAGTCTTAATAGTTCTGGCAACCTCTAAAACCTTGAGAGCATTAATAACATAAGCAGAATCAGATATTAAATTAAAAGAAAACGGGCATGCTTCAAAAACTTTTATAACAATTTTTAACTCTACCATCTGAGGAGCACCGGGCTGAAACTGGTGTTGTACCGGTCGTTGTGCCTCAACCATGTATACACCACATCCCGTTTTTGAGCCATCAGTAAATACATTAGGGGCACTTATAATAGGTTGAGAAGTCGTTACCTTAGGAAAGATAATTGGGTGTTCCTTGAAAAACCCCAAAAGGGGATGTTTTGGAAAGTGGTTGTCTATTTGTCCAATAAAGCTACATTGTAAAATAGCCCAATCATCTATAGTAGCACACAAGGTTTGCACTTGATGGCTGGTGTAAGGAACTAGGATGGTAGACGGGGCAATTCCAAAATACTGTAAGCATTTTTGAATTCCAGATAGTGCAACACCAGCCACAGCAGTAGGGTAATATTCAATGGACTTGGCCGGTGATATTTTCGGGTGAATCCAAAACAACGGGCCTTCTTGCCACAACAACCCAGTAGGTTGAGAAAAGGTAGGGAGTATACACAGGGTAATACTTTTGTCTTCCTGTATTCTCTGTAAGCAGGCATTTTGTAATCTCTCTTCTACCTTATGTAAAGTCTCTCTTGCCTCTTTGGTTAACTGTCTAGGAGAATCCAAAGCGGAGTCTCCTTGTAATATAGCATAAAGGGGTCTCAACTCATAATTTGGTAGCTTTAAATAGCTTCTAACCCAATTAATATCTCCTAACAATTTTTGAAAATCATTTAAGGTTTTTAGATTATCTTTTCTCAACTCTACCTTTTGTGGAGTAACGCAATTTTTACATATTTTCGCTCCTAAGTAATCAATAATCTGGTCCTGCTGTACCTTTTCAGGAGCTATAAACAGTCCTCTGTACTTTAGCATCTCAATCAAATCCACATACGCCTTTTCCAGCATATGTTTATTCTTTGCTGTTAGTAAAATATCATCCATATAATGAATGCATCTTAATTTGGGATATTTTTGTCTAAGAGGGGCAAGAGTTTCGTCCACATAAAGTTGGCACATAGTAGGACTATTGGCCATCCCCTGAGGCAAAACTACCCACTCATATCTTTTATCTGGCTCCTCATGATTGCAGGAGGGAATAGTAAAAGCAAACCTCACACTGTCTTGATCATGTAGGGGAATGGAAAAAAAACAATCCTTTATATCAATCACAATAATGGGCCAAAAGGCCGGCAGGGAAGAAAGCAAAGGTAGGCCTCGTTGTACGGGGCCCATAATTTGCATCTGGTTATTGATGGCTCGTAAATCGTGTAACAAACTCCATTTTCCAGACTTCTTTTTAATAACAAAAATAGGTGTATTCCATGGGGATACTGATGTTTTAAAGTGTCCTTGGGTTAACTGTTCCTGTACTAATGTCCTGGTGGCAGTTAATTTTTCAGAGGAAAGTGGCCACTGAGGCACCCACACCGGCTCCTCCGTTTTCCAGGATATGGGGATCCCTCCCCCAGTGGCCCCTAGGAAAAACCCAAGCCCTGCCTGTGGATTCTCTGGTACACTTTAATAGACTTCTTGTTCCCTCGTAGAAATTTACCTAGTCCAAAACTGGGGTAATAACCATACGCACCATCATGTCCTGTGATGCAGGGGAATAATCATTACTTAATTTAAATCCCATTTCTTTCATAAGGTCTCTGCCCCATAAGGAAACCGGGAGCTCTAACACATAAGGCTGTATTATACCGGAATGTCCTTCTTCATCACTCCAGTGCAGCTGTCTCGCACTCATGTCAGGGGCCTTAGCATATCCCAGACCTTGTAAGGTTTGGGAGGACGCTTGTACAGGCCATCCCGATGGCCAATCTTTTCTGGCAATAATGCTCCTGTCTGCCCCAGTATCCAAAAGGCCCAAAATTTTCTTATTATCAACATTGAGTTCAAGAACTGGTCTTTGGTCCAAATCAAGAGACAGGAATGTTAAGTCTGTTCCCATGGATCCAAAACCCCCTTTTCCTCTTAGCTTGGGCTGAGCCCCAAAATGGTCATGTAAACTGGGTAAAATCAAAAGCTGAGCAATTCTATCTCCTGGGGAGATGGCTAAAATTCCTTTAGGAGATTCAACCATAATAATTACAATTCCAGTATAGTCTGGGTCAATCACACCAGGATGCACCTTAAGGCTCCACAGAATTGTGGATGACCTCCCTATCAACAATCCCACCGTGCCAGGCTCAAGGGGTCCTTGGAAGTCTGTGTCATTCGGGGAGTTAATATGAGTCTGGTGGAGGCACGGAGGTCCAGTCCTGCTGAGCCTGCAGAGGCTCTCCGCGGTCCTTGGGGTGCCGGAGGGTCGGCCACTGTTCTGGGTAGTAGCTCCTGTCCTGGTTCTCGACTGCCCCATATATTTGCAGGCCCTGAGGGCGGGGGCCCCGCTGCCCGTTTTTTGAATGGGCCTGCGTTAAGGTTTGACCGTTGATGTCTTTCACAGATCTGCATTCAACTGCCCAGTGCTTCCCCCTTTTACATCTAGGGCACAGCCCAGGCTACTTAGGCTGATGTCCCTTTCCTGTTTCTATCACACTTCCTCTTTCAGGGAAATTACGCTTTATGTGTCCCATCTTGCCGCATCTAAAGCACGCACCTGAGCCTCCCCCTTTCTTCTGGGTTAATTGCACCACAGCAGCAGCTAATCCAGCATTAGTTAGTGGTCCGCCCAGCTCTCTGCAAACTTTCATCCATGCTTCTAGTCCCCAATTCTTATATGGAGTTATGGCGGATCTGCATTCCTTAGTGCACTGCTCGTAAACAAGCTGTTTAATTAATGGCATGGCTGCGTCTGGGTCACCAAAAATTCTGCCAGCAGCCTCGACCATACGGGCAACAAAGTCCGAAAACGGCTCCATAGAGCCCTGCAGGATTTTGGTGAGATTGCCACTCACCTCGCCTTTATTTGGTAAGGCCGTCCATGCCTTTATGCCAATTTTATTGATTTGTTCATAAACTTGAACCGGGTAGCCTATCTGCTGATTGGCGAATCTCTCCTGTCCAAGCAGCATATCTCTGTCCCAAGCTGGGTTCCCCGCAGCCTGATTGGCTGCAGCCTCTTCACTAGCAAATTCAATCAAAAAGGCCTTCCAATCTAAATACTGACCTGGGCTCAAACAAGCTCGTGCAAGCCCACTCCAATCACCGGGTGTCATGCAATGTCTGTTTAGGGCCTCCACTTGGGCTACAGTAAAGGAGGCTGTGATTCTGTATGTCCGCACAGCCTCAGCTAAAGATTTTATAACCTTAAAATCTAAGGGTTCATGATACCGCTGTCCCTGTGGATCCTGAAATATTGGACAGGCTAGATGTAACTCGGTTCTGACCGCTTTCCAAACGCCTGGGCTGAAAGAACAGCCAGGGCTGCCACTTCCAGGGTCCTCCGCATAGAGAGGAGGGGCCGAAGGTGTGGGGCGGTGCATGGAGGGCGTGCATTCGTCTTTATCTGGGTCTTCTCTCTCCTTCCCTTTCCTCCTCTTTCTTATCTTTGTTTTTTCTATTTGTTCTATGAGTGATTGTAGTTCCTCTGAGTCTGTAGATTCAGAGGTCTCTAGTTCGGCAAGATCGGGGTATAACCCCCCACCCCCCGCTCTCCTCCTTTTCGCTGTCTGCCTTTCCGATCTTTCTTCCTGCAGCATTTCTAGGGTGGCCTGACCATTCTCTACCTCCTCACTGCAAGGCTGGTCCTCGAGACAGCCTCTTATCAGTTTCCATTTTGGTCTCACTCCACTCTTAAGCGTTCCTTGTTCAGAGGCAAAATCTAGGTCCCTCCCTAGTTTCTCCCAAGAGGCCACCATGAGGCTTCCGGAGACAGCGAACCACGGGGCAACAATGTCACATTCATTCAAAAATCTCTCTAAAGTACTCTTTTTTATTTTTAACTTTTTTGAGTGCAGTAACTCATTGAGAGCCAAAAAAATTTGGTGCGAAGAAGAAGCGCCCATGTTTTAAACATTTAAAGCTGATAAACAAACTTTTACTTTCACTTTTTGCTACTCTATTGACTAGCCCCGGGTTCTCGCTCTCTCTTTATCTACCGAGAAGAGCAAAAATCCCCCCTGCTCTTGTGGCGGATTCCCCTTTTACCTGGGGACTTATCCCCGCTCTAGTTGCAGACTCCCCTTTTACCTGGGAACTTACCGGTGCACCACCCTGACTACAGAGAGTTCTGAGACCTCGTTGGGGTTATGGCTGAGTCCACATACGGGCCACCACGTGTCGCTACCGCCTCGACCACCAAGGAAGACACGACACCGAACTCTTCTCTCTGCAGTTTATTCATAACCTTTGAGTAATCTTCTGACCCCAACCCCGGGGAGAATTACCCACAGCCTTAAGTACCCGCTGGGAAGCCAACCCTGATACGCCACGTGGGAACCAACAATAGGTTCAAGTGCGCGAAAGCAAGCCAGTTTCTTTGCCTTAGCAATATAAGGAGTTGTTTACCACAGAGAGCACTCGCCATTGGGAAGGCGGAGGGCGGAAGCCGGCGCCATCTTCCAGGTGCGGCCTCTCGCAGCTCCCTACACCTGCCCTTTCCAGGTGGCCAGTTGCTGTCCTTTACCTCCTGCTCTCCCTCAATTTCCTCTCCTCCCAGGTCTTTACCCTCCTACAGTCTCATCACTTCTTTCCTTCCAGGCCTTTCCCCTTTTCCTTCCCCCTACTGTTGCTCTGAACATGCAAACTATATATAGGCTGTACCCTGCCCCCACTAAAATATGTTTCCTGCATAACAGTTTTCAATCATCACTTCCCAAATGTACATGCCCAATAATTTCTTGGCAGCTCACCATGGGGGGCTTAACATACTATCTCTTCAACAGCATTTCCTGCCCACTCCAGCAGCATGCACCCTCCTCTCTGGTGGTCCAGACCAGGAGGTCATGATTATAGGGTCACTACTGGTTATTACAGTGTCCTCATGGATAACTAGTAGTGATTGAAATTGGACAAATAGTTGTGATATTACAAACTCATGACCTAACTAACCCATTGTGACCTCAAAACCACTGTGACATCATGAACCCATTGTGACATCACATTGCTGTTTAGACACCAGGATCACATTGTGACAACCCAAATCTATTATGACCTCTTATAACCTTTGAAAAAATGCATAGCTTTGTGACATAACAGTGCCTTTGTGTGTACAAATCCCCACTGTGAAATATTGACAATTGAGAATCAGACATGACATTTTAACATCCAAAAGTTTGTGAGGTCATCATAACTGTAACATCACATTGTCGTTGTGATACCATCTGCCCATTGTGAAATCACAAAACTAAAATATGATAAAATTATAATTTCACATTGTCATTGTAATATCATGGACACATAATGAATGCCTTTTCTGTGATTTCATTCTACTTCAAATGTGGCATGTAAGTGAATATCATAAACATATCATGAACTCATAATAATTGTGACATCACAATCCATTTGCACATCACATTGCCATTGTGATATCACTAACACACCATGACCTCACAAACCTATCCTGTCATCATAACCTTTGTGACATACCTTTTTGTCCTCATAACCTGGTGGCGACCTCAATAGATTTCACATATGACATTTGATATCACAAATTCCCAGTGACATCATGACCATGGTGACATCACCCTGCCAGATGTCATAACCATTGTGTCATATTCTGATATCACAAACCTTTTAGGATTTCAATATGTGACAACACATACTTTTGTAGAAACCACAGTTCCTTTGTGAACTCATATACTCATTGTAAGTTAAAGACAATTGAGAATCATCATGTCATTGTGACATTGCCAGCATATTGTTACATCACCAATCTTTTGTGACTTCATCACCAATGTGGCATCATCAACTATTGTGCCACCAAAACAATATTCTGACATGATGTAGTAAGTTGACATTGCCATTGCGATATCACTGCTCCACTGTGTTTTCAAGAACCTAATATGACCTCATAACATTTAAAAAAATTCGTGTCTCTTAGGACTTCAAGCTCCTTCTGTGAACTTGTATGCACATTGTGAAATAGTAGCAATTCAAATTGGACATGTGTTTGAGATATTACAAAATCATTATAGCATCAAAAACCCATTGTGACCTCATCACAACTGTGAATCATAAAGCTATCATGACCCCTAAGTACCTTTGAAAACACATATGGCATTTGTGACATCACAGTCCTTTTGTGTACCCATATCCTTCATATATGCCATTGTAATATCACAAACCCTTTGTGACCCCATCACCAGTGTGACAACACATATTCATTATGACACCATCACCTGCTTGCAACATCACCAATTTACAATGACCTCATAGCTTTATGATATTATATTGTCATTGTGATTTCATAGACAAATTGTAAATGCCTATGCTCTTATTTCAGTCTATTTTAAATGTGGCATGTGGGTTGATATCAAAAAATCATTGTGATCTCATAAATATATGGCATAACAATCACATTGATATCACAGTGCCATGGTGATATCACTAACACACTGTGACATCACAAACATGCCCTGTCCTCATAAGTCTTGTGACGTGCTGCAATTGTGATGTCTTAGGCTCTTTTTGAGCTTGAAATCTGTTTTCAAACTTATAATATTTCAGTTATGATATATCATATCAGAAATCCTCTGTGACATCATGATCATTGTGACATCATACTGACAGACATCATGACCATTATGCCACACTATGACATCACAATCCTCCTAGGACTTCATCACATTTGTGACATCACATGCCTTTGGAGATACCACAGTCCATTTGTGAACTCATATACTCTGTGATTTCATGACAACAGAAACTTTATGCCATTTGGATATCACCAACCAATTGTGACCTCATAGATCTACTGTGACCCCTTACCTGTATGGCATCACCAACTAAATGTGACATTAACACTTTTTGTGATGTCACAATTTGACATGATGTTCATGACATCTGTCAGTGTGATGTCACAATGGTCATGATTTCACAGTGGATTTCTGGTATCTCATGTCATACATGAAATATGAGGTTGGAAACAAATTATGAGGGCAAAAAGTTCTAAGATATCACAATGTCAGCATGTCACAGAAGTTATGAGGATAGGAGAGGTTTGTGATGTCACACGGTATTAGTTATATTACAATGGCACTGTGATGTCACAACGTGATTATGATGTCAAATGGTTATGTAGGCACAAAAATGTGTTTCTGATATCAACTCTCATGCCACATTTGAAATACATTGAAATCACAGAATAGGCATTCACAATATGTCTATGATGTCACAATGACAATTGTAATAATTAGATTATGTTTTGAGTTTGGTGATGTCACAATGAGTTGATGATCTCATAATGAAGATGTAATGTCACACTGTTGAGGATATCACAAACACTTTTGATGTTATAATGGCATGTCTCATCTTGTCATTAGTTAACAACAAGGATTTGGGTACCCAAAGGTAATGTAATGTTAAAAGGGCATGTGATTTTTCAAAGGAATTAGGTCATAATAGATTTGAGATGTCACAATTGAATCATGATGTCACAATGACAATATTGTTACAATGGGTTTGTGATGTCGTGCTAATGATGATGTCAAAATGGGTTTGTGATGTCACAACGAGTTTGTAATATCACAATCAAATTTCTAATTTCAATTGCTACTAGTTCACAAGGAGGATACTGTAATAATCAGCAGGGCCCCAATAATCTATAGGGTCTGATAATCAGTGTGGCCCCATCTCCTGGCCAGCTGGAGAGGACAGGGCATTCTGTGGGAGGGGCTGATACATTAATCACCAAATGTAGAGCTATTAAGAAGTGATTGGGCTGTGGGGAGTTTTGGATGTTACAATAGAAAACTGTTAGCAGTTGGAGTGGAGAAGGGGTACAGACTTTATATATGCTGCTTGTTCATAGCAATGGGATGGAGATAAAAATTGAAAAGTCCAGGAAGGAAGGAAGTGGTGTGATAGAAGAAGGGGAAAGGCCTGAGAGGAGAGAAAGTTGAGGGAGAGCAGGAGGTGAAGGATGGCAACCGACGACCCAGGCAAAGCAGTTCAGGCCTGTGGAGAGTAGAGAGGCCTGAAGAGAACAAGGAACTGGTAGAAGGGAAAAAGGGAAAGACTTCAAAGGAAGTATAAATCTGTAGCCAAGCAGAGACAAAGGGAAGGGGACAAAAAGGTTTGGCCTTTGATGTTTCTAGCTTTGGATATCATAATTTTGGGGGTTGGTGTTTTGGAGAACATTTATTATATTAAATGTGTCTCGATGGATTCTCTTGAACAATAGAGGTCCTAATTTTTGGAGACCCCATGGAGAGTAATCCGTTTGGATGGCATTAGGCCTTGGCCCCAGGGGAAAGTCACCAAAGATGACAGTGTCAGCCTTTAGGGCCTCGAGTGTTTGTCTCCAGAGGACCAACATGGACAAAAGTCATAAAGGTTCCTCTAGGGGTGCGTTTGGGCAAGCTTGCCAGCCTGTGTTTGGGACCCTTTCTAGAGGTCATTTGTGGCTTTCGTGGGAAGCCATCTTGGAAATCCTTGAGAGGTCATGTGGTGCTTCCTTGGAAAGCCATCTGGAACCTCCTTGATAGGGCTTCCTTGGGAAGCCACCTGGAACTTCATCAATAGTGCATCTGCAACTTCCTTGAGAAGTTACCTGAGACCTACCCTGGAGGTCATCTTAGGCCTTCTCCACTGACCATCTTGGACTTCCTCCACAGGTCATGTGGGGCTTCCTCAGGAGGCCACCTGAGACCTATTCAAAAGTAGTCATTGGGGATTCCTTAAGAGGTAATTTAGGACGACCTCCTGAGGTCATGTGGAGCTTCTTTGGGAGGTCATCTCGGGTTACCTTGATGACAAATCTGATTTTCTTCAGACAATCTCAACAGGATTATCTGGAACCTCCTCTGGAGTTCATATGTGGCCTCCTTGAGTGGCATTCTGGGAGCTACTCAATAGGTAATATCAGCCTCATTGAGAGGACATCTGGGGCCTCCTTTGGAGGTCATCTGACACTTCCTTGGGAAGACATTTGCAACCTCTGTGAGAGGTCATCTAAGGCCTCCTAGGGAGGATATAAGTGACATCCTCCAGAGGTCATCTGCAGCATCCTCAAGAGTCAGTCTGGGATGTGCTCTCTGTCATCTGGGATCTCTGTAGAGGTCAAAATTGAGTGGTGTGGAACATATGGGTTAACTCTCTGTGGCTCTTGGTCTGTGTGTGTATGCTGATAGTTCTATCTGTGTCTTGTATTCACCTCTGTTTACTTCTTTTCTCAGGATGGAATAACAGGCCTAAAGTTGTCATATCCAAAAAATATTCTCCCCCAGGGTTACAGAATCCTTCAGAGGAAAATGCACTGATGTACTCTCTCTCCTATTCTTTACCATCAGCACCTCTAATCTAAATTCCTCCCATACCAAAAGCGGTTACTTGTACCATTCTGAGGTGTTACAATGTGGTATGTTACCCTTATTACCCTTGAGACAGGAACATGGAATGGATGGTGGGCAGGCTCCCTTTCTAATAAACTTTCCCTTTACAACTATTGACCTGTATAACTGGAAACAGCAAACCCATCCTTTTCAGAAAAAATAAAACCAGGTCTCATTACCTCATTATAGGCAGTAATTTTCACACACAAGCACATCTGGGATGAGTGTCAGCAAATTTTACAGGTGTGTTTCACCCGGTAGAAAAGGGAGTGAATCCTGCTCAGTGACTTAAAGGTGGTCCTTGGAACACAGTAGCCCCACTATTGAACCAGACCATTTGGAAAAACTCTTTCCCGAGACGTATTCAAGCTGAGACTAACAGCGATCAAGGTATGGAGGTGCTTAACAATTATTGCCAGGTTCGGTTAGCAGGGATACCACAGTGGCTATAAAGCCAAGTCATCAATCTGAGTGAGATGGGACAGTTCCCCAATGAGTACTCTAATGCTTTTCTGGAACTTCTTCCAGAAGCCTATAGGACCTATAGGCCTATAGATCTTGCAGCCCTGGAGAATCAAAGATCCCCACACATGGCCTTTGTTACCCAGTCAGCCACAGATATTAGAAGAAAGCTTCAAATGTTACAAGGTTTTGAGGGAAAGGTGTATTCTAAGTTGGAAGTGGTTCCCCAGTGGGTGTTTGATAACAGAGGTACCCTGGAAAAAAAGAGTCTAAGAGGGGAGTTTGAATTTTGGTAGGAGCACCAGGATACGGATGAAGAAACCTTTGGCAAAGACAGTACAATTCATTTGAAAATGGCAGTAGGGAACCTCTAGGACTAAACCAGTGTGTTATTGCAAGCAAAATGGACATTGGGAAAAGGAATGTCCAAGGACGAGAAAGACAGAAAATGACAAGATAAGTAATCACATTAACCACTTGGAAAATGTATTCATATTTCTGGAGAAACATGCAAAGGAGCTTGGGGCCCCGAATTCCAATTGTGTTCAATTTAAAAAGCAGCCCTCTGAACTTAAGAAGAAATGTGGTAAAGAAAAAATTCACCCACTTCTAACTCAAAACACAGGCTTATAAAAGACTGAATCTCCTATAGGTGCCAGTCAAAACACACCAAGAGTTTAAAAAACACATAGAGCACACAGGAGAAAACAGCATTATTTAACATGAAGAAAAGATTTGAAAATATAAATTAGGAACTTGTGTGAGTCAAAAATGAGAAGAAAATCCTCAAAAGGAACCTAGAAAACACTCAGAATCAAAAGAAATACAAGTACATTAGCCTGGGTGAGCATGAGGCAAATTAGAGGACTACAGGTCAGAGGCCAACAGAAGCACAGGACAGCAATGCTGCCATCCTTGCTAACCACAAGTGAGGCCAAGAAATGATCTGGATGCTGCATTAAGAAATCAAAGCCATGTAAAAGGAGCTGGACCTGATATAAGAATGTATTAGGGGGAAGTACATATTGATTATAAGCTTTGAAGAGTGTCACCAGAAATTCAAGGCAACAGAGAAAGAAGGAAAGAGTAGTTATCAGAGAAGACAGAGAAGTGCTGTGTCATAGAAGATCAGGCCAAGAAAAGTGAACAGGAAAATATCAGGCTGAAGGAAGAGATTGTTACTCTTCAGAAAGATTTAAAGGACCACATGCTCTGATAGAGAATGCCAGGGAAAGGGAAAGAGCATTGGGAAGAAAAACAGAAAAGCTAAACAAACTGTTGAAATATCTGTCACAAAATTACACTGAAGTGGAAAACCAGAAAGAGAAAATACTAGGGTAAAAGGCCAAAAAGACTGCTGAGACATTCACCATAAATGTAATGCAGAAGCACCGAGTCCCAATGGAACAGATGGAGGTGGGAAAAAATACCTCTCAATAGCACCTTTTTGAACAAAGGTGATGTGAGAAGGAGCAGCAGTTGGCCAGTCAAAAGAACTCTTCTCTGAACCTGTCAAAATACTTGCAGGTTAAGGAGCATATTGAGAAGGAGAGTAAGATCATGAAAGCAAGTTTGAGAGAAAAGGAGGAGAATAAAATGGAAGAAGTCTCCAAGGTTCAGAGTACTACACCGGAGTTAAACTAGAGACCCTAAGATACAGGGAAACATCTGAGCTGATCAGGTAGCTTAGGAGAACACTCTAAAACCAGTGGGGTCTCTAGACCTACTAGTGTTCAAGATTAAAGGAAGAAGCAAAAACAGTGGTAATAAGTGTGCAAATGTTGACACTGAACTTGTGAAAAATGTATATAGGCTCAAGCCTATTTTACATGTAGATATTTGCACCCTGGTAAATTGCCCCAAGCCACTGCCTATAACTGTTCGAAAACCAGTGGGGCCTCAGCCTAACAATCCTTTTTAATGTGTGTAGGTGATTTCCAACAGGTAAATGCTGAAAAGCTGGAACATATGGAAACAATTCATATGTAAGGAACCTCAGATGGTGAATTTGGGAAAGTGAGCTTTACCGAGGTAAAGCCTGGAAAGTATGGTTAATGGTATCTGTTACTAATTGTAGACACTTTTTCAGGCTGAGCTGAGGCATGTGATAATTTCTTGATTTGTCTTACCTTTAGCTATGGGGTCCAAAGATGCCCCTTCATTCAGGGCCCAAGTTCTCAATTATTAACTAACACCATAGGAATAAATTGGAAGTTACAATCCATTTATAGACTGAGAGTTCAAGGGACTAGAAAGAATGAATATTACCTTAAAGGAAACATTAACTAAATTAAATACAGAGATTGGCCATGGCTAGGTAAGCCTCCTGAAATTTGCTCTGCTTTGAGCAATATGTAGCCTTTATGTTAAAGGATTTAATCACTTTGAAATACTTTAGGGTAGACCATCCCCTTTGGTTGCTAAATTTGAGAAGGCTATATTAACAGAAATGTCTATCCACATAAGAGAGGAAGAAGATCAACTACCTTTTTGCAGATGGCATTATTTTATAAATTCACGATCCCTAAAGCTCCATCCCCAAACTCTTAGAACTTATAAACTAATTTGGCAAAGTTGCAGGATGCAAAATTAACCCACAAAAATCAGTTGTCTTTCTAAACAGCAACAATGTCCAAGCAGAAATGGAAATCAAGGAAACAACCCCATTCACAATAACCTCAAAAAAAAGTATCTAGGAATTAACCTAACCAAAGATGGAAAGGGTCTATTTCATGCAAACTATAAAAGCCTTAACAAAGGAATCTTAGAGGATGCCAGGAAATGGAAAGACTTCCCATGGTCCTGCATAGGCAGAATTAATATGGTGAAAATAGCTATACTGCCAAAATTAATAAACACATTCAATGCAATTCCCATTAAAATTCCAATGACCTACTTTACTGAAATAGAGAAAATAGTCCAAAAGTTCATATGGAACAACAAAAGACATAGCATAACCAAAACAATTTTAGGCAAAAGAAGGAATACAGGGTTGATTATGATACAGGACTTCAAGCTCTACTATAGAGCAATAAGAACAAAGACACTTCGGTACTGGCACAAAAAGAGACCTGTAAATCAATGAGACAGGTTAGAGGACCCAAAAATATAGCTGCATATGTGCAGCCAGTAGATATTTGACAAAGGAACTAAAGGCATACAGTGGAAGAAGCATAACCTCTTCAACTACTGATGTTGAGAAAACTGGTCACATGCAGAAAACTAAAAGTGGATCCTAGTCTTTCATCATGCACTAACATTAACTCCAAATGGATTAAAGACCTTAACATAAAGCCTGAAGCTCTGAAACTACTGCAGGACTAAGTATGAGAGGCACTTGACCTTATATGCACAGGCAGGAACTTCCAGAACAGAATCCAGGGTCACAACAAATTGGAGAGTGACTCGATTAATGGGACTACCTTAAAATAAAAAGGTTCTACACAGATAAAAAGTAGCAAATAACTATAAAGAAAGCCAAATAATTGGGGAAAATGTTTACCAGCAATATATCAGACAAGGGTCTAATATCCATTATAAATGGTGAACAAATGAAACTAAACTTTCACAAACCTAACAAACCAATCCTGAAATGGTAAAGGGAGCTAAAGAGAGACTTCTCAGAAGAAGAGATAAAACGGCAAAGTAATACATGAAGAAATGTTCATCATCCCTGACTGTAAAGCATATGCAAAGAAAAACATCTCTGAGATACCACCCAGTCAGAATATTTCACATTCTAAATTCAGCTAATGACAAATGCTGGAAGGGATGTAAAGAAAGAAAAACAATACTGCAGTACTGGTGGAAATGTGTACTAATATAACCACTTTGGAAAGCAGTCTGGAGGTACCTCAGAAAGCTAAATATCGACCTCTCCTATGAACTGGCCATACCACTCCTAGACATCTACTCTGAAAAAGAGGAACCACTATACAAAGACACACACACACACCTCTATGGTTATTGCAACACTGTTCAAAATAGCAAAGATTTGGAAACAACCCAGATGAGACACTACTGAAAAGTGGATCCCAAAAATTTGGGACTTATATACAATGTAATGCTATGCAGCCATTAGAAAGGACAAAATGATGGCATTTGCAGGGAAATGGATGGAACTAGAACAAATTATTTGAGTGAGGTAAGCAAAGAACAAAGAGACAAACGACACGGGGTCTACCTGATACATGGATGCTAAAGCCAAAATGCAAGAAGGTAGGACAGACTAAACAGGACTCGAGAAACAAAGGACAACCACTCATTTTGTTGTATCACCATTAATGACTCCATGTTATTGACCATGTAGATGATAGAAATATGCATGCAATGGAAGAAGCCAGGAGGAGGAACAGAATAAGTGGGAAATGGAACAACATACAACAAAGGGGCCCATCAGTTGCACTGGACATAGAAGAAAAATAACTAAGCAACTCAAACACACGGATGGGAAGGGAGGAATGAGAGGGAAAGAGGGAATAGCCCAAACTAAGCAAGAGGAAAATATGTAAACATCACCTGAGGTGGGAAATATAATTTGGATTATCAAAGCTCATAAAATTTTGTTTGTAAACATTTGGGTAAATGCCCAAAAGTGGGATTGCTGGGTCACAGGGGAGTTCTATGTGAAGTCTTTTGAGGAACCTCCATACTGCTTTCCAAAGTGGTTGAACAAGTTTACATTCCCACCAACAATGAAGTAAGGTTCCTTTCTGTCCGCATCCCCTCCAGCATCTGTTGTTGTTAGAGTTCTTGATTTTTGCATTTCTAACTGGGGTGAGGTGATATCTCAATGTTGTTTTGGTTTGCATTTCTTTTATGCCTAGCGATGTTGAACATTTCTTCATGTGTCTATTGGCCATCCTTCTTTCTTCTTCAGAGAAGTTTCTCTTTAAGTCTTTCACACACTTATTTGTTGGGCAGTTGTTTCTTTGAGGTTTTGTTGTTGGAGACCACACTAAAGCTACCAGCACAACAATGTTTACACAACAATATATTATTTATATGGAACCAACCCAGATGCCCCTCAGTAGATGAATGGATCAAGAAAATGTGGTATATATACACAATGGAATTCTATGCCTCCATCAGAACGAATGACATTGCCCCATTTGTTAGGAAATGGAAAAACTTGGAAAAAATTATATTAAGTGAAGTAAGCCAGGCCCAAAGAAACATAGGTCCCATGGTTTCCCTTATTTGCAATATCTAGTATATGTATGAGTCAAGTGGAAAAGGTCAGATAATGTGATGTCAAGAAAATGAACACTTAGATATGTATTTTAATGTTTTTTTTCTTTCATGCATGTGTTTCTAACGCATTTATAAGATTATCTCTTTGTTGCTTTGTATGTCCCTCCCCCACAGTATAACCCCTGCTTTCACTATATTTGATGTCAGTATAACTTGTGGAGGAGATGGGGAAAAACCGGTTGTTTAAGGATACAGGTGGACCTGTTGCAACAATGAGAAGTACAAGTTGTCATGTCCAAAACGAGCTTTACAACGTCGGTGCGGGGGGGGCAGGGGAAGGAGAAGGATTGGGATTGGGGGGGAGGGGGGAGGCTGGGAATGTATGTGAAGGGTAAACATAGGAGGAGGCTGCAATGCTTGGTAAGAAATGTACGCATTATCCTGCCCATGTAATTGTATCCACTCTCTACAGTATGTTCACAAGTTTAAAAAAAATTGAAAAAGAGTGAGGGATGGAGACAAAGGGAGGTGTTTCCTTTTTCTACCTTTCAACAGCTGGAATGTTATGAATCAAATTATACCCTTGGAGCATTAAGACATGTCCTCTAGGAAAATGTTGAAAAATAAAGAATTTTTAAAAATTAAAAAAAAGCTCATAGAATTAACAAACTTTAGACCATAATAACAATAATTTGCCTTGTCAAGTTAAAATGTGTTTGTGACTTTAAGCATCACAATTCCACAGTACTGTGAAATATGTGAAATATATGTAATCACCTATCTCAAATTTTACAAAAAAGTGTGAGAAGGGATAGGTCACGAGGGATGGGTGACAATGTTGTTAGACACCTTGCATTCATGTAGTGTTATGCAGAATCGGAACTTCTCTATACAACTACTTAAAGATAATAATAATAAAAATTGTTTAAAAACAAATAAACATTAGGATGACAATAAAAATGTTCAAATATAAAATAAGAAATTAAATCCAGTTGGAAGGAAAATTTCTTTGGGGGGAGAAATGTAGTTTATTCTATAGCAAGTCTCACTTCAGAAATAAATTCAAAAGCTAGACCTCAAGTAAGTGAAATAAACTAAGAAATAGAGTTAAAAAAGAAACTCTACCCATTCTTTCTTGCCTGGACAGCTGGTGTGGGTAAAAATGTATCATGCTCCTGAATTGGAACCGAAGTGGTGCTAATTTCACTGTCGGCTATTAAATTATTAGGAAAACAATATTAGATCATCAGTCTCAAGTGAAAACAGCAGCGAACCAATATACAGAGAAGGCTGCAAGATTGACTCTTCAGAGACACTCAGAGGATCCCTTAAGGATAAGGCTTACTAAGTGTTAATTAGTGCAAACTAGTGTGTTTCTATAATTTGCTTGCTTTCTATTAAGTTTGCATTTTAAGCCTGTTCGTTGGGAGGACAGAAGGGAAATTTTAGGATTTGGTAAGAAGGAATCAGGATTTGAATGGACATGAAAACCAGTGGGGGATGTATAAAGCAGTGGGGCCCTAATAATCAGCAGGGCCCACTAATGAATATGGCCACATGTCATGGCCCACTGGAGTGCATGGGGCATGCCAGCAAAGGGGACAGGGCATGCTGCTGGAGGGGGTAGTGTGTTGTCCCCACATGACAAGCTGTGAAGAAGTGATTGGGTAATGGGCAGTTTGTGAAGTGATGGTTGAAAACTGTTAGGCAGGAGACGCACTGGAGTGATGGAAGGGTTCAACTTATATATAGGTGCATAGTCAGAGCAATGGAATTAGAGAAAATCAAGGCAAGACCTGGAAGGAAGGAAGTTGTGTGACAGTAGGAAGGTAAAGACTTGGGAGAAGAGGAATTTGTGGGGAGCAGGAGAGAAAGGATGTCAATTGGCCAACAGGCCAGAGAAGTATAAGCCTGTGGATAGTCTTAAAGAGAAGAAGGAAGTGATGAAAGGGAAAAAGAGAAATGAAGGAAAGGTCTATATAGGAGGAGGAAGTAAGGGAAAAGGGAAAAGCCTTACCTATTGAATTTTGGAGCTTTGGAGATGATAATTTTGGGGGTTGGTGGTTTGCAGACCAATTAACTATGTGCGGGGCTGCCCATTGGAAGTCTGAGATTTGGTGGTTGGGGCTGGCTTGTCACTGAGTGCACAGCCCAGAACAAGGTAAACATCATGCCCATTTCTAGTGTAAATAAAGTTACCTTCAATGTGCCTCATTGGATTGTCTTGTGCTTTATGCATCATAAGTATATGAGTTCAAAAGTTAATAATCTCAAAGGCCACAAATTTTGTAAAAGGTTACGTCATAATAGGTTTACAGAACCCAAGGAACAGTGAAAGCTCAAGGGCAATATGAGTTCACAATATTAAGTCATAATAATATTTTGATGTCATAATTAGTTGGTGATGCCATAACGGTCACAATAGGTTTATGATATCACAATGGCATGCTGGACTTCAATTTTCATTAACTCCAATTAGAATATGAATTCAGAATGGGAATGTGGCCCAAATGTGATGAACTCCGACCAGGTATGTGATGTCAAAATGTGACACAATGCTCATGATATCTGATAGAGTGATGACACAATTTTCATATCAGAGTTCATTTCTAATATCACATGTCACACCTGAAATATGAAGTCAAAAACATTATGAGATCACAAAGGGCCTATGTATCACAAGGGCATCATGTCAAAGTTATGAGGAGACAACCAGTCAATGATGTCAGGCTGGTGATCCTTCCTCGAAGGTTTTGTAATATTACAATGTTATAACTGATATCAATTGTTAGACCACAATGATTATATGGGTAAACAACAACTTTGATATCACAAAGGCCATATGCTTTTTTAAAGGTGATAAGAAGTCATAACGGATTGAAATGTCACAATGTGATCGTGATGTCACAATGGCAACGTGATGATGCAATAGGTTTGTGTTACGGTAGTAATGACATCACTCATGGAATAGTGATGTCACTACGAGTTTGTAATATTACAATCGCATGTCAGGAGTTTGTAATATTACAATCACATGTCAGCTTTCAATTGCTACTAGTTTACAATGAGGATGAGACTTCAAGGAAGGAGCTAGAAGTCCTAAAACCCATGAATTTTCTAACATGTGATAATAGGTTTTTGAAAACAGAATGGCACAGTAATATCACAATTTCAATGTGATGTCACAATATCATGTCATAATAATGTGTAAGGGAGTTCGGAGGAAGATGGTGCAGGAGAAGCTGGAAGCTAAACAAGCTCTCGCATAGAAAGCAGTTTTAGTGTTCCAGTGAACAGGCATAGGCTAGAGAATAACACCAAGCGTGCCATCACATTACAGAGATTTTGGCCAGAGAGGGAAAAGCCAGGCAAGATAATAGATCTAAGCACTTGCCAGTAGCTACAGCTGCAGCAGCAGTAGGGACCGCGCCAGTGGCCATAGCCACCATACCTACAGAGAGTCTACGACAAAGGCCCCAGATGTGGTCCGTGAGCAGATTCTACTCAACACCAGCAAGAACTGACTGAGTTATTTTGCAGGTCAGTGGAAATAGAAGTGACCTTCCAGGCTCAGTTCCACCCAGAGGAACGTCACCCCGCACAGGCAGAGAAGATCCGCCCCCGGAAGAGTGACTTTCTTCATTCCGTAAACAGAGCCAGAGTCTGCCCCTCCCTACAGAAGCCTAGACAATCAATTGAAATTCAGTAAACATGAACCCTGAGAATGGCTCTAAGCTGGGCTCTGTGAGTGTCTCAGGGAAAAGCTACTGTTTGCTGAAAGGACTCTACACTACCCAGAACCTAGCCTCATCACAGCATCTCCAAACTAGAGGAAACAGCTATCTCCCTCTTTTGTGATACTCCAAGCAATTCTCCCTCTCACTGAACTAGTGTGAGAGGAGAATCACAAAATCCTGGGTAACACATAGCATTTTCTGCCTGCCCAAACAAACTGACTTAAGAAACCAATCAAGCTATAGGAAAACCAAACACCTCAAGCAGACCAGAGATTCCACCAAGAGACTGGTTATGGACACAGGGGATACAGGGTCTTCCATCCCCCCCCCCAAAAAAAAACAAAAAATTCAAAGAACTCTTTTTTGAAACTTTTTTGTAACTTTAATTTTTTTAAGTGTCTTCTGTAAATCTTCATTTTCTCATAACTTTTATTTTTGGTACATTGTGTGTGTGTGTGTGTGTGTGTGTGTGTGTGTGTGTGTGTGTGTGTGTGTGTGTGTGTTTAATCTCTTTTGATCTTTTGGTCTTTTTTATTGTTTTCATTTTTTTCTCTTTCTTATTTTTGCATTGCTTAAATGCTGTTCTGCTCATCCCCAGATATATACCTGTTGTCAATTATTAGACCTTTTCCCCCATTGTGTTCATACCTAATCCAGAAATTTATCACTGAATTCACAACCTCTTAGGCTTAACTTTTTAATAGCACTATTATCTCTTTATACCTATATAATTTTCAAGTAACTAATTTTAATTTTTTTATTTTTTATTTTTCATATTTCCTTTCTATCCCTCCCCTCCTCCCATCCTATCCTTTTCTTCTCTCAATATCATTTCTTTAAACTTATATATTTTTAAGTGTTTCACTTCTTAAATTTAAAATTTTGGTATTCCATTTGTTCTTTTTTTAAATCTCTCTACTATCATTCTGTCCAATCCATTTCCCTCTCAGAGATTAGGACTTGGTTAAATTTACTCTCCTTTTACCTCTTCACATCCCTTTAGTCCTATTTTTCCCCACATTTCTCCCTGAAGCCAATAGTTTCTGGTTTTCCATACCCATCTTTGCTGTTCTTAACTCATTAACACATGGTTGTTTGATGTTGAATAGATTGTATCTGTTGAACTAGATTGTATCTGCATCCATTTTGATTGTGCAAATACTGGACTATGTTGATACTTGCCTTAAAATAGTATTCTAGCACAATTGGTGTTACATTCATACCAAAAGGGCAGAACAAGCCGGAAAAACACAAGAAAAATAGCAAGTCCAGGTATCTGCACTCCCACTCATGATAATCAGGTGACAGAATAGTTAATGAATAATCCAGAGGAGAGTTCCCAAAACGCTCTACAAACACTACTGGTAAACATGATGAATAAAATGATTCAAAACTTGCAAAGGACTCAGTGTGATTGTGATAGGAAGGGAGAGGAGGCATACCAAAGATTAATACAGGAATCTGTGAGCATTAGGAAACTACTTAAAGATTAATACAGGAATTAGGTAAGCAGATTGAGAACAGTCAAAGAGAAATATAGAAATTGCGTGAGCAGGCTGAGAAGAGTCATAGAGAATTACAGGAATTGCGTTAACATGAGGAAGCTAATCAAAGAGTAATAAAGGAATTGCAAATGCAGATGAGAAGAGACAAAATCAACACAGGCATTCATGGAATCCATAAACAGAGAGCTAAAACACTTCAGGGAGACCACAAAGGCAATGCTGAATGGAGCAGACAGAAGAAATGGGAGTCCAAGGAAATCATAACCAATCAACTAAGTGATTTGAGAATAAACACTAAACACCAAATTAAGGAAGTAAAGTTCACACAAGATCTAAAACAAAGCTCCAACAAAGAATTTGAAGCCATCAAAGCCTACCAATTAGAAGAAAAAGAAATAAAAAACAAAGTAGAAATCTTGAGAGTAGGTTAGAAAATGCAGAAGATCGAATCTCAGGGATTGAAGACAGCCTAGATATTATTGAAATAGAACATAGAACTATCCAAAACAAATCCAAGAAATATGATAGCTCTATTCAATATATTTGGAAGACACCATCAGAGGGCCTAATCTGAGGATAATGGGTGTAGAGGATCACCTAGAGACAGAAGTTAATGGCCTAAGAAATTTATTTAACAGAATCCTAGCAAAGAACTTCCCAAACATGCAAAAAGATAGGCCTATTCAGATACAAGAAGCTTTTAGAACCCCAAATAGACCAGACCAGAACAGGACATCCAACCTCCACATTATAATACGCACAGGATGAATTCAGACCAAGGAAAAGATCCTTAAAGCTGTCAAGGAGAAAAGATCAATCACTTATAAAAGAAAACCAATTAGAATCACCTCACAATCCTCAGCAGAGACAATTAAAGCAAGAATAGCCTGGAATGATGTATGCCATGCCCTAAAGACAAACAACTATCAACCAAGAAAACTGTACCCAGCTATACTCTCCTTCACAACCGAAGGTCAAATAAAGAACTTGCATAGCAAAGAAAAATTGAAAAAATATATCTCCACCAAACCAGCCTTACTAAAGATACTTAAAGATGGCCTACATCTAGAAAATCAACAAGACCACAGTGAAGGCCAACAAATGTCATCCAAGTGAATAAAATTATAACTCAACACCAAAAGCCACCAAAGAAAGTCCTGTAACACATGCAGGTTGAGCAACACACTGTTGAATCAACAGTGGGTCATGGAAGAGTTTAGAAAGGAAACGCAAATGTTCATGATATTCAGCAAAAATGAACACACAAATTACCAGCTCCTCTGGGACACAGCAAAACAGTACTCAGAGGCAAGTTTATAGCTCTGAGTTCGTACATCAACAAATTAAAGATCTGAAACCAACAATTTAATAAGACATCTGAACCTGTTGAAAAAGAGCAGCAAGATAAACCCCAATCCAGTAGATAGAAAGAAATAATTAAAATTAAATCAGAATCACACAAATTGGAATCCAATAAAATCATAGAATGAACCACAAAACAAAGAGTTGGTTCTTCAAAAAAATTAACAAAATTGACAGACCCTTAGCAAATCTTCTCAGAAATAGAAGGGAATGCACCCAAATAAACAAACTCAGAGATGAGAATGGAAACATCATCACAGAAATAACCAAGATTCAGAACATTATAAGCCAATATTTCTCAAACCTTTATGCTAATAAGTTTGAGAACTTGGCAGAAATGGACCTTTCCCTAGCAAATATCAACATGCCAAAACATAACCAAGATGAATTAAATGATCTTAACAGGCCCATATCAAGCATAGAAATAGAAACAGCAATAAGAGACCTCCCATCCAAGAAAAGCCCAGGACCAGATGGAAATACACCAGAATTCTACAAGGCCTTGAAGCAGAGCTCAGACCAATACTCTTCCAACTCTTCAATGAAATTGAAAGAAAAAGTTCACTACCGACCTCACTCTATGAAGCCATCACAACCCTCTTCCCAAACCCAGGCAGGCACTCATCAAAGAAAGAGAACTATAGGCCCATTTCATTGATGAACAATGATGCAAAACTCCTCAACAAAATTTTGACCAATCGAATTCAACAATTCCTCCAAAAAAAATACACAACGATCTCACAGGATTTATTTCAGGGATGCAAAGCTGGTTCAACATATGCAAATCAATTAAAATAATTCATCACATCAGCAAGAGCAAGGATAAGAACCTCATGGTTATCTCAATGGATGTAGGAAAAGCATTTGACAAGATCCAACACCCTTTTATGATGAAGGCTCGGGAAAAACTATGAATCCAGGTAACATGATTCAATACAATAAAGGATCTATATGACAAACCTACAGCCAGCATTATTCTTAATGGTGAAAACCTAAAGCTATTTCGTCTTAACTCAGGAACAAGACAAGGATGACCACTCTCTCCACTTCTCTTCAACCTAGTATTAGAATGCCTAGCTACAGCAATAAGACAAGATGCAAAAATAAATGGGATCCAAATGGGGAAAGAAGAAGTAAAACTCTCCCTCTTTGCAGATTAAATGATCTTGTATTTAAAGAATCCCTCAGACTCCACTCCCAAATTACTCATGCTGATTCAAAACTTTAGCAGAATAGCAAGGTATAAAATTAAATCTTAAAAATCAATAGCTTTTCTGTCTGCCAACATGAGAAAAGTGTGGCTAAAATCAGGAAATCAACTCCATTTGTAATACCCCCTCCCAAAAAAAAACTAAAATACCTGTGAATTAACTTAATCAAAGACTTAAAAAAATGATGAAAACATTAAAAACCTGAAAATGGAATTCAAAACAGAACATAGAAAATGGAAAAACCTTCCATTCTCCTGGATTGGAAGGATCAACATTGTGAAAATGGCAATACTTCCCAAGGCTATCTACAAATTCAATGCGATACCTATGAAAATTCCAACCTCATTCTTCAAGGAAATAGAAGAGGCAATCCAAAAGTTCATATGGAACAATAAAAGACCCCGAATAGCAAAAACACTCCTCAATGGAAAGAACACTGCTGGAGGAATATGAATACCTGTCGCTACCGCCTCGACCAGCAAGGAAGACGCGACACCGGACTCTTCTCTCTGCCCTTTATTCAGGACCTTTTAGTAATCTTGTGACCCCAACCCCGGGGAGAATTCCCCACAGCCTTAAGTACCCGCTGGGTAGCCAACCCTGATATGCCACGTGGGAACCACCAATAGGTTTAGGTGCGCGGAAGCAAGCCAGATTCTTTGCCTTAGCCATATCAGGAGTTGTTTACCACAGAGAGCACTCGCCATCGGGAAGGCGGAGGGCGGAAGCTGGCACCATCTTCCAGGTGCGGCCTCTCGCAGCTCTCTACAGTTCCCCCTTTTTTGTTTAAAGAACACAGATGAGAACAGAGGTCTGATCCCTGTTGTGCAATTGCAAGGACTGTATACAAGCCTTCTCCCAGAGGGCGCCTTCTCTAGGGATGACTCACCCTGTCCAATCAAACCCGTGTGCAATCAAACATGCTCTCCTCGAGGGCAAAACTCATGCCTCTCGACTGCAGTACTTTGGCTTTGCAATCTGTGTTCATTGTTTTAGGGTGGCAAGCCACGCTTAGGGGGACTGACCTGCTCCAATGACTGTAAAGGCTTGGATAATCATGGCTGCACTGCGACGCTGAGAACCTCTAATTTGGCAAATGCACCACAGACATACCAAGGAGGCTAACACCAGGAGGCCTATCAGGGCTCCCAAACCCGCCCCCTCCTTGAGATGAATCATAGCAGCGGAGATCCATGAAGATAACCCCTCCGCCAATCCGGCATCCACTCGGGTCGAGTTCACCATGACGATGGCAACCCTGAGCTGTTCCCTCAGGCTGTCGAACTCCCCAGTTCAATTACCTAAAAGATAACTAGACAACTGTTTAGACAAGTTTGCAGCGTTTTTTGAAGAGGTTTTTTCCTGGGCCTGAACTCTGGGCCTGGGCGCTGTCCCTCAGCTCTTCAGCTCAAGGCCAGCACTCTACCACTTAAGCTACAGCGCCACTTCCGGCTTTTTTCTCTTCTTGCTTATGTGGTGCTGAGGAATCAAACCCAGGGCCTCATGCATGCAAGGCAAACGCTCTACCACTGAGCCACCTTCCCAGCCCCTTTCTTCTGGGTTAATTGCACCACAGCAGCAGCTAATCCAGCATTAGTTAGTGGTCCGCCCAGCTCTCTGCAAACTTTCATCCATGCTTCTAGTCCCCTATTTTTATATGGGGTTATGGCGGCTCTGCATTCCTTAGTACACTGCTCGTGAACAAGCTGTTTAATTAATGGCATGGCTGCGTCTGGGTCACCAAAAATTCTGCCAGCGGCCTCGACCATACGAGCAACAAAGTCCGAAAACGGCTCCATAGAGCCCTGCAGGATTTTGGTGAGATTGCCACTCACCTCGCCTTTATTTGGTAAGGCCTTCCATGCCTTTATGCCAATTTTATTGATTTGTTCATAAACTTGAACCGGGTAGCCTATCTGCTGATTGGCGAATCTCCCCTGTCCAAGCAGCATATCTCTGTCCCAAGCTGGGTTCCCCGCAGCCTGATTGGCTGCAGCCTCTTCACTAGCAAATTCAATCAAAAAGGCCTTCCAATCTAAATACTGACCTGGGCTCAAACAAGCTCGTGCGAGCCCACTCCAATCACCGGGTGTCATGCAGTGTCTGTTTAGGGCCTCCACCTGGGCTACAGTAAAGGAGGCCGTGATTCCCTATGTCTGCACAGACTCAGCTAAAGATTTTATAACCTTAAAATCTAAGGGTTCATGATACCGCTGTCCCTGTGGATCCTGAAATATTGGACAGGCTAGATGTAACTCGGTTCTGACCGCTTTCCACATGCCTGGGCTGAAAGAACAGCCGGGGCTGCCACTTCCAGGGTCCTCCGCATAGAGAGGAGGGGCCGAAGGTGTGGGGCGGTGCATGGAGGGCGTGCATTCATCTTTATCTGGGTCCTCTCTCTCCTTTCCTTTCCTCCTCTTTCTTATCTTTGTTTTTTCTATTTGTTCTATGAGTGATTGTAGTTCCTCTGAGTCTGTAGACTCAGAGGTCTCTAGTTCGGCAAAATCAGTGTATGACCCCCCCCCTGCTCTCCTCCTTTTCGCTGTCTGCCCTTTCCGATCTTTCTTCTTGCAGCATTTCTAGGGCGGCCTGACCATTCTCTACCGCCTCACTGCAAGGCTGGTCCTCGAGACAGCCTCTTATCAGTTTCCATTTTGGTCTCACTCCACTCTTAAGCGTTCCTTGTTCAGAGGCAAAATCTAGGTCCCTCCCTAATTTCTCCCAAGAGGCCACCGTGAGACTTCCGGAGACAGCGAACCACGGGGCAACGATGTCACATTCATTCAAAAATCTCTCTAAAGTACTCTTTTTTATTTTTAACTTTTTTGAGTGCAGTAGCTCATTGAGAGCCAAAAAATTGGGTGCGAAGAAGAAGCGCCCATGTTTTAAACATTTAAAGCTGGTAAACAAACTTTTACTTTCACTTTTGGCTACTCTATTGACTAGCCCCGGGTTCTCACTCTCTCTTTATCTACCGAGAAGAGCAAAAATCCCCCTGCTCTTGTGGCGGATTCCCCTTTTACCTGCGAACTTACTCCCCGCTCTTGTGGCGGATTCCCCTTTTACCTGGGAACTTACTCCCTGCTCTTGTGGCGGATTCCCCTTTTACCTGGGGACTTACCCCCACTTTTGTCGCAGATTCCCCTTTTACCTGGTAACTTACCGGTGCACCACCCTGACCGCAGAGAGTTCTGAGTCCTCGTTGGGGTTATGGCTGAGTCCACGTACGGGCCACCACATGTCGCTACCGCCTCGACCAGCAAGGAAGACGCGACACCGGACTCTTCTCTCTGCCCTTTATTCAGGACCTTTTAGTAATCTTGTGACCCCAACCCCAGGGAGAATTCCCCACAGCCTTATGTACCCGCTGGGTAGCCAACCCTGATACGCCACGTGGGAACCACCAATAGGTTCAGGTGTGCGGAAGCAAGCCAGATTCTTTGCCTTAGCCATATCAGGAGTTGTTTACCACAGAGAGCACTCGCCATCGGGAAGGCGGAGGGCGGAAGCTGGCACCATCTTCCAGGTGCGGCCTCTCGCAGCTCTCTACAAATACCAAATTTCAAACTCTACTACAAATCCATAGTAATCAAACAGCTTGGTACTGGCACAAGAACAGACCTCAGGAACAATGGAATAGAACTGAAAACCCAGAAAGGTACCCATGGAGCTATAGTCACCTAAACTTCAATAAGGGTCCTAAAATAATAGAATGGAAGAAAGACAGCCTCTTCAGTAAATGTTGCTGGTAAAATTGGTTCATCACTTGTAGAAAATTAAAGATAGATCCTTATATATCACCCTGCACAAGAAACAACTCCAAATTGATCAAAGGCCTCAGAGTCAAAACAGACACCCTGAAAACATTACTGAACAATATAGGAGATACACTAGGTCTCCTTGGCACAGGCTGAAATTTTCTTAATATAGAGCCAGAAACACAACAAATCAAAGAAAGGTTGGACAAATGGGATTGCATGAAATTGCAGAGCTTCTGCGTGGCAAAGGACAAAAGTAGCAAGATCAATAGAAAACCCACGGATTGGAAGAAGATATTCTCTAGCCATACAATGGACAAGAGTCTCATATCTAAAATACACCTGGAATTCAAAAAATTAAATTCCCCAATAACAAATTTTTAAAGAAACAACTGCCCAATAAATAATTGCGCTAAAGATTTATAGAAAAACTTCTCTGAAGAAGAAAGAAAGATAGCCAATAGACACATGAAGAAATGTTCAATCTCCCTAGCCATAAAAGAAATGCAAATCTAAACAACACTGAGATACTACCTCACCCCATTTAGAATGGCTGTAGTTAAGAACTCCAATAACAACAGAAGCTGGAGAGGATCTTGGTGGGAATGTAAACTTGTTCAAGCAGTTCGTAAAGTATTGTGGATGTTCCTCGTAAGACTCTACATAGAGCTCCCTGATGACCCAGTACTCCCACTGTTGGACATTTACCCAAATGATCACAAAGAAGACCATACTAAAGCCACCAGCACAACTATATTTATTACAGCATTATTTTTTTGGGGGGGGGTCCTGTGATGGGGCCTGAATTCTGGGCCTGGACGCTGTCCCTCAGCAATTTAGCTCAAGGCTAGTGCTCTACCACTTGAGCCACAGCACCACTTCCGGCTTTTTTTCTTTTTGCTTATGTGGTCTGGGGAATCGAACTCAGGGCTTCATACAGGCAAGGCAAGCACTCTACCACTGAGCCACTTTCCCATCCC
Organism: Dipodomys merriami; assembly: GCF_024711535.1. Taxonomy (NCBI): domain Eukaryota; kingdom Metazoa; phylum Chordata; class Mammalia; order Rodentia; family Heteromyidae; genus Dipodomys; species Dipodomys merriami. Next base: position 230,145 of record NW_027206517.1, on the reverse strand, counting down.
ATCTTGCAGCATTATTTACCATAGCTAAGATATGGATCCAACCCAGATGCCCTTCAGTAGATGGTTGGATCAAGAAAATATGATATATATACACAATGGAATTCAATGCCTCCATCAGAAACAATGACATTGCCCATTTGTTAGGAAATGGAAAGCCTCAGAAAAAATTATATTAAGTAAAGTAATCCAGGCTCAAAGAAACATAGGTCCTATGGTTTCCATTATTTGCAATAACCAGTATATGTCTGAGACAAATTGTAACTGTTAGACAAGTTGATGTTAGGCACAATGGAGCCCAAGATAAAGACTCATTTTTTTTTCTTTTCTGCTATTGTTTCTAGCATATTAATAAGATGAATTTTTGTTGCTGTGTATGTCCCTCCCCCATGGTATAACCACTATTTTCACTGTATTTGATGTTGGTATAATTTGTAGAGGGGATGGGAAAAACAAATTGGGATACAGGTGGTCCTATTGCAACAATGACATATACAAGGTATTATGTCGAAAACCGAAGTTTACAACTTTGGCGTGGGGGGGGGGTAGCGGATAGGCCCAGAAGGGGAGATGGGAAGGGATAGGAAGGGGAAACAAAGGAGGAGGCAACAATGATAGGAAATGTGATAATTACCTTGTTCATGTAATTGTAACCCCTCTGTATGTATTTTCATAATAAAAAATCATGAAATAGTAAAGTAAAAATCCATGTCATTTTTTTTTTTTTTTGGATACGGTCGTGGAGCCTGAATTCTGGGCCTGGGTACTGTCCCTCAGCTCTTCAGCTCAAGGCTAGCACTCTACCACTTGAGCCATAGTGCCACTTCCGGGTGTTTATCTTTTTGCTTGTGGGGTGCTGAGGAATCGAACCCAAGGCCTCATGCATGCAAGGCAAGCTCTCTACCACTGAGCCAGCTTCCCAGCCCCTATGTCAATTATTTTTTGTTGGTCGTGGGGTTTGAGCTCTGGTCCGGGGCACTGTCCCTCAGTTCTTTAGCTCAAGGATACCACTGTACCACTTGAGCCACAGTGATATTTCTAGTTTTCAAGAGATATATTGGAGATAAGAGTCTCACAGACTTTTCTTCCCAAGCTGGCTTTGAACCACTATCCTCAGATCCCAGACTTTTGGGTAGCTAGGGTTGCAGGCATGAGAAACCACAGCCCAGATCCAAGACAATTTTTAAAAAGCAAACTTATTGAAACTTCTGGCTTTTTCCAGTAAACAATCTGATTTTTCAGCATTAGCTTATGAGTTATTTTTAGATGTAATTGAATTTTTTAATAGAATCAAATATAAGTTATACTATTACTCAATATCTCACAAAAATCTACTTTAATTGACTTACCCCAAAGTTAATTATTACATACTATATTACTCACTATTATTATTATACTCTATGTTACATATAGTGTGAAGTGAAAATAGTTTGGACCATTTCATATAAATTAGTAGATGCTATTTTAGCATTATAATTCACATCTTTGATTTTAAACCAAGGAAAGAACATTTTCGAGTTAAAATGAATATGAATGTATAGAGTGTCCCAATTGAACCAAAAATTCTGACTTCATACAGAAAAAATTATTTTCTTTACACTAAAGACTTTGAAGTAATATTATTGGAAATAGTGAGGCAAGAGGAGGAAGAATTCAAATCATGTCAAACAATGTCTCTGTTATTCTGTTAACCCCTCCACTATGAACCTGTCCATTCCGAGTTGTCACAAAATTTCAAATGTCTCTCTTAGAAATGTATTCTTTTTGGATTTTCTGTTATATGAAACAAAATATAGACACAAAACAATTGTAATAAAATGCACACATATGTTGAAATCACCACAACTGGAAAAACAACCAACAAAGTAGAACTACCCCATGAACAAAAACATGTTGTGTCCAGTTTTTTTATGCACAAAAACCTCAAATATATGTTAACTTGGAGTAGAGCCATAAAGATAACTGTGTCGCAGAAATACGGTGGTGTTAATTTGTAATTAAATTCACCTAGATGAACCTAATATAGCAAAGCCCTTGAATGGATCAAATTGTTTAAAACAAATGTGACTGTATGCGGAGTGAGATCTGCACGTATTTAAAAGAATAAAATAACAAAATCATGACATATTTAAACAATTCAGAAAGGCAACGAATAAGTACAATAGTATCCATATTGAGAACTAATTCCTGCTGATTTAACAAGAAAAAATATGCAAATAATAGAATCTGAGCAGTGTAGCTGAGTGTACATAATTTTAAAATACTCCAAATTACACTTTGTCGAAGACTGAATGTGGCGTATCTAAAGGGAAACATCAACACATGATATAAATGAAATTAAAAATCTCATGAAAAGAGAGAAGTACTTTCTGGATAGTAATAGTTTAAAAAATGGTGGTCAAAATCGTTTTAGTACTGACAAAATTGCATACCTATTTAGTTAGATCCAAAAAAAGACCCAAGTTACTCAAACTTTGGCAAAGTAGGCATGGAATTCATTTCCTCTTTGATCTGACAAATGAATATATGAAAGAACATAACTTCTCCAACTAAATATCAAGACCTAAATAAACATATAACCAGAAAAGTCATCATGTAAGCCATATTGAAACTTGGGTAAAAGAAAAACCAGTCATACTGATTCTGTATTTACAGTAAATGTTGATTTTTTTCAAAAATTATTTAGTTTAGCTTGCGTTTTTATAACATTGTGTTACATGATGTATATCTTGGTAACTAATTTTGGATGCCTCCTTAAATTTTGTTCTGAGTATAATGTCTCACTTCAGTTCCTAACCCAAGAAATGATGTTGATTACAAAAAAATTCTAATAACCACTGATTATAATTCACAAAATCTCATAAACATGACAACAGTAAGCATTGGTGAACATTTTGATATCATGGTCTGATGACTGATGAGGCCTATGTACATGAGTATAATTGTACCTAGATGTCTCAGCTTAAATTTAGCCACTGTTAAAAAATGTTTATATCTTTATTTGTCACCCATCAGAGATTAAATCTGAGTATAAAGCCTAAGGAAAATTATAAAGTAAGAATTTAGCTTTTTTGTATATAAAGTAAACAAAATACAGTATAGAGTCACTCATTGGTTTAAAGTCAACCTATATCTCCAAAACACTCGAAGCATTTCCTTACAATGTGTATTATTCTCATGAAGGGAATGGAGAATGTGAAAAGAGGACTAATCAAGCATTGTCTTCAATTATACATAATTTGGCTTTACCTCTACATTTTGCTATAAGCATTTCTGATAAAAACTCTTCAGGTATAATATATCCTAGTTTCATATACCAAACTACATTCAGAAAATGGTATATACCAATTAACTAAAGAATGTCCTGGCAGAAAAAAATGGCATCTTTCAACTATGTGATGCCCAATTCTTAGGTATTTCATTATGCCTCCATTTAATGAATGTGATTGTTTAAATGCTTCATGAAGTATTAATTAAAATCAATCAGTTTACTATAATACAATTGTGTATAATTTTATCCTAGAATAATCCAGGAACTGTCCACTCAATCATGACATATATCACTTTCCATTAGTATTCATATGGATAGTAATGAGTTTCTAAGGATCTCCTGCCATTTGGAGGTGGCAGGACCAGGATTTGAACTGTGGGCTCCAGCTCCCATCACTTAAACCTGAGGATAGGGAACTCACCAGTCTGTCCAAGAATATTAGCAACACCAGGGATTAGGCAGGCACCAGTGGCTCTCAGCAGTCCTCCTTGATACTTACAAGGCTGTGATAGGAGGATCATGGTCAAAGTCACCCTAGGCAGGAAAGTCCTTGAGGCCACTCTCCAACGTTAGTCCCAACATAGCCAGAAGTAGAGCCATATGGCTTCTGTGGTAGAGGGCTACCCTTAAACAAATGTAGCTCAAGGACTGTGCCCAGATCCTGAGTTCATGGTTCGGGACTGGAAACAAAAAGACATACAGAACAATCTGTCCAGCCATCGGACTAAAGCAGGTCACCCTCATCAGCCTTTTTTGCAATTTATTATGAGGCCAATGCAGGAACAGTCACAAACAAGGCAGGCAAAGAGAAGATAAGCTTTCTTAGAAGTAACCTGTATTCAGAAAATTAAACTTGGGGACGTAAAATGACAGCATACTTATGTAAAAACTACCATTAAAAAAAAGATGAGGGGGCTGGGAAGGTGGCTTAGTGGTAGAGCACTTGCCTCGCATGCCTGAGGACCTGGGTTCGATTCCTCAGCACTACATAAGCAAAAAAGAACAAAAGCCAGAAGTGGCGCTGTGGCTCAAGTGCTAGAGTGCTAGCCTTGAGCTGAAGAGCTGAGGGACAGCGCCCAGGCCCAGAGTTCAGGTCCCATGACCAGACCCTCCCCCCAAAAAAAGAAAAAGATGAGGGGGCTGGGAATGTGGATTAGTGAGAGAGTTCTTGCCTAGCATTCAAGGAGCTCTGGGTTCGATTCCTTAGTAGCACATACACAAAAAAGCCAGAATTGGTGCTGTTGCTCAAGTAGTAGGGTTCTAGAGACAGTGCCCAGGACTTGAGTTCAACCCAACAACCAGCAAAGAGATAGGCAGGTAAGTAGGTAGGTAGGTAAGTAGGTAGGTAGATAAATGAAAGATGATACATAGATAGATAGATAGATAGATAGATAGATAGATAGATAGATAGATAGATAGATAGATACATACATACATACATACATACATACATACATACATACATACATACATACATACATACATACATAGTTAGATACATAGATAGATACATAGATAGATAGATAAATCTGGTGTTGGTTGTCAGGAGGAAAGAAGGGAATAAGTCCCAGTCATGAGGCCTTCTGCAGTGTGCCAGCCCACCAGCATCACCTTCAAATAACTACAGAGCAGGAAGATTGTCTCTTTCCCACTTCTCAGGCAGGGCCTGAGAGTCAAGAGGGCAGAGCCAGGTTCTAACTCAGGTGCTTGGAGACAGAAGAGAAAAGGCCCTGCCTCTCCTTGAACTGGGGATTTACATTAATGATGCGGAGAATGAAGGAAGGAGAATGGTCTGGTAGAGGTAGAAGAAGGGCCTTCACATCTGACAGATGGAGAGTCAAGAACCCACTCCCTAAGACCTAAGATCAGGGTTTTTCTACTGTTCCTCCCCTCTCTTCCACCAACCTGGCTCTCTATTGGTATCCTAAACATAGCCTGAAATTCCTTCACTTGAGGGAGGGAAGAGGCTGAGAAAAGCCTGACCTTGTTGTAACTCTAACAAATGTTTCCAGTTTCTCCTCATTGCTGGCCGTGCCTGGAATGAATGAAGTGGTTTTACAGCTCACTTCCCTGTTGAGTGTGTACATTCTGCCTCCTAATCCTGCAGGCCTAGGTCTATTAACCTAGCTTGGCTTTTGCAACTGTTTTCTGTCTTCAAATATAGTGTTACACTGGAGTTCATCCTGTTAACATGACTAGGGCTTGGATCCTGAGAACTTCATTTGAACCCAGGATGGGTCAATAATGTTTCTTTCCTGCTTCTATAGTTCAAGAAATCTAAGAACATTTAGAATGCAAGTAACTTCTCATCACCAAGGGAAACACAGGAAGCTCTTGAACATCTGACCTTTCAGAAGTGGAAGTCAGAGTGTCATAGACTTTCCAGCCCTGGTTGGCTTCACCCTGTGATCCTCAGACCTCAGTCTCCTGAGCTAGGGTGACAGGCATGAGCTACTGGTGCTCTGCTAGGTTCAGAACTATAATGACATTAACAATATAAGTCAACTGCTTATCACAAAGGGCTTTGGGAATGTATTAAGCTTTTCAAAATTGGACCTTTCAGAACCCTGTAGGAAACACAGTTATAATGCTAGAGCCTAAGAGGCTGGGCATATGGATGTTGTACACTTCAACCTGGAGCTCTGACTCCAATTCTGGTATACATCAGCATTCATTTTCCAGAGAATGTTCTCCTAATTAGCAAATAGGGAAAATATTTGATTAACTCTCACTTTTTCCCCTGATGTGTGTCTCTAACTCAAGCCTAGCCAATATACCTGAGCCCTTCAGCTCAAGGCGAACACTCTATCACTTGAGGCAGAGCATCACATGGGGTCTTTTTATGGTTCATTGGAGAGAAGAGTCTAACAGGCTTTCCTTGTCTAGGCTGTCTTTGAACTGTGGTCTTCAGATCTCAGCCTCCTGTGAAGCTAATGTTCCAGTTGTGAGCCACCGGCACGTGGCCTATTGTTTCTTTCAGTCCTGGGGCTTGATCTTAGGGCCTGGGTACTGTCTCTGAGCTTCTTTTTCTCAAGGCTAGCACTCTACCACTTGAGCCACTCCACAGCTTTTGGCTTTTTCTGAGTTGTGGCACTGAGGATTCAAACCCTGGCATCCATGAATGCTGAGCAAGCTCTCTACCAGTAAGCCAAATTTCTAGCCCCACCCTTACAATTTTATCCCTCAACTTGCCTTTCCTCAAGAAAAGGCCTCTGATTATAAATCTTCTAAAGAAATCCCTATAGGAAGGTATCCAAAGATAAAGAAGACAAAGCTCATTTGTGGGAGAGACTCTAAACATGTGAAGACTGTGACAAATGCTTCCATTTAATTATATATCATGTTTTAATTAAGTATATATGAAAATTAGTCAATATCCTAAATTATTGTGAGTAATTTTATAATAGATGTAAAACATGTAATAAATATTATGTGTATAATAATACTAAATACAACAAAAAATAAATAAATGAATCAAATAAAAAATAAAATACAAAATCAATAATAAAAATCATAATATGTACTAAACATACATATGTAACTATATATCATATATTACACATGTATAGAAATATCTTTTTCATTATAGAGCCTTCCTTCAGGCCTGGGAACTCTAGACTGAATTTCTTTTCCTCAAGGACAGTGAGCTTTGCCTTCACCCATGGTGCAAAAGATTTACTTGGATGGTGAGATCAAATCCTAGCAATGATCGAAATACTGGCCCCAGTTCCAAGACAGTGACTTAATTTTTTTAATGGAAGCAGTTATGTTTATTCAGTTCCATACTGAACATTAAAAAAAGCAGTGTACAATTTTGTACATCTATTCAGACATCTTTCCCTTAACCCCAAAATGCTTCTCTGAGTGCTATTTTTTCAATTTATATTGTAAAAATGTTGTACAGAGAAGTTACAGTTAAATAATCAAGGTAATGAGTACATTTCCTATTGAACATTGTTGCCTCCTTCTTTGTTTTCCCCCTACCATGCCTTCCTTTCCATCTCCACAACTACTCCCCCTTTTGAGCTCTGTCACTTAATTTTTTATTTTTGGCTTTGCATGGGGTTTGATCTCAAGAAGTGGCAACTCTGCACTTTCCCACACATTGCTACAGATTTACCAAGACCTTGAGTTCAAATCCCAGGCTAGGAAAGAAAACTGGCAGAAATTCCAAACCAGGGAGCTTTATTTCTTTTTTAATTTAGTCAAATAATTAATTAATTTTTTATTTATTCTTTATTTTGACAACAGAGGACTTGAACTCAGGTCATTGCAACTCTGTTTTAACTTAAATGGCCCTAGGCTGGGGTGCAGCTTCTGGACCCATAGCCAATCCTGGGATCCTAGGGCCAGATGTCTTGCAGGAAGAAAAAAAAAGTAGGATAGAACGTAAAGTGGCGAACTGCAGAGGGCTGGGGGTTTTACATTTTTTTTCTTTGCACGGTGACCATCCTGGGTCTGAATGACATGGTTACAATGGGGAACTGACCTGCTATTGCTGAAGGTTGGCAGGCTATCAGTGAAGCCATATGCCAACGTGTCAATATAGGTCCTGGGTTCAAATCCTAGTCCTGACACCTACCAATGGCAGATCAGAAGAGACTCGTTCCTATGTATAGAAATACCAATTGAAAGAATAGTTCATGCTTCAGTCTAGTCTAAAATTGGATGCAATAATCCTAGGAACCTAATTGATCCTAATTAATAGTTTATTAAGCTTGAAAAGAATAATATTCCTTTAATGGCAGTATAATAAATGACTAAGAGTTGGTATGAACATAGTCATTCAATCATAGCTAGATGGCTCTGGCACTCTTTACCAATATATATTTATTTGTATAGCACCGTCTGCCTATCCATGTATCACTGTTTTGGCCAAACCTGAGTCTGGATATCAGCATCTGGGAGCCACTTGACAGCTTCATTGGCTAGAGGCTGCAATGCTCACAATCATCCATTTGTGAATTGGGCCTGCCAGGCCCTGAGTTCAGATCGCAGCCAAAAATTTAATGTTGGAGTAAGAAGCCGAGTGTGACACATGTTTTCCTTTTCTGGGAGAGTCCTTGGTGTCAGGCATGATGGAGAACATATCTACAAATTTGGATGCTATGTGATAGGATGTAAACAATGTTATAAATGTAGAGGTGTCATCAGAGTCAATAAAATAATTGGAAAATAAATGAATAAAACAAGAAATAAAATGAATAACCACACCAAACACAATATAGACTGAATATCTGTATGGAAATGTAAATCCTATCTTTAAAATGGATATAAGGAGTATGTTTTCCAGGCCTGAGGCTTGCATTCAGGCCTAGGGAACAAGCCTGACTTTCTTGTGTTCAAGCATGGTCAGATTCCCTTCCCTCACAGTGCTGCATATTTACCCAGACCTTGAGTACAAATCCTAGGCCTGACAAAAAAAATGGCATGAATTGCAAACCAGGAATCTAAATAATTTTTTTTAATTGTAGGCTATTGGGGAAGCCATAGTCCTACACGGCAACATAGGCCTACAGTTATGCCACTTCCAGAAGGTGGGAGATCCTAAGAGACTCGTTCTCATCCACAGGAATAACAATAGAATCTTATCAATGTCATGGTTGAATGTGATGCTCATGAGTGATACTCATATAAATTTAGACTTCATGATTTCAGTCGGCTGAGTGATATTATTTAATATTTTATGAAGCATTAATAGAATACTATTTTTCAGAAGGATGCAATAATTTCAGGATAGTGATTTATTTAATAGTTTATTAAGGATGAAAATAATAATTACATGGAGGCATAATAAATACCCAAGAATTGTAGAAATGTAGTCTATATAACTGAATAATGGATAGACATCTCTGGCACTCTATAAACACATATATTTATTAGGTACTACCATCTGTGGGTCAATATGTTCTTATTTTCTCAACCCCTGGCCTTCGATCTAAGGTCCTGCCAATCAGCTCAATTTGCCCCAGGATGGCATGCTGACCCTCATCCATTCATGAATTTGGCCCTGTAGGCCATGAGTTCAAATGCCAGCACTCCCAAGCAATGAACTTGGAGTAAGAAGCTGATGGTGACACATGTTTCTTTTTCTGTGAAAGTCTTGGGTGTCAGGTATAAGTGGAATACAGATGCAGACCTATATCCTATTTAATCTTGTAATCAATGTTCTATGTGCCATAATAGTCAATGAAATAAAGTCATTACATGAATGAAACAAAAAATAAAATGAATAACGACACTGAACGCAATATGGAGTCAACATATGTATATAAATATAAATCATATATTTAAAATGTACAGGAACAGGATGTTTTCCAGTGCTGGGGATCGATTTCAGACCTAAGGAGCACACACGAATTTCTTGACTTCAAGGAGGCCAGCTTCCCCTTTTTCCAAACTGTGCAACAGAGTTACCCAGACCAAGATTTCCAATCCCAGTCCTGGCAGAAAAAATGGCAACTTTATACTATGTTATGCCCAATTCTTAAGTATTTCATTCTGCCTACATTTAATGAATATGATGGTTTAAATGTTGCATAAAGTATTGATTAAAATCAGTCAATGTCCTTTACTATAATTGTGTATAATTTTATCCCAGAATCATTCAAGAACTGTCCATTCAGTCATAACATACCTCACATTCCATTGGTATTCATATAGATAGATAGTAATGAGTTTCTAAGGATCTGCTGTCATTTGGAAGTGGCAGGGCCAGGAGTTGAACTGTGGTCTCCAGCTCCCACCATTTTAACCTCTGGATAGGGAACTCACTTGTCTGTCCAAGAACAACAAGATTAATGATTAGGCAGGCACCAGTGGCTCTCAGCAGTCCTCCTTGATACTTATAAGGCTGTGATGGGAGGATCATGGTCAAATTCACTCTAGGCAAGAAAGTCATTGAAACCCCTGTCCAACTTCTGTGCCAACAAAGACAGAAGTAGAGCAGTGTAGCTCTTGTAGTAGAGGGGTAGCCTTGAGCAAAAGCAGCTTAGAGACTGTGCCCAGATCCTGAGTTCAAGGTCCGGGACTGGCAACAAACAGACTTAAACAACTATCTGTGCAGCCATGCAGCTAAAGCAGGTCATCCTCTTGTCCCCAACAGAATTGGAGAGAATTCCCTGGGAAAGGGGCTGGGGGAGCCTCTGTCATCTTGACTCTGACCATGCTGCCTGCATCACAGGATTCCGGCCACACCCCATTCTTTCATTGTTCTTTCTGACCATTGGGATACAAGAATGGTGGCCACCCCACATTCCATGCTGCCAAGCATCAAGATTCCCTCTGTTGGTTGACACTACCACCAGCAGTTGAGCAGTAGAGGTGGCTGAGTGGTGAGCTAGAGACTTGAGACAACTTTGGAGTAGAGTAGGAAATTGACATCCTTGTCAGTAAGTAGGAGAATAGAAGATTTCCAAGAGCCTGGAATGTGGCCAGCCCATCTTACCCATTCCAGTTCTCAGATGTCTGAAACAACATGACTCCATGAGAGAGCTGCGGACAAGAAACTACTGCCAGAACACTGGCAGAAGAATCCTCCCATTAGACCTGCAACATTCAAGAAAACACAGAACATGAAAAAGGGAGGGATCCCAAGACAAACACAACTGGGGAGGATAATTCAACGGATGGTCCAGCCAAAGCTGATGCTGACTGGGGGTTTCCCCTGCCTTTGGACACAGTCACAGCCAACAGGTCAAGAATATCAAGGGTCGTGATACCACCAAGGATCTGCAGAGGTGCTAGCGACACATAGTGCCCACCCTGGACTGCAACAAAAGAGGAAAACCAGGCTCTCTGTGCCAAGATCCAACCACTGAAAGAGGAAAAGGCAGACCTGCAGGATCGACTGGAGAAAGAGAGGGACAAGATAGCTGAGATGCACGAAGAACCAAAAACAGAGCTAGAGATCCACAAGCCACCCATACAGAGGTTGATTTCTGCAGAAAGTGATTTACAATCTGCAACAGCCTAAGTGAAGCCGGTGGCCAATGACACAGAAATGGAGTAAGAAGCTCTCACCTGCCACCTGCAGGCCGCAGAGTGGCATATGGCGGAGGTGGAGATGGCTGCTTCTGCAATCACTGCTGCACAGAAGGAGATTGAAATGTTCTTCGAACAGCTGAATGATGTGACACTTCAGCTCGAGGAAAAGAACAGAAGCTGCAATGACCTGGAGCAAGTGAACACAGTGTTGCAGGAGAAGCTGGAAGCACTCTGGACACAGAAGAGTAACAGGAAGAACAGAATCTGCAAGTTCTAACAAGTGCTGGTGGGGCGGGAGGTACTGAAGAGACTACTGGACAACCTGAGATGTATGGTGACCTCAGAAAATCTGGAGAGAGACTCTTTCACAGAGGACCTGTGCATTGAGAGGTCCTCATGGAAGGAGGAGGCACAGTGGCTGACTGACCAGGTAAACCAACTGACAGAGGAGAAGGAGCAAAGGGAGAGGCAGGTGCTGGACCTAGAGAATGAGCTGGCAGAACTGAGAAGGAAGCTGATAGAGCCATCTCAGTATGAGCGACAGTTGCAGGCCCAGGGCTACCACACACAAATGGAGTTGAAAAACCTGGAGGAACAAGGTCACATCCAGGTAAAGGAAAACCGGAGGCTCTGTCTCTACAACGCGGAGCAGTGGGAGCAACTACGGAGACTGGAGAAGGCCAAGGGTCAGCAGGAGATCCCTGAGACCCCCATGATGCGCATGTGTGTGTGTGACCCATAGCCAGAGGAATAGCTGGCCCTGCTGTGGGATGCTCTCCACAGGATGAGCTGTGAGAAGGAGGAGCTCACCAGCATCCGGGACTCAGAGAAGCATGTGAAGAAACATCTGTGGGAACAGCTAGATCACTTAGAGGAGAAGATAGAGGAATGGAAAGAGGTGTCCAAGAGAGAGAGAGCCATGTGGCTTGGGAGCTGCGGGAGCAGCAGGATCAGTCCCTGGCCCAGCTGCAGGAGCTCAGAGCCACCTGTCAGAAGCACATTGCCTCCTATGAGCTGCTGAACTCTGAGAAGGAGGCCCTGCAGCAGTACCTGCAGAAGCAGACCAAGCTGCTGGAGCAGCTGAAGGAAGCAAGTGCAAGGCCCAACCAACTGGGGGGACCAGGTAGTGCCCCCAAAATGGCAGGACATGCTCAAGTGCCTGGAAGCCACCAGAGCACAGGAGGAGTTCCTGCAGGCCCAGCTGAGCTTCCTGGCTTTCCCTGGGGAAGGCAAAGGCATGAGCCCTGGAGAAGCAAAAGGTGAGGAGGTAACTCCCCCAGACATGACCTAGCAGAGGCTGGAGATGTCCCCCTGACCGAGAGGGACGTGGCTCTGTGAGTGCTATTGGAGGCTGAGATCCACAGGGGGAAACTCCTGCTGCAGGAGTGGTGGCCCTGCTGCAGGTGCCCGGCCCACCCGGCAGCACAGTGCCAGACAGAGCTGGAGCCACAGAAACCCTGCTCCATGAGCTGCCACCACAGCAGGCATAGGGATAGGAAGTGGGACACGTGGGCATCCAAGAAGAAAATCTGCTTTGTCCATGACCTGCATGTTGAGGTGGACTAGCATAGTCCAGCAGATAAGCTCCTCCATGGATGCAGATAGCTCTTGGCACACATCTGCACTGTCGAGAAGTCCCTTATGGGGTGTAAAGAGCAGACATTCGTCCAGGATGAGCTGTGTTGGGAGAAAGCCGAGCACGTGTGCTGGCTTTCCCAGGAGATGGAGAAGAGAGAGCTGCAGGAGCTGCTGTGGCTCCTCGCAGGGGAAGGCACGGACAGCAGGCTCCAGCCCCCTGCCACCCCCACTGCTTCAAGTGCCTCAGGCTCTGGGGTGGGCGAAATGAGGGAGGAGCAGAAAGGTTTTGAAGAATTGCAACTTCAAGACACCTTGGGAACTGCCAGAGAAGAGGTCAGAGTTCCCGACCACGTAGATAACTCCCCAATGGAGCACGTCCTGCAGCAGATGCCTCACATCCAGAGTGGCCTGCAGCTCACAGGCTCAGACAAGGAGTGCTCCCTCCCTATCTTCTGTAGACTGATCTGGATGATGACTCTCTATCTGACATACTGACTTTCAAAAGGCTTGGCAGCCACCAGAAGTAGGTGGCCAGGTGACCTTCTCTCAGGCCTCCATCTGCCACGAGATGGGATGGATAAACTGTGGGTCAGGTAGGACAGAGGCTGCTGGGATGCAGCCCAAATTCAAGGGACACCTAATGGCCCATTGGTGGCCAGGGAAGAGACCCATGTTATGCTTATCACAAACAATAAATTGTTTTCAAAGGGAAGAAAAGCCTCCAACAAAGATTTGTCCTTCCAGTCCTGGGCATTGAACTCAGGGCCTGGCCACTGTCCCTGAGTTCTTTTGGTCAAGGCTGGCACTCTACCAGTTGAGACCCACCACTCCTTCCAGCTTTTTCTGTATGGAATTGTACCCAGGGTTTTAGTCATGCTAGATGACCATATACCACTGAGCCATATTCTCAGCTATGATGATTCCTCATCCCCTTCCCCAGATAAATAGGAAGTAGGGGCTAGGATGAATATGAAGCACAAGTCTGGTTCACACAGAGATACTCTTCTGCCCCCTCTTTGATCCACTTAGTTGAACTTTCTATTCTTTTAGGGATGAGAGAGGGAGAGGTGAGTCCCGAGAGAGGAGTACCACAAACAATGGCCCCATGAGCCCCACAGCCTACCTCACACAAGTGGTCCTCTAGATTCCAGTCTTACCTGACTCAATGTGGAGTTTACACTATCTCTCCACCACTTCAAGGCTCAGGATGAAATAAAGGTCAGCCCTGATTTCAGCCCACACACAGAGTGGAAGCTCCTAATCCCAGACTGACTTCCACCTCTGACTTCCCTGAGTTAGGCTGGACCCACCACTCACCACAATGTTGGCAGTGATAAACTCATGGATGGATTCCAGGAAGAAGGTCTATGGCAAAGAGCAGAAGCAGCAGGGTGAGAAGGGTGGAAGGAGGTGGGGTGATTGCTCTGGGATCTTCCTCCTTGGAGCCCTCCCATCAAGGCAGAGCCATGCTGACCCAAAGCATGGCCAAGGCCAGGGTGTGAGACAAGATGGAGGAACACGGGACTAAAGGAGCTACTGCTGTGTCTTGGAGCATTTGAAAATTCCAAATATATTTAGCCCATACCAATCCTAAAGTCAACATGCAATGCCTCCCCTTGTTGTTGTCCATGAGCACTGTCCCTGAGTTCTTTTCCTCAAGTCTGGCACTCTACCATTTGATCCACAGGGACACTTCTTGTTTTATGATGATTCATCAAGGATAAGAGTCTCATGCCCAAGCTGGCTTGGCACCATGATCCTCCAGATCTTAGCTTCCTGAGTATCTCGGATGGCAGGTATGAGCCATCAGTGCCCAGCATGTGAGGCCTTTTGAAGGCATCTTGGAGAGTCTGTAAAAGGAGCCCTAAAGGGCCTGGATAGACCATGACCCAATCAAGGAGCTGGGATAGGGGAAGGCTGACCTTCTAGCCATTCTGTTCCCCAAAACTAAAGATGCCAGGTGGTGGTTTATGCATTGAACACCTAGGTCAACAGCCATCAGGCTTAGTGGGGAAAAGACAGAGAATACCCAAAGAATGCAGTGTAGAAAACTCTGATTTTGCATGCATGTGGTGTGTGTGTGTGTGTGTGTGTGTGTGTGTGTGTGTGTGTGTGTGTGTGTGTGTGTGTGTGTGTGTGTGTGTGTGTGTGTGAACTCAGGGCCTAGGATCTATCCCTGAGTTTTTTTGCTTAAGGCTAATAATGTTCTGCGACCTGAGCCACAGCCCCACTTGCCTTTTGATGGTTAATTGTAAGTAAGAGTGTCAAGGACTTTCTGGTCCAGGGTGGCTTCGAAGCATGATGGGCGCCCCAGGGAAGCAAGAGTAAACACAACTCTCACATACAATCCCTATGGTGGGCGACCCCTGCCCCCTGATGGCCAGATGCGGGATTTGCAGCCCCATGCCATTGACCTCTAGAGTTCAATTTTGGGAAGTGACCAGGGCCAAGCTGACTTTTGTTTACCCTGAGAGCAGGTCTGTTCCTCCTAGGCCAAGAGAGCTCCAGGAGGCCCAGAATCCAGGGGCACAAGGAAAAGAGAGGTCAGTTCCAGGTCGAGCTAAAAGCCTTTGCCCACAGACAACCCAACTTGGCCTTTCCTTTCTGATCACCATAAGACCTGTGAAACAACAACCCAA
Source organism: Dipodomys merriami (assembly GCF_024711535.1). NCBI lineage: Eukaryota > Metazoa > Chordata > Mammalia > Rodentia > Heteromyidae > Dipodomys > Dipodomys merriami. Next base: position 214,674 of record NW_027206517.1, on the reverse strand, counting down.
AAAAACAAAATTGGAGCTATGGCTCCAAGTGGTAAAGCTCTAGCATTGAACCAAAGAGCTCAGGGAAAGGGATCCCAAACTTTGAGTTCAAGACCCCCAGTTGACTCTCCCCCATAAAACACAGGTTGGCTAAACTAGTAGGATTTGTGAAGTGTTTTTGAAGAATGGTGATAATGAAGAAAGCACCCTAATTCTAATGACAGCTGAACTTGTGACATATAGCTATGTGCTGAGTCGTTCACAGGGTGCTGTTTGCTGGGGCTTTTCCACATTGGGGTTTTGTGCTGAGTCCTCAAAAAGGTGCTGTTTGCTGAGTCATCCCAAAGGATGCTATGTGCTGAGTCCATTACATAACGTACTGTATGCTGAGTCCTTCAAAAGGTGTGGTGTGTTAATTCATCCCAAAGGATGCTGCTATGTGCTGAGCCCTTGAGAAGGGAGGGATGAGGTGAATTTTCCAAGTGCTGTGTGCCTAGTCCTTTACACAGGGTGCTCTGTACTGTCCTTCAAATGGTGCTGTGTGGTGAATCCTTTGACAGTGTGGTATGTGCTGAGTCCTTCAAAATTGTGCTGTGTGCTTAGTCTTTCAAAGGGTGCTATGCCCTGTTTTACACAGGGTGCTACATACTCAGCCCATCAAAGGGGGCTGTGGGTGCTCTTAACACAGGGTGCTATGTACTGAGTCCCTGGCAAAGAGTGCTACACGCTGAGTTTTTCAAAGCATGCCATGTGCTGAGTCCTTTACACTGTGGGCTATGGACTCCCTCCTTCAAAGGGTGCTGTGCTGAGTACTCTACACAAGGTACTAAATGCTGAGTCATTCAAAGGGAGCTGTGTGCTGAATCCTTTACACAGGGTGCTTTGTGTTGTTTTTTGAAGTGTGCTGTGTGCTGAGTCATCTCAAAGGGTGCTATGTTCTGAGTCCTTGAGAGGTAGTTATCCCCAACAATCATACACACACACACACACACACACACACACACACACAAACCGGGGTCACTGTGTACCTGCTTGGTATGTGGAGTGGAGGGAGACGGAGGAGAGTCTCTTCCAGCAGAGTCTCCTCCAGCAGTGGGGCTAGGGGAGAATCAATCCCCTGGGAAGGGACTGGGGTTGGGGGGAGTGCTGAGCTGAAGTGAGGCTGCAATTGCCATGGCTTGGAAGCCTTAGGACCCAATCAGGGCTGGGCTTGCAGCCAAGGGTGGAGGGAGGAGCCTAGCAGAAGAGGGGACATGGCGAAGGGAAGGAGGGGTAGGGACCAGGGCTCACTGAGATGGCAGCAGTGGCCAGGGGCATGGGGATAGGCACTGGGGGAGGGAGTAGGCACGAGGTGTCCCAGGAGAGGAGTGGGGACAGAGCGAGAGGGAGAAAGCAGAGAAAAGAGCAAGCACACACACAAGGGCAAGCAGTTTCATGATCTAGCAGCCTCCCTGAACATTGCACAGGTCCTGGTGGGGAGCACAGAGCACATGGTGCTGGCCCAGCAGGCACACTGCCACGGGAAGCCACGAGGAGTTGCGGTGGCCATGGCGGCCCTGAGTTTGAGGTCCCAGCATAGGGAGCACGGAAGTGATGTTGGCACCTGAGGCAGGGGTGACATTGGAAGAGGAGGAGGAGCAGAGGCCTCGTGCAGCCCCTCTATGTTTCTGCAGATACATCTGTGGCTTCCCAGCAGCATGGCGTTTCAAACATAGTGCTTTCAGCTTGGACCCGCGTTGTCTCTCACAGTCGCCCAACAGAGATGGCACACGCCTGGCCGGTTTTCGGCTCCGACCCGGTCCCAGCCCTCAGTCCTTGGACTCCAGGCCCGCATGCACACAGAGCCACTGCCTACAGCTTCTCCCAGCAGCACAGGTGAATGGCTGCCAAGGGTCCACAACCTGTGAACCCTCCCACCCTCTTCTTCACCTGCTGTCGCAGACCCATGCCTCCTGTCTCCCCTCTCCCATCCTTCCTTCACCTGTGCCACCCCCCACAGTCCGCCATGGTCCTGCCACAAATGTGCCCCAGGGGTGGAGGGTGGTGGTGTGTGTCGACCCGGGGATCCCACCCCCATCCCTAGTGGCCAGTGTCCCAGGAAACGGGAAGATGCAGGAAAGAGTGAGAAGGGGGCACCACAGAACCCCTGACTCTAGCAATGGGAGCCACACAACTTTGCATCTGTACCCATCTTCTCCCTGACGGGAACCTGGTGGCTTTAGTCAGAGGTGCAGAGCAGCACCTCACCTGCGTTCTTGGGTATTTTCCTTTATGCTCGAGGTAGTGGGTGTTGGATGCAGAAGACAGGCATTCCTTGTTGTGTGAGCCCTTGTCTTTTGTGCTTGGTCACCTTTTTACCTGAGGAGGGTCCCAGAAGAGCCCACTAGGGAGGTGAGAGCACTGGGGGTCAGATAGAAGGTGAATATCTGGGAGGAACACACCCCTTCTGACACACATACACTTTGCCTGTCCCCCCCCATCCCAGCTGTCAACAGTCCTCACAGGGTAATCACATTTCCGAGCTCTGCCAAAATCTGCTGGTGCTCCAGGTTCATCTGGTCTCCTAGACCTCCCCAAGAATCCACCAAGTCACCCAGAGTCATCCTGGCTGGAAGTAGGGAGTGCATCCATGTATGTAGCCTTTAAGATCCCATCCATTTCCCCAACATTGCCCCCACCCCAGATCAGACACACCTCTAGGGCACTATGACCCCTGCTTGTTTTCAGTCCTGGCTCTGAGGAGCCACCTATCTCGGGACAACTTCACCCAGCATCCTGACCTGGGGTTTTGGTATGGGGAGCCAAGGCTGTTTGTTCCAAGGGAATGGGACTGGCCCTGTAGAAAGGGAGAGGCAAGGTGGTTCAGCATTATTAGAGCGGTCAAGCCCCTGGTTCTGACAAAGGACCCCCGTACTCCAGCTTGCATCTTGTCCAGAAAAGGAACCAACAATTTCAGGAGAGGCACTGCTCTGAGTCTGTGTGTGTTTGTGTGTGTGTGTGTGTGTGTGTGTGTGTGTGTGTGTGTGTGTGTGCACGAGAGAGTGAGAGAGAGAGAGATCATCTTTTCCTTGTACAAGTTGACTGCTCAGGTGAGTGATCAGTTGGCAAATTGCAGGTACTGCATGGATTAGTCTTCTGTCAAAGTCTGGATGTGTGTGTGTGTTGGAAGAGCAGGGAGATGAGAAAAATGAAAATATATTTAAGTCATCATGTCTAAAAAGAGCAAAAGCATTTTATTTGTGTGAGTCTAGCCATAATTTTTGTTTTCTCCTTCACCGTTTCATGGCTCCTTTGGGGGAAGGTTTCAGTAGATGTTCCTTTCCACCTATCTCTTCCCTCTGTCCTGTATCCCAGATTAGCTACTGGGCCTTCATGGGTCTCCTCTAGGAGGCCTATGTGAACTGCAGATCAGAGTGGACACCTGTGCTTGTCTTCAGCCTGAATGCTTGTGAGACAAGTGTGACCACAGCCGCACTCTTCCAGCCAGACAGTCTGTATAGTTGGAGCTAATTCAAGGATTGGGAATGTGTCTACAAAAATGTAATCAGGGAATGAGATGTGAGGGAGTATGGCAGGGCTTTGAAGCTAGGAGGAACTGGGTAGTGGTGAACATTGTTACACAGTAGATGGTTCAACACAACCGAGGATGAGGGGGCAACATTACCCAGGGCATTGACAGTGTCCATGGGCATCTGGGCAGCGTGCTCCAGGCCTCCACTGGTGGTGTGTTCCCTCCTGGGGGAGTGCACCGGTGGGCAATCCTCCCTGGAGTCCTGCAGACTCCAATCTGTGTCCCTCCTAGGCCGTTTCCAACTGGGCAGTGGTAGACAAGTGTGTTTCCCCTCCTGAAGCCTGCTCGGTATCAGGCCGTGGCAGTTGGCTAAGGCTCTCTGAATACCAGTTTCTGTAACCTGCTGTAGGCTGTCTGGAAGGAAAAAGGGACCACTGACTTTGGAACCCTTTAACTTTGATTGGGACAACTGAAATACCACCTTTTCCAGGGTTTTTTTCTTGAAGCTGGCAATTTCCACTAACAGCTGGGATTATGGGTCAAATTACATAGACCATTTCAGCCACCAAACAATGACGTTCAAATCAGCACAGGCAGAGTTCCCCAGCCAGATGGTCTCCTGCTATGAACGTCCTGCCTTGACTGCCTTTATGCAGCAGCAGTTGATTCTCCTCTGGCTCTCTCTAAGGGTCACCACCACAGTCGAGGATGTTGTAGGGATCAGAGATTGTGACCTCACCATCCCTAGCCTGACAGCTGTGAGCAGAGACAATTCTGAGCACCTGCACTGGACTCTGTGAGATTCAGAAACCAGGGATTCCTTGAGGATCCTTCTCCTGTACCATGAAACTTGGGGGCTGGATGTGGTATAACATCCTGGCTGGCCCCTGGGGGAGGAGAGGAGGCCCCTTGAGCCAGGCCTTCAGCTCACTGCAAACTTGTTCACACTTGAGTAGGGAATTGAATGCCACAGAGCTGGTCATCCATTGGCCAGAGATCTTTGAGAAGATAGGCATCCCAGAGGTCCCAGAATCCAGCGAGTACATAGAGGCTCACATCCTTGGAGCAAAAACAGTTAAGTGCAGTGGCACCAGGAGGGAGGGAAAAGGGAAGAAGGAGAACTGGAAGAGCTACATCAGGTTTTGACTGGCCCCCCAGGATGCTTACCTGTATGGGATGGGACTTTTCTGTAGTATTGTCATAGGCAGATGCTCATTTATTTATAAAATAACGAGTTACAGTCTGCCAGGGTCCACTGTGTTGGGAGGTCATAGACAATGAAAGGTTCCAGAACTGGTTCCATAGCGCATGAAGAAACCTTGTTTTGAGCTGGATGCTGGGGCATCACGCTTGTCATCCTAGCTACTTAGGAGGCTGATTTAGAAGGATAGAGGATTAAGGCAAGGGGAGGAAATTCTTTAAGGCTCTTATCTCCAACTAACTACCAAAAAGAAAACCCCAAATGGTCTGGTTCAATAGTGGGGCTAGTGTGTGTTCCAAGGACCACCTTTAAGTCACTGAGCAGGATTCACTCCCTTTTCTACCAGGTGAAACATAGCAGTAAAATTTGCTTACACTCATCCCAGATGTACTTGTGTGTGAAAATTACTGACTCTAATGAAGTAATGTGTCCATGGTTTTATTTTTTCTGAAAAGGATGGATTTTTCTGTTTCCAGTTATAGAGGTCACAAGTTGTAAAGGGAAAATGTATTGGAAAGGGGGCCTGCCCACCATCTACTCCATGTTCCTGTCTCAAGGGTAATAAAGGTAACATACCATATTGCAACACCTCTGGCTGGTACAAGTAACCACTTTTGGTATGGGAGGACTTTAGATTGGAGGTGCTGATGGCAAAGAATAGGAGAGAGAGTATATCAGTGCATCTTCCTCTGAAGGATTCTGTAACCCTGGGGGAGAATATTTTTTGGATATGACAACTTTAGGCCTGTTCTCCCATGCTGAGAAAAGGAGTAAATAGAGGGGCATACAGGACACAGATAGAACTATCAGCCTACACACAGACCAAGATCCACAGACACTTAACCCACATGTTCAACACCATTCAATTTTGACCTCTACAGAGATCCCAGATGACAGAGAGAACATCCCAGATTGCCTGCTGAGGATGCTACAGATGACCTCTGGAGGATGTCACTTGTATCCTCCCTAGGAGGCCCTAGATGACCTCTCACGGAGATTACAAATGGCTTCCCAAGGAAGTGTCAAATGACCTCCAAAGGAGGCCCCAAATGTCCTCTCAATGAGGCTGAGATTACCTCTTGAGTAGCTCCCAGAAGGCCACACAAGGAAGCCACATATGATCTCCAGAAGAGGTTCCAGATAACCCTCTTGAGAAAGCAACAGATGACTTCCAGAGAAGGTCCAATATAGCTTCTCAAGGAATTCCCAGATGATGTCTGAAGACAGTCAGATTTTTCATCATGGTAACCCGAGATGACCTCCCAAGGGAGTTCCACATGACCTCAGGAGGTCGTCCTAAATTTCCTCTTAAGGAATCCCCAATGACTACTTTTGAATAGGTCTCAGGTGGCCTCCTGAGGAAGCCCCAGATGACCTCTGGAGAAAATCCAAGATGGCCAGTGGAGAAGGCCCAAGATGACCTCCAGGGTAGGTCTAAGATAGCTTCTCAAGGAATTTGCAGATGCAGTCTTGATGATGTTCCAGATGGCTTTCAAAACAAGCCCTACATGACCTCTCGAGGAGGTTCCAGATGGTGTCCCAAGGAAGCCACAAATGACCTCTAGAGGGGGTTTCAAAAACAGGCTGGCAAGCTGGCCCAGACGCACCCCTGGAGATACCTATATGACTTTTGTCGATGTTGGTCCTCTGAAGACAAACACTTGAAGCCCTGAAGGCTGACACTCTCACCTATGGGGAATTTTCCCTGGGCCAAGGCCTGATGCCATCCAAACGGATTAATCTCCATGGGGTCTCCAAAAATTAGGACCTCTATTGTTCAAGAGAATCCATCGAGACACATTTAATATAATAAATGTTCTCGAAACAACCAACCACCAAGATTATGATATCCAAAGCTCCAAACATCAAAGGCAAGCCTTTTAGTCCCTTTCCCTTTGTCTCTCCTTCACTACAGACCTACACTTCCTTTGAAGTCTTTCCCTTTTTCCCTTCTACCAGTTCCTTGTTCTCTTCAGGCCTCTCTACTCTCCACAGGCCTGAACTGCTTTGCCTGGGTCGTCGGTTGCCATCCTTCACCTCCTGCTCTCCCTCAACTTTCTCTCCTCTCAGGCCTTTCCCCTTCTTCTATCACACCACTTCCTTCCTTCCTGGACTTTTCAATTTTTATCTCCATCCCATTGCTATGAACAAGCAGCATATATAAAGTCTGTACCCCTTCTCCACTCCAACTGCTAACAGTTTTCTATTGTAACATCCAAAACTCCCCACAGCCCAATCACTTCTTAATAGCTCTACATTTGGTGATTAATGTATCAGCCCCTCCCACAGAATGCCCTGTCCTCTCCAGCTGGCCAGGAGATGGGGCCACACTGATTATCAGACCCTATAGATTGTTGGGGCCCTGCTGATTATTACAGTATCCTCCTTGTGAACTAGTAGCAATTGAAATTAGAAATTTGATTGTGATATTACAAACTCGTTGTGACATCACAAACCCATTTTAGCATCATCATTAGCAAGACATCACAAACCCATTGTGACAATATTGTCATTTTGACATCATGATTCAATTGTGACATCTCAAATCTATTATGACCTCATAGCTTCTTTGAAAAATCACATGCCCTTTTAACATTACAATCCCTTTGGGTACCCAAATCCTTGTTGTTAACTAATGACAAGATGAGACATGCCATTATAACATCAAAAGTGTTTGTGATATCCTCAACAGTGTGACATCACATCTTCATTATGAGGTCATCAACTCATTGTGACATCACCAAACTCAAAACATAATCTAATTATTACAATTGTCATTGTGACATCATAGACATATTGTGAATGCCTATTCTGTGATTTCAATGTATTTCAAATATTGCATGAGAGTTGATATCATTAATACATTTTTGTGCCTACATAACCATTTTGACATCATAATCACGTTGTGACATCACAGTGCCATTGTGATATAACTAATACCATGTGACATCACAAACCTCTCCTATCCTCATAACTTCTGTGACATGCTGACATTGTGATATCTTAGAACTTTGTGCCCTCATAATTTGTTTCCAACCTCATATTTCATGTATGACATGAGATACCAGAAATCCACTGTGTCATCATGACCATTGTGACATCATACTGACAGACATCATGACCACTTTGCCACACTATGACATCACAATCCTCCTAGGACTTCATCACATTTGTGACATCACATGCCTTTGGAGGTACCACAGTCCATTTGTGAACTCATATACTCTGTGATTTCATGACAACAGAAACTTTATGCCATTTGGTTATCACCAACCAATTGTGACCTCATAGATCTACTGTGACCCCTTACCTGTATGGCATCACCAAATAAATGTGACATTAAAACTTTTTGTGATGTCACAATGTGACACGATGTTCATGACAACTGTCAGTGTCACAGAGGATTTCTGATATGATATGTCATAACTGAAATATTATAAGTTTGAAAACAGATTACAAGCTCAAAAAGAGCCTAAGACATCACAATTGCAGCACGTCACAAGACTTATGAGGACAGGGCATATTTGTGATGTCACAGTGTGTTAGTGATATCACCATGGCACTGTGATGTCACAGTGATTGTGATGCCATATATTTATGAGATCACAATGATTTTCTGATATCAACCCACATGCCACATTTAAAATAGAGTGAAATAAGAGAATAGGCATTTACAATGTGTCTATGAAATCACAATCAAAATATAATGTCATAAAGCTATGAGGTCATTGTAAATTGGTGATGTTGCAAGGAGGTGATGGTGTCATAATGAATACGTGTTGTCACACTGGTGATGGGGTCACAAAGGATTTGTGATATTACAATAGCATATATGAATTAAATTGTCATGTTTTCAAATTGAGGATATGGGTACTCAAAGGGACTGTGATGACACAGTCATGATAGCTTTATGATTCACAGTTGTGATGAGGTCACGATGGGTTTTTGATGCTATAATGATTTTGTAATATTTCAAACACATGTCCAATTTGAATTGCTACTATTTCACAATGCGCATACAAGTTCACAGAAGGAGCTTGATGTCCTAAGCAACATGAATTTTTTTTAACGTTATGAGGTCAAATTAGGTTCTTGAAAACACAGTAGAGCAGTGATATCACCATGGCAATGTCAACTTACTACATCATGTCAGAATATTGTTTTGGTGTCACAAATAGTTGATGATGCCACATTGGTGATGAAGTCACAAAAGATTGGTGATGTCACAATATGCTGGAATTGTCACAATGATATGATGGTTCTAATTGTCTTTAACTTACAATAAGTATATGAGTTCAAAAAGGGACTGTGGTTTCTACAAAAGTATGTGTTGTCACATATTGAAATCCTAAAAGATTTGTGATATCAGAATTGGACACAATGGTTATGACATCTGGCAATGTGATGTCACCATGGTCATGATGTCACTGGGAATTTGTGATATCAAATGTCATATGTGAAATTTAATGAGGTCGCCAACAGATTATGAGGCCAAAATGTATGTCACAAAGGTTATGATGACAGGATAGGTTTGTGAGGTCACAGTGTGTTAGTGATATCACAATGGCAATGTGATGTGTAAAGGGATTATGATGTCACAATGATTATGAGTTCATGATATGTTTATGATAGCCACTTACATGCCACATTTGAAATAGAATGAAATCACAGAAAAGGCATTCATAATGTGTCCAAGATATTACAATGACAATGTGAAATTATAATTTTATCATATTTTAGATTTGTGATTTCACAATGGGCAGATGGTATCACAAGGAAAATGTGATGTCACAGTTGTGATGACCTCATAAACTTTTGGATGATAAAATGTCATGTCTGATTCTCAATTGTCAATATTTCACAGTGGAGATTTGTACACACAAAGACACTGTTATGTCACAAAGCTATGCACTTTTTCAAAGGTTATAAGAGTTCATAATAGATTTGGGTTGTCACAATGTGATCCTGGTGTCTAAACAGCAATGTGATGTCACAATGGGTTCATGATGTCACAGTGGTTTTGAGGTCACAATGGTTTAGTTAGGTCATGAGTTTGAAATATCACAACTATTTGTCCAATTTCAATCACTACTAGTTATCCATGTGGACACTGTAATAACCAGTAGTGACCCTATAATCCACGGGAACAGACAGTCATCATGACCTCCTGTTATGGACCACCAGAGCGGGGGGTGCATGCCGCTGGAGTGGGCAGGAAATGCTGCTGAAGAGATAGTATGTTAAGCCCCCCATGGTGAGTTGCCAAGAAGTTATAGGGCATGGACATTTGGGAAGTGATGATTGAAAACTGTTATGCAGGAAACATATTTTAGTGGGGGCAGGGTACAGCCTATATATAGTTTGCATGTTCAGAGCAACAGAAGGGGGAAGAAAAAGGGGAAAGACCTGGAAGGAAAGAAGTGATGAGACGGCAGGAGGGTAAAGACCTGGGAGGAGAGGAAATTGAGGGAGAGCAGGAGGTAAAGGACAGCAACTGGCCACATGGTAAGGGCAGGGAAGGCCTGTAAAGAATACAGCAACCTGAAGAGAAGAAGGGAATGGTGGAAGGAAAAAATGAAAAGACCTGAAAGGTAGGACAGGTCCGTAGAGATGGAGGATGAAGAGTAAGGAAAAAGCCTTGTCCTTTGAAGTGTGGAGCTTTGGAGATGATTATTTTGGGGGTTGGTTGTTTGAAGACCAGTTAACAAATGGTTGGGCTGCTCTTTGGAGGTCTGACGGTACATGGTTGAGACTACAATTAGCTCAGGGCATCCAGCCCAGGTCAAGGTAGTCTCTTGTTACAAAATTTATGAAGACAAGACAGGTGTGTGATGTTACATTGCATGAATGATATAAATATAACAATATGAGGTCACAAAGTGATTGCAATGGCGCAATGGTGATGTGGTCACAATGGGTTTCTGAAATCAACCTATATGCCACATTTGAGATAGAATGAAATCACAGAATAGGCAATCACATTGTCTCTATGAACTCACAATGAAAATGTGATGTCATAATGCTATGATGTCATTGTCATTTTGGGATGTCACATTGGGCTGATGGTATCCTAACAACAATGTGATCTCACTCTGTAGATAATGTCACAAAGCGTTTGTAATGGTACAATGGCATGTCTGATGTCAGTTGTCCTTTGTTCACAAGGAGGATATGGTTACACATATGGATAGTGGCGTTACAAACACTATGTGCTTTTTCATAGGTGCAAAGAGGTCAAAACAGGTTTGGGATATCACAAGATGATCGTGATATCACTGTGGCAAGGTGATGTCACAATGGATTTGTGATGTCACAATGGTGATAAAGTCACACTTGGATAATGATGTCACAATGAATTTGTAGTATCACCACTACATGCCCAATTTCATTCTACTAGATCACAATGAAGATACATGTTCACATAAGGAGCTAGAAGTCAGAAAGGCCATAAATTTTGGAAAATATTATAAGGAAATAATAGGTTGGTGAAAATGCAAGGGGACAGAGATATCCCATTGGCAATGTGATGTTATCATTACATTGAAGTCACAAATAATTGGTGATCCATACAGGTGATGAGGTCACATAGGTTTTTGATTTCATAATGGGATGGTGATGTCACAATCTCATGCCAGATATCTAATTGACAAAGAATATATTTTCATAAGGGATAATGATATATCCAAAGGCATATGTTGGCAAAAGTGTAATGGGTCTTAACAGGTTTGTGATGTCACAATGTGACTCAGTAGTGATGACATCTGGCAGTGTGATGTCACACTGTTCATGACGTCACAGAGGATTTCTGATATCATATATCATATCTGAAGTATGAGTTAAACAATTTTATGAACTCAGATATGCCAAAGAGATCACAATGGCAGCATGTCAAAAATTTATGAGAATAGGACAGGTTTGTGATATCAACGTGGGTTAGTGATATCATAATGGCAATGTGGTGTCATGAAGATATTGTGACGTCATAATGATTATGTGGTCACAATATATTTCTGATATCAACCTACCTGCCACAATTGAAATGAAATGGAATCACAGAATAGGCATTCCAATGTATCTGTGACATCAAAATGACCATGTGATGTCATAATGCTATGATGTCATTGTTTTATGATGTCAAAATTGGCTAATGTTGTCATAATGACAATGTGATGTTACACTGGTAATAATGTTACAAAGTATTTGTGATGTTAAAATGGCATGTATGATCTCAATTTTCATTAGTTCAAAATGAGGCTATGGGTATACAAATGGCCTGTGATGTCACAAAGGCCATGCTTTCTTTCAAAGCATCTGAGGTTATAATAGGTATGGGATGTCACAATGTGATCATGGTGGCACAATGGCAATGTGATATCACAATGAGTTTGTGATGTCACCGCAGTGATGAGGTCACAATGGGTTAGTGATATCTCATCAAGTTTGTAATATAACAACGACATATACAATTTCAATTTCTTCTAATTCACTATGAGAATACTGTAATAACCAGTGCAGCGAGAATTATCTGTGGGAGCCATTAGTCTTTGTAAATTCTTGGCCTGGCCCACTGGAGAGTGTAGGGAATGCCAACAAAGTTGATGGTGTCAAGCCTCACATGGTGAGCTGTCAAGAAGTGATTGAACATTGGGCAGTTTGGGAAGTGACGGTTGAAAACTGTTAGGCAGAAGACCCGTTGGAGTGAGGAGGGGTACAACCTATCTATACGTTGCATTTTCAGAGCATTGGAAGGGGATATAAAAATGAGAGCTACCCGGATGGAAGAAAGTGGTAAGACAGCAGGAAGGGAAAAACCTGAGAAGAGAGGAAGCAGAAAAGTGGTCATTAGGGCAAAGTAGTGCAGGCCTGTGGAGATTGGAGAGGCCTGAAGAGAAGAAGGAAGTGGTGGAAGGGAAAAACAGAAAGCCCAGAAAGGAATGAGAGGTCTGAAGCGCAGGAGGGAGTATTGGAAATGTTAAAAGTCTTGCCCATTGGGGTTTGGAGCTTTGGAGCTCATAATTTTTTGGCTGGTGGTTTGCCGACCAAGTAAGATAGGGCAGGGCTGCCCATTGGAGGTCTGAGGTTTGGTTGTCAAGGCTGCTCTTGGACCTAGTTATCCAGTCCAGGATAAGGTAATCACAGTCTCCTTTCTAGTGTAAACTGATTTATTGTATTAAATGTGACTCAATGGTTTGTCTCCTTGCCTTAGAGGTAATAAGTACGAGAGTTCACAGAAAGAGCTTGAAGTCTCAAAGGCCGTGAAGTTTCTAAGATGTGATGTAGACATAATAGGTTTGTAAAAACACAAAGGGACAGTGAAATAACAATGCCAATACCAAAATATCATGCCAAAATAATGCTTTAATACAACAATTAGTTGTTGATATCATTCTCGTGATGAGGACACAATAAGGTTGTGATGTCACAATAGGTTCATGATGTCAGAGTGGCATGGGATACCTCTATTGTCATTAATTGACAATGAATATATGAGTTCAAAAAGAGACTGTAATGTCTCCAATGTCATGTGTTTCACAAATGTGATGCCTTTTTAACAGCTTTGTGATGTCAAAATGTGACACAATGGTCATGACATCTGGCAGTATGATGTCATAAGGGATTTTTGTATCACATGTCATACCAGAAATATGATATTGAAAACAGATTATGAGCTCCCAAAGGCCCTACTATATGACGATGGAAGCATGTCACAAAACTTACAAGCTCAGGACTGGTTGTGACTGCACAGCAGGTGAATGATATCACAATGGCAATGTGAAGTCACAAAAGATTGTGACATCACAATGCTTATATGTTCAAAATGGGTTTCTGAAACAGAGGGTATTCACAGAATAGGCCTTCACACTGTTAAGTCATAATCATGTCACTCTGGTTTATAATGCTATGATGCCATTGTTGTTTGGTGATATCACAATGAGCTGATGGTGTCATAATGACAATTTGATGTCACTGCTGATTTATGATGTTACAATGGTTATGAGGTCACATTATGTTTCTGATATCAACACACATGTCAAATTTGAAATAGAATTAAAAAGCCGGGCGCCGGTGGCTCTCCCCTGTAAAACTAGCTATTCAGAAGGCTGAGATCTGAGGATCGCAGGTCAAAGCCAGCTCACGCAGGAAAGTCTATGAGACTCTTATCTCCAATAAAAAACACTAGAAAACCAGAAATGGCTCTGTGGCTCAAGTTATAGAGTGCTCACCTTGAGCTGAAGAACAGGGACAGCACCCAAGCCCAGAGTTCAATCCCCAAGACCGAAAAAAAAAAAAGATTAAAAACAGGCATTCATAATCATTTTATAATATCACAATGGCAGTGTGATCTCATAATGCTATCTTGTCATTGTAAATTTGTGATGTCAAGTAGTTGATGCTGCCATAATGACAATATTATGTGAAACTGGTGATGTCACAAAGGGTTCGTGATTTTACAAGGGCATGATTGATATATAGTCAGTTCATAATGAGGGTATAGTTACACAAAGGGACTGTGATGCCACAAAGACCATGTGCTTTTTCAAAAGTGCTAAGAGGTCCTAAGAGGTTTGGGATGTCCCAATGTGATATTGATGTCAAATGGCAATGAAAGCTAACAATGGGTTTGTGATGTCACATTAGTGATGAAATCAAATAATTTTGTGAAGTCACGTCTCATAGTCACATGTCCAATTTCAGTTGTTACTATTTCACAATGAGGATATGAGTTCAAAGAAGAAGACTGAAGTATTAAAGGCTATGAATTTTCTAAAATGCTACGAAGACAGTAGGTTTTTGAAAACACAGTGGAACAGAGACATCACAATGGCAATATGATGTTGCAATATGATGACTGAATAATATTAGGATATCATAATTGGTGATGCAACATTGGTGATGAGGTTACAAAAGGTGTGTGATGTCACAATGGGTTGTGATATAAAAATGACACGTTTGATCTCAATTGCCATTAACCCACAATGAGTATATGAGCTCACAAAGGGACTGTGATGTCTCTAAAGGCATGCGTTGTCACAAAAGTGATGAAGTCCTAACAGGTGTGTGTTGTCAGAATGTGACAAAATGCTCATAACATCTATCAGTGTGATGTCCCCAGGATCAAGATGTCACACTGGATTCAGGTATCACATTTCATACCTGGATTTGTATGAGAGGATTGGAATTTCACATTGGGTTAGTGATATCACTATGGAAATGTGGGGTCATGAAGGTATTGTGCTACCACAATGGCTATTAGATCACTATGTGTTTCTACTCTAATAGGTTTGTGCTGTCACAATTGGTTGGAATTGTCACAATGGCATGCCGGATCTCAAATGTCATTAATTCGCAATGAAGATATGAGTTCAAAAAGGGACTGTGTTGTCTCCAAAGTCATGTGTCGGCACAAATGTGATGAAGCCCGAACAAATTTTTGAGTTCACAATGTGACACCATGATCTTGATGTTTATCAATGTGATGTCCCAATGTGCATTCAGAGTCAATTTCTGGTATCATATGTCATACCTGAATTATTATGAGTTTTAAACAGGTTATAAGTTTACTAAAGGCCTAAAATAATACTAATGGCGGCATATCGCACAAGTTATGACTAAAAACTCATGGTCTTTGGAGCTTAAGATTCTTTCTTTGAAATTGTATCCTCATTGTGAACTAGTAGAAATTGAAATAGGATATGTCTTTGTGATATTACAAACTCATAGTGACATCACAAACTCATTGTGACCTGATCACCACTGTGACATCACAAAACCATTGTGATATCACATTGCTGTTGTGCCTTCACTATCACATTGTGACATCACAGAGCTATTGTGAACTCTTGAGATGTATAAGTCGTTATGTCGAAAATGAACTTTACAACTTGTGCGGAGTGGGGGAGGAGGGGGGAGGATTGGGTGTGGAGGGCAGGGAGAAGATGGGAAGGTATGGGAAGGGGAAAAAAAGGAGGAGGCTACAACGATTGATAAGAAATGTATTCATTATCTTGCCCATGTAATTGTAACCCCTCTGTACAGTATTTTCACAATAATTAAAAAATGAAAAAAACATGACCTCTGTGGCATCACAGACCCTTTTTGTACTCATATCTTCATAGTGAACTAATGAAAATTGTTATCACACATAGCATTTTATCATCACTAGTACTTTGTTCAATAATTATGACTGTGAAATCACAGTGTAATCATGACACCACCATTCATTGTGACATCATCAAACCCCAATGACACCATACCATATTTTTCTTTTTTTTCTTCTGTGAGTTTTTTTATTGTAAATACAGTATACACCGGATTACAGTTACATGAGCAAGGTAATGAGTACATATACTGTCATCATTGCTGCCTTGACACCACATTGTCATTTTCATGTCATAGACCCATTTTGAATATCTATTCTTTGATTTAATTCTATCTCAAATGTGCCATCTGTGTTGATATGAGGAAACCCTTGTGAACTCATAAACTTTGTGACATATAAATCTCTTTGTCACAGCACATTCCCTTTGTTATATCACTGACCCATTGTGACATAAAATACCTCTCCTGTTCTTATAATTTTGTGACATGCCATTGTGATATCTTAGGTCCTTTGTGAGTTGAAAATCTGTGATCGACCTCATATTTCAGATATGACATGACATATCTAAAATCCAGTGTAACATCATGATATCACACCGCTGGACATCATAACCATTGTGTCACTTTGTGACATCTCAGACCTGTTAGTTCTTCACCTTTTTGACTACATATGCTTTGCTGACATCAGAATCCCTTCCCAAACTCATATACTCATGATGTGATAATGATAATTGAGATCCCACATGCCATTGTGCCATCACCAACCCCTTGGGACACTCAAATCTATTGCGACCTCCTCATCAGTATTGCATCACCAATTGTGATATCAAAACATTCTTATAACATGATGGTGAGATATCACATTGTCATTGTGAAATCACTGTCCCATTGGGTTTTCACATAGTATGACTTCATACTATGGAGCTTCTTCTATCACCTGGTATCCTCACATTGAATTATGAATCATTGAAATATGATATATCATTCTGATATTACAAACAAACTGTGACATCACAAAATCATTGCGACCTCATCACCACTGTGACATCAAAATCCCAATGTGATATCTCATTTCCATTGTGACATTATGAATCACATTGTGCCATCCCAAACCAATTATGACCACTTATCACCTTTGAAAACACACATGGCCTCTGTGACATCACAGAACCTTTTTGTATCCATATCCTCATGGGGAAACTAATGAAAACTGACATCAGATATACCATTGAAATATAACAAAATCGTTTCTAATATAATCATAATTGTGACATCATGTTGCCATTATGACACAATGAGCTCATTTTGACATGTAAAACTACAATGACAACATAGCATTGTAACATCACATTGTCATTCTGATGTCATTGACACGTTGTGTTTGCCTATTATGTTATTTGATTGTATTTCTAATGTGGCATGTTGGTTGATACCAGAAATCCATTGTGAGTTCATGACCGTTGTGATATCACAATGCCTTATTAGCATCACATTGCCAGTGTGATGTCACATTGCCAAATTGATGTCAAAAAGTGATTTTGATGTGACAATGGTTATGCCATCACCATGAATTTCTGATATCAACCCACATGCCACATTTCAAATACAATGAAATCACAGATTTGGCATTCATAATGTGACAATGATGTCACAGTGACAATGGCAAATGCTATACTGTCATTTTCATTTTGTGATGTCACCATAAGCTAAAGATGTCATAACAACAATGTAATGTCACACTGGTTATGATGTCACACAGGGTTTATTATCTTAAAATGATTATGAGGTCACAATGTGTTTCTGATATCAACTGATATGCCACATTTGAAATAGAATGAAATCACAAGATATACATTCACAATGTGTCTATGACAGCAAAATGGCAACGGGATGTCATAATGCTATGATGTCACTGTAGCATGGTGATGTCCCAATGAGCTGGTGGTGTCATAATGACAGTCTTATGCCACACTGGTGGTGATGTCACAAAGGGTTTATGATGTCACAATGGCATGTCACATCTTAATTGCCATTAGTTTATAGTGAGGATATGAGGATGAAGTCCCAATGACATATACAAATTAACTGTGATGAAATAAAGGCCATGTTTTTTTGTCAAAAGTGCTAGGGTTCCTAACAGGTTCTGGTTGTCAAAGTGTTAAAGTTATAAAAATGGGTTAGTGATGTCAAAACTAGTTTCCAATATCACATCTTATTTCAATTTTCAATTGCTACAAGTTCACAATGATACAAGTTCACGGAAGGTGCTTCATGTCTCAAAGGTCATAATTTTCTAAGATGTGATGGGATCATAATAGGTTTGTGAAAGCATGATGGTTCAATAATATCACAATTGCACTATGATATCAAATTATAATGTCATAAGAGTGTTGTTATGTCACAATTAGCTGGTGATGCCATAATAGTGATGAGTTCAAAAGTTTTGTGATGTCGCAGTAGTTCAGTGATGTGACAATGGCATTCCAGACCTCAATTGTCATTAACTTATAATGCGTTTATGAGTTTAGAATGGGATTGTGAGGATTCCAAAGTCATTTGTTGGCTCACATGTGATGAAGTCAGAACAGATTTGTGATGTGACAATGTGACACATGGTCATTACATCTAGCAGTGTGATGTCACAATATTCATAATATCACAGTATATTTCTAATATTTAATGTCATACCTGAAATAATATGAGGTCAAAAAGAGATTGACCTCTCAATGGGCCTACCACGGTGGCAACATGTCATAAATCTTATGAGGACAGTACATATGTGAGTTGTCACAGTTGTTTAGATATATCACAATGGCAATGTTATATCACAAAGGGATTGTCATATCACAATGGTTATGAAGTCAAAATGTGTTTGAAATACAACGAAATCACATAATAGACCTTCATAATGTATACATGTTGTCAAAATGACAATGTGGTGTCATAGTGGTATTATGTCATTACAGATTTGTGTTGTCATAGTGACCTGTTATTATAATGACAATATGTTGTCACAACAATTATTATATTGTAAATGCTTTGTGATATTACAATGGCATATCTGAAGTCATTTGATATTTCACAATGAGGATATGGATACACAAAGGGACTGTGATGTCACAAAGGCCATGTGTTTTTTCAAAGGGGCTAAAGATGTCATAATGGGTTTGGGAGGTATCAAGGTGATTATAATATCACAATAGAGGTCACAATGGACAGGACAGGTTTGTGATGTCAGAACAGGTTAATGATATCACAATGGCACTGTGATGTCACAAAGGCATTTTCATGTCACAATGGCTTGGAGGTCAAAATGGATTTCTGATATCCACCAATATTGCTAGCTTGTAATAGAATTAAATCACAGAATAGGAATTCACAATATGTCTATAAGGTCACTATGACATATATTGTAATAATATTTTGATATTAAAGTTTAGTGATGTCAAAATGGCATGTGTAATCTTATTGGTAATTAAATTACTATGAGGATTCCAAAACTTGCTATGTGCTGAGTCCTTCAAAAGACACATTGTGCTTAATCCATTACACAGGGTTCTTTGTGCTTTTTTTAAAGTGTGCTGTGTGCTGTCATCCCTAAAGATTCAATGTTCTGAGTCCTTGAGAGGACAAGCACACACACACACACACACACACACACACACACACACACACACACACACACACACACACACACACACACACACACAAACACGTAGTGGTACCTTTCACCTGCTTGGTGTGTGGGGTGAATGGAAAAGAGTCTCCCCCAGTGGTTGGGCAGGCAGCTTCTCGGATTGGGGGGAAGCCCTGTGCTGAGCTGAGGCTGCTTATGCCATGGCCTGGTATTCTTAGGGCAGAGTCAGGGCAGCACAAACCAAGGGCAGGGGCATGGCCGAGGTGGGGATGGGGTGTGACACAGGGGAGAACAGGGCGTGGCCGAAGTGGCACATAGTTGCTGCAGCCAGGGGTACATGGGAGCTGGCATACTTGCACAGCAGAGGCTGGGTATCCTGGATGAGAAGTGGGGGCAGAGAGAGCAGAGAAGAGCAGGCACATGTACCGGGGCAGCAGCATCAACAGCTGGCCTCCGCTGCTGTAGGAGCACAGGTCTGGGCCAGGAGCACCGAGGACACAAAGCCAGCACAGCAGGCACATCCTCTCACAGCCCAAGTGAGGCTCAGAGGCCAGGTAGGCCCTGAATCCAAGGCCACTGCACCAGGAGCACAGCTGTGAAGGGGGCAAGCTCAGCCCTGCCACCTGCCCACCCTTGTCCTTGCCCCTTCTCCTGCCCTCTCCGTGGCACCTCGTTTGAAACAGGTTGCTGCCAGCTTGGACGTGTGGTGCCTCTTGGAGTCACCCAGTGATGGTGCACCCCTGGCTTCTTTGCAGCCTTGACCCGGTCCCGTCTCCAGTGGAAGCCACGCGGGTCTGCACCTCACGACCTCCCCCTAACCGACACCCCCCATGGACCCAGACCCGTGACTTCTGCCTCCCCTCTTGTGTCCCAAATGCGCCTCCCCAGCACCAGGCAGGCCAGCCCTGACTCTGCCACAAATGCACCCCATGAGTGAGGATGGGGGAGTGGATTTTGATCCTGGGATCCCACCCCCATCCTTAGTGGCCAGTGTCCCAGGAAAAGGGCAGAAGCAGGGATGGATGAAGAGGGGGCGCCACTGAGCTCCTGGCCTAGAGCAGTGGGAGCCACAGAGCCATGCATCTGCACCCTTCCTCACCCTGGGGGGAACCTGGTGGCTTTAGTAAGAGGTGGGGAGCAGCAACTCCACACCTTCCTTCTTAGGATTTTTCCTTTTTTTCTGGGGGTAGGGGGTGTTGGATGCAGAAGATAGTCCACCCATCTTCTGTGTGAGCCCTTGTCTTTTGTGCTTGGTCACCCTTTCCCCTGAGGAGGGTCCCAGAAGAGCCCACTAGGGAGGTGAGTGCACTAGGGGTCAGATAGAAGGTGAATGTCTGGGAAGAACATGCCCCTCCAATACACGGACAAACTGCTAGTCTCCCCCCCACTCCAGCTGTCAACAGCACTCACAGGGTGATCACATTCCCCAGCTCTGCCACCATCTGCTGGTGGTCCAGGCCCCTGTGGTTTCCTCATCCTCCCCAAGAATCCACCAAGTCACCCAGAAGCATCTAGGCTGGAATAGGAAGTTCATTCATGTATGTAGCCTTCTGGACCCCATCCATTTCCCCAACACTGACCCTACCCCAAGTCAGACACTGCTCTGGGGGCACCATGACCTCCTGCTTGTTTTCAGTCCAGGCTCTGAAGAGCCACCTGTCTCAGGACTCCTTCACCCAGAGTCCTGGCCTAGGGTTTTGGTGAATGGGGAGTCAAGTCTGGATATTCCCAAGGAAAAGTATCTGGCCCTGGATAAAGGGTGAGGCAGGGTGATTCAGCATTATTAGAGTGGTGCTTCCTTTGGTCAAGCCCCTGGTTCTGACAAGGGAACTCCCATGCACCAGCTTGTACATTGTCCCAAATGAGGAACAAACAAACTCAGGAGGGGCCCTTCTATGTGTTGTGTGTGTGTGTGTGTGTGTGTGTGTGTGTGTGTGTGTGCATGAGAGAGAGAGAGAGACAGAGACAGAGAGAAAGAGAGAGAGAGAGAGAGAGAGAGAGAGAGAGAGAGAGAGAGAGAGAGAGAGAGAGAGACAGAGAGAGAGAGAGAGAGAGACAGAGAGAGAGAGAGAGAGAACCAGAACCTGACTGTGCTCAGGTGAGGGATCAGTTGGCAAATTGCAGGTGGTGCATGGATGTCTATAGTTACTGTTCTGGATTTGTGTGTGTGTGTGTGTTTGTGTTTGTGTGTGTGTGTGTGTGTGTGTGTGTGTGTGTGTGTGTGTGAGTATGTGTTTGTGTGTGTGTATGTCTGTGTCTGTGTCTGTGTCTGTGTCTGTGTCTGTGTGTCTGTGTCTGTGTCTGTGTGTATTTGTTGTACTTTTTTCATCAATGCCAAGTATGAGATCAGCTATAATTTTTGTTTTCACCTTCACTGTTTCATGGTTCCTTTTGGGAAGATTTCATTAGACATTCCTTTCCACCTTTCTCTTCCCCCTTTCCTATAGCCCACAGTAGCTGCTAGGCCTGCGTGGGTCTCCCCTAGGAGGCCTGTGTGAACCACAGAACAAAGTAGACACCTTCTGTCTTAAGCCTGAAGGCTTGTGGGATGAGTGTGACCACAGCCGTACTTTTCCAGCTAGACAGTCTGCTATCGTTTGTATAGTTGGAGCTAATTCAAGGGTTTGGAATGTGTCTGGGAATGTGTAATTAGGGAACCAGATTGGGGGGTGCAGTAGGGCAGGGGCTGTGAAGCTGTGATGGTCTTTGAAGTTGTGGAAGGTGTGACATTGCAGATGGTTCACCACTACCGAGTATGAGAGGGAACCTTACCCAGGGAATTGACAGTGTCCATGGGCATCTTGGCAGGGAGCTCTGGGACCCCACTGGTTGCATGGATTCCCTCCCTGGGGAGTGCACTGGAGTGAAGTCCTCCCTGGGGTCCTGCAGACTCTAATCTGTGTCCTGCCTGTGCTGTTTCCAGCTGGGCAGTGGTAGGCAAGTGCATTCCCCCTGCTGGAGCCTGCTCCATATCAGGCCGTAGCAGTTAACTAGGGCTGGCTGAATGCCAGTTTCTGTAACCTACTGTGGGCTGTTTGGAAAGAAAATGGGACCACTAACTTTGAAAGCCTTTAAATTTGATTGGGACAACTGAAATGCCAACTTTTCCAGGGTTTTTTCTTGAAGCTGGCAATTTCCACTAATGCCTCGGATTATGGGTCAAATTAGACAGACCATTTCAGCTAACAATCAATGTATCAAAGTATCACAAGCAGAGTTCCCAAGCCAGATGGTCTCTTTCTATGAATGTCATGCCTTGATTGCTTTTATGCGGCAGCTGATGATTCTCCTCTGACTCTCTCTAGTGTGACCACCACAGTTGAGTGAAGGGTTAAAGTACTTGAGGAGGTGACCATTTGTTGCTTGTTTCAGAGCAGAGCAACACGTGGTGCTAAACCAACTGGTTGGGTGCCTTCATAAGACCTGTAAGAGGAGTTCCGGGAAGATGGCAGAGGAGAAACTGGAGGCAAAACAAGCTCTTGCATAGAAAACAGTTTTAGAGTTTCAGTGAACAGTCATAAGCCAGAGAATCACATCAAGTGTGCCATCAGAGGACAGAGAGTTAGGCCAGAGAGGGAAAATCCAGGCAAGGAGACAGATCTTGCCAGCAGCTGTCCCTGCGGTGGCAGCGGTGGTGGCGGCGGCAGCGGCAGAGGTACCACCATACCTGAAACAGAGAGAGTTTGGGATGAAAGAGCCAGATGCGGCGGCGAGCAGATTCTACGCAACACCAGCAAGAACCAACAAGGAGCAGACATCTTCATCTTGCAGTTCCCAGACCAGAGACGACCCAGGAACCAAGACTCGGAGTGAGTAGAAGCCTGACATCCTCACTCCTTCTCAGGGAGCAGAGGAGGGAAGGCGACTCCTCCCCCAACAGTACCAGAGATCTCCATCTTGGATACCGAAAAAGCTCGGCAGAGCTGCTAGCTCCAACTCTGGCCTTGGAATAAAATTAGGGTCATTTAGCAGGTCACAAGGACTTAACAGCGCGACCTGCAAGACACAGCTCCACCCAGAGAAAAGTCACCCAGTTCGGGAGCCAGCCCTAGGAGTGGCTTTCTTCACCGAGTAATTAGAGCCAGAGGCTGCCCCTCCCTTTAGCAGCCTCGACATCAGTAAACAGAAACCCTGAGAGTGGCTCCAGGCTGGTCTCTGTGAGTTACTCACAAACTAGCCTCCAGGAAAAGCTACTGATTGCTGAAAGTCCTCAACTCTACCCAGAACCTAGCCTCATCACAGCATCTCCAAACTTGAGGAAAAAGCCATCTACCTCTGTTGTGTTACTCAAAGCACACTCCCCTCCCATTGAACTAACGGGAGGAGGATTGCAAAATCCTAGGTAAAGCAGAGCATTTTTCTGCCTGTCCAAACAAACTGACTTAAGAAACCAACCAAGCAACAGGACCACAAACAGACCAGAGACTCCAACCAGAGTTTGATTACAGACACAAGGGAAATACAGGATTTTTCCCAACACTCCCCAAAAAATCAAAGAACTTTCTCTTTTTTTCTCTTCTTTTTTTTCTATATGCCTTTTACAAAATTTTTTTTTCTTTTCTAAACCTTTTTCTAATTTTTAATTTTTACCTTTTTTGAAAGAATTGTTTTCTAGTAACTTCCCCCCCCCTTATAATCTTTATTTTAGGGATACATGCGTGTGTGCGTTTTTCTTTCTTTTTTATCTTTTTTTAAATTTCTTTTTGTATTTTGCTTAGCTCAACTGAACTTCAGATCTTTTTTTTTCTTTCTTCCTTATCCTTCTCATCTTTTCCTCTCTTTTTTTCTTCTTTAAGGGACTTAATTGTTGTTTTGCACATCCTCAGATAAACCCATAGTTGACTATTAGACCCTATCCCAAATTGTGTACACACTTAATCCACAAGTTTATTACTCAATTCAAAACTTCTGAGACTTAAATTCATTAATAGCAGTACTACATCTTTATACCTATATAATATTTTAAGTAGTTTTATTTTTAAGTTTTTCACATCTCCTTTTTTTCCCTCTCTTTTTGTTCTTGTTTTCTCTCTTTCTACTTTCATCCTATCCAATCAATTTTCTGCTTTAAGACTAAGACTTAGTTAAGTTAACACTCCCTGTACCTTCCCACATCACTCTATTCCTATTTTTTACCCACATCTCTCCCTAACTCTAATAATTTCTGGTTTACAAAATTCTTCTTTGCAGTTCATAGCCCATTAATATATAGTTGTTTGATGTTGAATAGAGTTATCTGTTGAACTATATGCTATCTGCAGACGATTGACTGTACAAATTCAGACTTTGGTTGATGCTTGCCTTAAGTTTGTGTTCTAGCACAAAACTTGTGTTACTTTCATCCCAAATGGGTAGAGTAAGCCAGAAAACCACAAGAAAAACGGCAAGTCTGGGTATCTCCACTCCCACTCAAAATAATCAGGGGACAGAACAGATACTTAATAATCCAGAGGAGAGTTCCCAAATAGCTCTACAAACATTGCTTGCAAACATGATAAATGAAAAGATTGAAAACATACAAAGAACTCTGTATGAGCGTGATAGAGAGAGAGGAGGCAAGCAATAGGTCAATGCAGGAAAAGATTGAAAACTTACAAAAGACTCTGTATGAGCGTGACAGGGAGAGAGAGGAGGCAAACAATTGGTCAATGCAGGCAAAGATTGAAAACCTACAAAGGAATCAGTTTGAGCGTGATAGGGGGAGAGAGGAGGCAATCCAAAGGTTGATACAAGAATATCATTAGCGTGAGGAAGCTATTCAAAAACTGATACAGGACTTGCGTGAGCAGGTTGAGAATACTCAAAGAGAAAGGCAGGAATGACGTGAACAGGCTGAGAACACTCAAAAAGAACTACAAGAATGGCATGAACGGGAGGAAGCTAAGCAAAGAGTAATACAGAAATTGAGAAAGCAGGATGAGAATACACAAAGATCAATAAAGGCATTTATGGGATCCATTAACAAAGAGCTGAAGGAAGTCAGGGAGACCACAAAGGGAATGCTGAATGGAACCCAACAGAAGGAATGGGAGTCCAAAGAAACCATAGCCAATCAAGTAAGTGATTTGAGAATAAACACTGAACACCAAATTAAGGAAGTAAACAAGTCCATACAAGTTCTAAAACAAAGCTTCAACAAAGAATTTGATGCCATCAAAGCTGACCAATTAGAAGGAAACGAAATTAAAAAAAAAAAAAACTAGAAAGTCTTGTCAGCAGCTTAGACCATGCAGAAGATCGAATCTCGGGGATTGAAGATAGCCTAGATATTATAGAGAAAGAACATACAAACATCCAAGACAAGTCCAAGAAATATGATAGATCTATCAACACTTGGAAGACACCATTAGAAGGACTAATCTAAGGATAATGGTTGTAGAGGAGCACCTAGAAACAGAAGTTAAAGGTCTAGGAAATTTGTTTAACAGGATCTTAGCAGAGAACTTCCCACACATGCCAAAAGATAGGCCTATTCATATACAAGAAGTTTTAGAACTCCAAATAGACCAGACATCCCACCTTCAGATTATAATCCACACAGGATCAACACAGACCAAGAAAAAGATCCTTAAAGCTGTGAAGGAGAAAAGATTAATCACCTATAAAGGGATACCAATTAGAATCACCTCAGGTTTCTCAGCAGAGACAAAGCAAGAAGGGCCTGGAATGATGTATGCCAAGCCCTAAAAACAAACAACTATCAACCAAGAATACTGTACCCAGCTAAACTCTCCTTCATAACTGAAGGCCAAATAAAAACCTTCCATAGCAAAGAAAAATTAAAACAATACATCTCCACCAAACCAGCCCTACAAAAGTTTCTTAAAGATGTCCTACACATAGAAAACCAACAAGACCAAAATAAAGGCCAAGAAACTGCACCCAAACTGAGAATCAAAAAACCATAGGAAGAATCCACTGTTCGAAACCCCCAAGAAGGTTGATAACATGGCAGGAACTCCCAAATACCTGTCAGTGCTATCTCTTAACATTAACTGATTTAACTCTCCAATTAAGCAATATAGACTAGTTGTAATAAAAAACAAGATCCTTCTATCTGTTGCCTTCAGGAGTCACATCTTGCCCATAAAAACAAACCCATTTTCAATGTTAAAGGCTGGAACAAAATCTACCAATCAAACGGCCCCCATAAAGAGGCGGGAGTTGCAATCCTAATATCAGATATAATGGATTTCAAATTAAAATTTGTGAGAAGAGATAAAGAAGGTCGCTACAAACTAATTAAAGGATCTCTCCTTCAGGAGGATATTACAGTTCTAAATATCTATTCGCCAAACAATGGAGCACCCAAATTTATCCAAGAAACACTACTTTCCCTCAAATCCCACATAGATCCAAAGACATTAATTGTTGGGGATTTTACCACACCACTCTCCCCACTAGATAGATCAACTCGGCAAAAACTCAACAGAGAAACCGCAGATCTAAACATCTGCATAAATCAATAATATTTAACAGACATCTACCGAACATTTCACCCAGCAGCATCAGAATGCACGTTTTTCTCAGCAGCACATGGAACATTTTCTAAAATAGACCACATTTTAGGCCACAAAGCAAACTTGTCCAAATTCAGAAACATTGAAGTTATACTTTGCAATCTCTCTGACCACAAGGGAATAAAATTAGAACTCAAAACCAAAAGCCACCAAAGAAAGTATGGTAACACATAGAGGCTGAACAACACACTGCTGAATCATGAGTGGGTCATGGAAGAGATTAGAAAGGAAATTCAAATGTTCATGCTATTCAACAAAAATGAACACACAAATTACCAGCTCCTCTGGGACACAGCAAAGGCAGTACTCAGAGGCAAGTTTATAACTCTAAGCTCCTACATCAACAAATTGGAGAGATCTGAAACCAAAAATGTAATGAGACATCTGAACCTCCTTGAAAAATAGCAGCAAGATAAACCCCAATCCAGTAGACAGAGAGAAATAATCAAAATTAAATCAGAATTAAATGAATTAGAATCCAAAAAAACTATAGAAAAAATCAACAAAACAAAGAGTTGGTTCTTTGAAAAAAATAACAAAATTGACAGACCCTTAGCAAATCTTATCAGAAAAAGAAGAGAACACACCCAAATAAATAAACTCAGAGATGAGAATGGAAACATCACCATGGAAACAACCAAGATTCAGAACATTATAACGGAATAATTCTAAAAACTTTATGATAATATGTTTGAGAACTTGGCAGAAATTGACCTTTTCCTAGCAAATATTGTATTGCCAAATCTAAACCAAGATGAGTTAAACCAGGTTAACGGGCCCATATCAAGCACTGAAATAAAAACAGCAATAAGAGACCTCCCAGCTAAGAAAAGTCCAGGACCAGATGGTTTTACAGCAGAATTATACAAGGCCTTCAAAGCAGAGCTCTAACCAATACTCCTCCAACTCTTCAATGAAATTGAAAGAGAATGTTCATTACCGAACACATTCTATGAAGCCATCATAACCCTCATCCCAAAACCAGGCAGGGACTCAACAAAGAAAGAGAACTATAGACCGATTTCTTTTATGAACATTGATGCAAAATTTCTCAACAAAATTTTGGCCAATTGACTTCACAAATTCATCCAAAAAATCATACACCATGATCAAACAGGATTCATTTCAAGGATGCAAAGCTGGTCCAATATATGCAAATCAATTAATATTATTCATCACATCAACAGGAACAAGGATAAGAACCACATGGTTATCTCAATCGATGCATAAAAAGCATTTGACAAGATCCAACACCCCTTTATGATGAAGGTTTTGGAAAAATTAGGAATCCATGGAACATTCCTCAAAACAATAAAGGCTGTATATGACAAACCTACAGCCAGCATTATACTTAATGGTGAAAAATTAAAGCCATTTCCTCTTAAGTCAGGAACAATACAAGGATTTCCACTGTCTCCATTTCTATTCAATCTAGTATTAGAATGCCTACCTACAGCAATAAGACAAGATGCAGACATAAAGGGGATCCAAATAGGGAAAAAAAGTAATAAAACTCTCCCTCTTTGCAGATAACATGATCTTGTATTTAAAGAATCCCATAGACTCCACTCCTAAATTAGTCAAGCTGATTCAAAACTTTTGCAAAGTAGCAGGATAGAAAATTAACCCCCCCAAATCAATGGCATTTCTGTATGCCAACAATGAGAAAAGTGTGGCTGAAATTAGGAAAGCAACTCCATTTGTAATAGTCCCTCAAAAAATAAAGTACCTAGGAATTAACCTAACCAAAAGAGTGAAGGACCTCTATAATGAAAACTTTAAAATCTTGTAAAAGGAAATGAAAACAGAACTTAGAAAATGGCAAAAACCTCCCATGCTCCTGGATTGGAAAGATTAACATCATGAAAATGGCAATACTTCCCAAGGCTATCTACAAATTCAATGCGATACCTATCAAAATTCTAACCTCATTCTTCAAGGAAATAGAAGAGGCAATCCAAAAATTCATAAGGAACAATAAAAGACCCCGAATACCAAAAACGCTCCTCAACGTAAAGAACACTGCTGGTGGAATATCTATACCAAATTTCAAACTCTAGTGTAAAGCCATAGTAATCAAAACAGTTTGGTACTGGGATAAGAACAGACCTCAGGACCAATGGCATAGAATTGAAAACCCAGAAATGAACCTACAGATCTATAGCCAACTAATCTTCGATAAGGGAGCTAAAATAATAGAAGGGAAGAAAGTCAGCCTCTTCAGTAAATGGTGCTGGCAAAATTGGTTAACCCCTTGTAGAAAACTAAAGCTAGATCCATATATATCACCCTGCACTAGAAACAACTCCAAATGGATCAAAGACCTCGGAGTCAAAGCAGACACTCTGAAAACATTGCAGGATGGAATAGGAGAAACCCTAGGTCTCCTTGGCTCAGGTCGAAATTTTCTGAATAGAGACCCGGAAATGTAGTGACCGCCTACTCGACCAGCGAGGAAAAACGACCACCACACCAGGAGTCTTCTCAGATCACGCTTTATTGGAGAGCCTTTTAGTTGTAGGAGAGCTTGGGCGCGAGAGAGCGTGCACCCGAAATACAGCCGCTTATATAGGGAATTGGAACACGGGTCTTTCTATTGTTGGTCGCCTGCCTTTCACCGTCACCAGGTGTCATGGGATTGGCTGGGGGCTCTACCTGGCGCACAGCCCAGGCATCCTGCCAAGCACCGTCTGGGGTGGAAACCTCAAAGCTGCAAGGGAGTGGGCGGAGTCTCGCCTCGGCTCCCTACAGTTCCCCCTTCTTTGTTTTATGGCAACAGGTAAGAGTAGAGGTTGGGCCTCTGTCTAAGACATTAATGAGAGGACCTTGCACTGGCCTTCGCCTGAGGGGCGCGCCTTCCCCAGTGATGACCAGGCCCGTCCGATGCCTTTTTTGCAGAGGTGGGATCTTGGGCATCAACCCACTTGCAACCCAGCATGCTCTTCTTGAGGAGATGAGAACCATCTCCTCAAGTGCAGTGCACTTGCCTTGCACCCTGTCCCAAATTGCAAATTGCATACCTGTCCCGGTGCAATGGGATCCCCTGATCCCTCGGGGTGCTAAGGCTATGCAGAATGGTAAGGCTTAACTGCCTCTTAGGGCCGACAGCCAAATCTGGGGTGAGGATCCACTCTCCAAAGTGGCTAATGCTTGCGAGATAACAACCTTGTCCCTTCTGGTTTGGGCTCGAAGGCGACAGACCAACCATAGGCAGACCACGCATCCTCCCAAGCAGCAGGCTAAAAACATTCCGACTCCCACCCGCTCTTTGGAAAAGGACACCGCAGAGGCAATCCAGTCAGTAAATTGTGACAGCCCACAGCATCATCGGTTTAGCTATCACAGGGATTGCTATTAGCACTGTTGCTAACAGCAGGAAGATCAGCTGTATCAGGAGACGAGTGGATGGCACCTTCAAGATGGGGTTCTTCTGCAGTCTCCACTGGCCTGGTCAGTCTCGTTGGGACCCAGTGAGGTACTTCTTGACTCTGTGGAAAAACACAAACAGCTCCCCTGGATCTCGTTATTATCGGATCCGGTCCATACCATTTATTATTAATAACATCCTTCCACATAACCATGTCTTTAGTATCCATGGAGTCTCTTGTCATATGCCGATCTGCGGCAGACTGATCGTTGTCATTTAGAATTAAAAAATTAAGGGTAAAGAGCGCAAGAGAAAGTCTTTCCCTGGGGGACACGGACTCAGCAACTCCCCCTTTTTGTTTTTGAAGCATTTTTTTTATGTTTCTATTAGCTCTTTCCACTATACCTTGTCCTTGAGGATTGTAGGGCAATCCGGTGGTGTGGGCAACCTGCATTTGTGCGCAAAAGGCGCGAAAACCATGGGAAGTATAAGCAGGGCCATTATCCGTCTTAAGTCTAAGGGGCTTTCCCCAAGCTGCCCAAGCTTCTAAGCAGTGTATTCTGACGTGAGACACCTTTTCTCCTGCCAGAGGTGTGGCATGAATGACACCGGAAAAGGTGTCCACAGACACATGTAAATATTTCAACTTACCAAATTCCGTCAGATGAGTAACATCCATTTGCCATAGGGCGTTTGGTCTCAACCCCCTGGGGTTTACCCCCACATGGGGAGGATGAAGAAAGGTAACACAAGATTTACAGGCTTTAACAATATCTCTTGCCACATGCCTGGACAAATTATATCTTTTCCTAAGGGTATTAGCAGGTACATGATACAATCTATGAAAGTCTTTTGCCAATTCTACAGGATCAACAGCGACCAGAGCCACAGCCCGAGTTGCCTGGTCCACCAAATCATTACACCTTGCCATCGGGCCCGGCAACATAGAGTGGGCACGAATATGTCCAATATAAAAAGGATGTTTTCTGTTTAAGATAAGGGATTGAATCTGTAACAAAACATTAGAAATTGTACTGGCCTGCTTAACTGAAGCAGCAACTTCAAGAGAAGCAACGGCATTTACAACATATAATGAATCAGAAAATAAGTTAAAAGGTTGATCAAATCTTTTAAAAACTTCAAGCACAATTAAACATTCAACAGCCTGTGGGACATTCGGCCGAAAATTAAAAACTACCGGCTGTTTGTGTCCTTGAACAAAAAAGGCACCTTGTCCAGATTTTGATCCATCCGTGAAGATGGTCAGAGCATCAGCCAAGGGCTCCTTTGAAGTGACAACAGGAAAATACACTAAATTTTTGTTAACTATGGCAAGCAGAGGATGCTTAGGATAATGAGCAAACAAGAATTGCCCACATATCCATTGTGGCTGCTAAAATTTCAACTTGCTCACGGGTGTATGGAATAATTAATTTATCTGGAATTTTTGCAAAGTGCATTAAACAACACTTTATACCCAAAATTGCCTCTTTTTTTTAATTTTTTTTTAATTTTTATTTTTTTTTCTCAGATCAAAATTGCCTGTTTAGCCACTAATTCAGGAAAATATTGAACAGTTTTTGCTCCCACAGAATCATAGCATTAATAGTTAGCCTTTGAAGCAAGGCAGTGGTATAATTGGCCGTCACTCCATAAGTCTGGACTGCCTCAACTAAATCCTTAAGCTGGAAGTAGGAAACCGGCTCAAGAATTCTCTCATTAGTAATGGGATTTTCAAAAACTAGAAAGGCGGCCGCTAACGGCGACCAGGTGCTGCCTTTTATAAAGTGACTCTTCCCTGCGGGCGGGCACGGCGGGGGGGCCGACGGGTGAGGGGCAGCTCCGTTTCCTCTCCCTGGCTGCTGCGGTACTCCCACCCCTAGGGGGCGCCACCCTCCATATCTGTCTGCCACGTGCTCCGCCGCAGCCTCTTCTAACTCTTCACTATCAGCTGGATAGAGCTGCTCTCCCTCCTCCTCTAACATTTCTTCCTCTGAGTCACTCACAAGATTACTATATTCTTGGTCCCGCCCTTCCACATGTAGGGCTGAGAACCGGTTTGCTTTTAAAGAAGGGCGCGGGGGTCTCCTCGAGAGCCCCTCCCTAAAACCCTTCTCCTTTTGTGAGGGCTGCAGCCCCTCTTGCTTTAATTCTTTAGGATCCTTTTATCTTTTTTCCCTTTTTCTTTTAGGCCTATTTTCCTCCCCCTTGCTGTATGCTGACTCTGATAGACTATCCTGAAGCTGCGTTAGTACTTTGCGTCCTTCCTGGATTAAATCAAACCCTCCCTCCTCGAGGCAAGTGCGCACCATCAAAAAGACAAGCCACAAGGGAAGAAGCAATGCAAGCAACCAATAAATATCTAAATCTACAGTGAACAGCATACCGGGGGATATTTACCGATGTCTCCTCTCCGCGTGTTGAGTTCTGGCTCCGATTCGGCCTCTCGCGCAGGTCCCGTCCCAGGTTCGTTCCCGGGTTTCAGCACCAGTTGTAGTGACCGCCTATTCGACCAGCGAGGAAAAACGACCACCACACCAGGAGTCTTCTCAGATCACGCTTTATTGGAGAGCCTTTTAGTTGTAGGAGAGCTTGGGCGCGAGAGAGCGTGCACCCGAAATACAGCCGCTTATATAGGGAATTGGAACACGGGTCTTTCTATTGTTGGTCGCCTGCCTTTCACCGTCACCAGGTGTCATGGGATTGGCTGGGGGCTCTACCTGGCGCACAGCCCAGGCATCCTGCCAAGCACCGTCTGGGGTGGAAACCTCAAAGCTGCAAGGGAGTGGGCGGAGTCTCGCCTCGGCTCCCTACACGGAAACACAACAAATTAAAGAAATGTTGGACAAATAGGATTGGATGAAGTTGCAGACCTTCTGCATGGCAAAGGACATAGCTAGCAAGCTCAATGGAAAGCCCACAGATTGGGAGAAGGTTTTCACTAGCCATACATCTGACAAGGAT
Source organism: Dipodomys merriami (assembly GCF_024711535.1). NCBI lineage: Eukaryota > Metazoa > Chordata > Mammalia > Rodentia > Heteromyidae > Dipodomys > Dipodomys merriami. The sequence goes on along the minus strand of NW_027206517.1, from coordinate 181,395 downwards.
ATCATATATAAAATATATTTCTTACTCAAAAAATTAAATCCCCCAACAACAAATCCTCAAAAAAACAACTGCCCAATAAATAAATGGGCTAAAGACTTGAAGAGAAAATTCTGTGAAGAAGAAAGAAGGGTGGCCAATAAACACATGAAGAAATGCTCAACATCCCTAGCCGTAAAAGAAATGAAAATCAAAACAACATTTAGATACCACCTCACCCCAGTTAGAATAGCTATAATCAAGAACTCTAACAACAATAGATGCTGGAGGGGATGTGGACAGAAGGGAACCTTACTGCATTGTTGGTGGGAGTGTAAACTTGTTCAACCACGTTGGTAAGCAGTATGGAGGTTCCTCAAAAGACTTCACATAGAACTGCCCTATGACCCAGCAATCCCAGCAATTTTGGGAATTTCCCCAAATGTTTACAAACAAGACCACACTATAGCTACCAGCACAACTATGTTTATTGCAGCATTATTTACCATAGCTAATATATGGAACCAATCCCGATGCCCCTCAGTAGATGAATGTATCAAGAAAAGGTGGTGTATATACACAATGGAGTTCTATGCCTCCATCAGAAAGAATGACATTTCCTCATTTGTTAGGAAATGGAAAGGCTTGGAAAAAAATATATTAAGTGAAGTAAGCCAAGCCCAAAGAAACATAAGTCCCATGGTTTCCCTTATTTGCAATATCTATTATATGTCTGAGTCAAGCAGGAAAGGTCAGATGATGTGATGTTAGGAAAATGAACCCTTAGATATGTATTTAAATGTTTTTTTTTCTGGCATGCATTTGCTTCTAACTCATTTATGAGATTATTTGTTTGTAGCTTTGTATGTCTCTCTCCCACAGTATAACCCCTTCTTTCACTGTATTTGATGTCGGTATAATTTGTGAAGGAGGTGTGGAAAAACAAGTCGTTTAAGGATACAGGTGGACATGATGCAATTATGAGAAATACAAGTTGTCATATCAAAAACGAACTTTACAACTTTGGTGCGGGGGAAGGCGTGGGCAGGGGGGATTGGGTCGGGGGGCCAGGAGAGGCTGGAAAGGGATTTGAAGGGTAAACAAAGGAGGAGGCTGCAATGCTTGATGAGAAATGTACTCATTATCTTGCCTATGTAATTGTAACCCCTCTGTACAGTATGTTCACAAAAAATTTAAATTCAAATTCAAAAAAAATAAGACTTGTAAATCCTTAGCTCGGGGCTCACCTCCTGGGCTCTGCTGTGTCAGAGTGTAGGACAAGTCCCGAACTGCAGCTCGTTTAAATAAAAGAGCTGTAGAGTCTGATTCTTGGTGGTCGCTTTGGTGGGGGTCTTGCGACCTAGACATTCTTTCTTTCTTTCTTTCTTCGTTGCTTTGTATGTCCCTCCTCCACAGTATAACACCTGCTTTCACAGTATTTGATTTCGGTATAATTTGTGGAGGGGAAGGGGAAAAACAAATCGTTTAATTAGGGATACAGGTGGATCCATTCCAACAATGAGATGTACAAGTCTTTATGTCAAAAACGAACTTTACAAATTTGATGCGGGAGGGAGGGGGAGCGGGGAGGATTTGTTGGGGGGGCAGGGGGAGAATGGGAAAGGATGGGAAGGGTAAACAAAGGAGGAGACTACAATTCTTGATAAGAAATGTACTCATTATCTTGCCCATGTAATTTTAACCCCTCTTTACAGTATTTTCAAAACAAAAAAAAAAGAAAAAAAATTATGACAGGTAAAGTTTAATTGTTCAAACTTTTTAATAACTTAGCCTATTAAGAAAATTTAAGATTGCTTGGTAAAATAGACTTTCATTCAAAGAAATTCATGGAGATTTAGCTGAGAGGGTGCAATGTGGGTAAAGATGGATCCTTTTCACTCTAAACAAACAAACCTCAAAAACCTTGCTATAAATACTGTAGGTTCCCTTGAGAATTTTCCTTACCCAGGAAATATACTCTTACTGTGTGAAACAAGGTTCTAGTGGAATTTAAATTCAAAGTTCTTAAAAAAATAAGACATCAAAATTGGTGAATTGACCTTTGATTACCAAACAGTAATTCTCTGAAAAAGATACTTTGGGTCAAAATATTTAGGTAGAAAGTGCCATCCAAAATGAAAGAAGGTATTAGGGTTACATTTTTCTGTTTGCAGTACTTTCCAGAATGTCTTTGCACGTGAAGCAGTGAAACACAGAAAAATATCAGATTGGATTCTTCAAACCAATGATTTCACATTTCTAAGTAGCTCACAAAATATAATATCCTTATTAACATGAGATTGTGAAGACTTCCATTATTACATAAGCCAAAAAGTTTTGGGATCAGAAAGAATTGAGCAGGGTTGGGAAGGTGGCTCAATTGTAGAGTGCTTGCCCTGGGTTCAATTCCTCAGCACCATATAAGCAAAAAGAAAAAAGTAACGCCAGAAGTGGTGCTGTGGCTAGAATGCTAGCCTTGAGCTGAAAAGCTGAGGGACAGTGCCCAGGCTCAGAGTTCAGGCCTCACGACCAGACCCCAATCCTCAAAAAAATAGAAAAGAATTGAGCAAATTGAAAAGGTAAGAAAAGGCGTTCTTAGAAGCCCTAGTTAAGCATCTTGGCTTCAGCAGTGGAGGGAGGCCAAAACTTTTTGATATAGATTGTGTTAATATTTTTGGTGCCTAAAGTGATTTTACAGAGCCTATTTGGCTCACTACAATTCAGAAGAGACTGAATGAAGACATGAAAATAAATTCCACATCCAAATAAAAGTTTAAAAAGAGAAACCATGACGATGTAGCATTGGGGTAGGCCTTGTAGTCCTTCAGCTTCACTAGACGTGAAGTCAAGAAGCTGAGATTAATTGGAAATCAGGCAAGAGCTAAGAGGAGGACATCGAACTGTCTGTTAATACTTTGAAAGGTTTATATACTTTCCATGGAGTTTCAATCCTGCATATACTTGAACTGATGTCAGCTTATATTTCCATAATTCATTCATCTGCAATAACAGTTTGCAAGACTGGAGACGTTAAGCACCTAGACATGATTTTATTCTCATCCATTTGGAATATTAATCTTTATTCAACAAGAAAGCTTAAAAATGGCTTAGAATGTTTTCCTAACTACCAGTTTTTATAAATGGCTTTGTACAATGGTTTGCGATTATTTTATTTTACATGGGATAATATTTTCTACTACCTACAAGTTTGGCAAAAAGAAGAAAAGTGCAATTTACTACTATACAGGAATATGATGGAAATAGAAGACAGATTTGATTTTATGTTCATCACATCTCTGATGTGTACCCATATTCAAGACTTAAAATCATACTTTTCTATGTTAGATAGGGAAAACATAAAACAACATATGATAAGGGAACTATTCGTGACTTTTTAAAATGTTCTTATTATGTGATGAAATTTACTATATTAGCTAATGTTTTGGTTTGAAATATGGGAGGCTGATCTATTTAACAAATTGTCCAAGGCACCTACTGAACAACACAAATGGTGGGGGGTACTATTTCTACACTTTAATGAATGGGTGAACCTGTTTGGCATTAGTGCTGGGAAAATAAATCAACTCTATTGTAATTTGCTCCCTACACATGAAAAACTTGTAATGTCACTAAGTATAATCTACTTGTCAAATGTTATTTTGGTGAATGGCTTTAAAAAGTTTATTTGAAAAGTAATATACTTTCAGGAGATTGAATGTAGGTTATCTTTGTTTTGAGAATGACAACATTTTTATATTACAGAACCAAGTTTTACTGAAGTACCAATGTTTTGAAGCACTGTTTTACTGAATTATATTTGACTTCTAAGTTGTTTACCTAGCATTGGTAGACCAATTATGGATTTATCGTTCCAGGAAATATTTTTTGGCTTACTTTCTCTGGACTGAAATATTTCATTAATCATTAGGGGAGGGGTATTAAAAATAATCTTGTGACATTTGGGATCTTGTTCACTCATATGGGCAGGTCATTTGTAAACTGAAATTTTGACTTACTGTACTTTTTCTCAGATTTTGTGATATCATCTTTCATTTTAAGTTGCCTTGCACTTCACAATTGCTTACCGCTACTTTCTGTGTCTTAAGGAATTGAGGCCCTGAAATATTATAGGAAATGAGAAATTGAGATGGGTTTTCAATTTCTTTTTGTTGGCATGTTGCATGGGCTTAGCTGAGAAGTCTTGCCCTTGTTATCTGATGATGCGGATAACTGGGACGTGGGATCCTAGGACCTGTGGGTCCTGCAGAAGAATAATACCTTTTAGACATCATATCATTAAAATTTTGGTATAATCAGTAGGAATGCTTCAGAAATATGGAGAAAAACAGTTTGAGGCCGGTAAGTTAACATAATAAACAGAGAAGCAGAGTAAAATCCATTATAGATTAGAATACAACAAATTTTTTTACCATGTGAATTCAAAAGACCAAGAACACTTAGAACATATCACAAGTTTATACCAAAGACATTGCATTGATATTTTTATATCCTAATATATATTCTAAACCTATTTATTTATATTCCAATCTATTCATTGGCATAAATATCAATTTATTTGACAAATTATCAATTAATTTTAGTAAGATTCACTGTGTGAAATATAAAATCAGCATGTATAAATATAAAATATATAACTATATATAATATAAGAAAATATTTTACATTGTTCTGTTATGGTTAAGGTATCAAAAACAACTCTATTTTAAAGTATTATTTCATTATCTCTACCTCAGTGTTTGGTAGAGTTAGTCCTAATGCTTTACCATTTGTAGATGTACAGCCTAGAGGCAAGAGGAAACACTGATTAAACATTACCAATATAAGGCCTAATATTGAGGAGCAACATATGGACTTCTCCTGGAGCTATGGAAATATTTGGTGATAGAAAGTGAGTAGTGTGAGTTCCTGCCTGGTGGGATGGTAGACAGGCGAAGACACTAGGTAATCATGCATATGAACAATTTTTTTTATCTTCTTGACGTTAGCTACTTTTGAAACGATAGGTATAATAAACAATTACATTTTGATAAAATACCTTCTAGTCTGAACAGTTCCTTCTGAACTGTTCATCTCTCTATGATCCCTTGTAACATTTAAGTTTTTTTTTCCATTAAGACAATCTATGCTGTCAGGTTAAGATATTCTGGTTGGTCTGTTCCTACATGGAAAAAGGGTAAAGGGTCAGGTAGAGATTTGTGCCAGTAAGACCTCATTTGGGAAATTTTAAGCTGGAGAAATTTAGAAATAGCTTTTAAGCAAAGCTTATATTGAATCCATTAGCTCCACAAAGGTAACTCAGTTGATATATAAGTATTTGAAAAGCAATCACCTTTTTTGAGGGGAGGGGGGTCCGGTCGTGGGGCTTGAACTCTGGGCCTGGGCACTGGCCCTCAGCTCTTCAGCTCAAGGCTAAAGATCTACCACTTGAGCCACAGTGCCACATGCCCCCAGCCCTAAATTATCCTGATTAATTTTTAGATACAATCTGGCTTCCTACTTGTGTATGATCATGGGCGATGTCCATTTGATGTTATTCTTCCTGGAAATTAGAATAAGTGCCTGGCATAGTGTATAGATCTTTCTGTCCAGTCTGGGCTTTATCCACTATCCTCACAACAGTAGACTCCCATATAGTCAGGATTTTCATAAGCTTATCATACTTGATTTTTTAAAAATCGTTGCATTTCCTTCTGGTTATTGAAAACTGAATTAATTTGTGTTTTCTTGGGTTGTTTTGTTTCATTTGAATATATGTGTTGAATTATTCCTCACTTTTCCTTTTCTTTCACTCACGTTCTTACCTAAAATGCTGAAAAACCAATTCTTCTTTCTCAAGATAGTCAAGGTAAACATTATTTAGTTCAAAGCAATTTAAGTAATATTTAAACACCTTCATATCTATGAATGGTATACAAAATCTAAGTGCTGAGAAGATACTTTTTGTTTTCACAGCCGTCTTTGGCATACACAGACAGATCATGGATTATATGAAGATAATAAAACTACAGATGCTTGCCAGGAGGAGAAAAACCTATTACTAATTGTTTGATAGAGGCTTCCCTTCTTGTGAAAAAATTATGCTGCTTGATGCAGGATTTCACAAAATCATATTGCTAGGAACAACCTAAACAATCTACTAACACTACAGAGTTGAGAGAGATGAACTGACCTCCTGCATAATTTACTTTTGGGTCAAATAAAATCAGGTTTCCAAAAAGAGAGTAGACTTTAGAGAAACATGATGAGTTGTATGTAAATAGGTGCTTAGCTGATTTTGTCAATTGGTGAACTAATACAGGGAAAGTACAGCAAGGTAAAAATATAAAGAACTCTGCCTCAGAATACACATTTGTATGTGTGTGTGTGTGTGTGTGTGTGTGTGTGTGTGTGTGTGTGTGTGTGTACAAGTGCCTGTACACACACATGCATGTGCATGTGCTCATGCATGCATTCATCATTCCTGAGGCTTGATCGTGCCTGGGCACTATCTCTAAGCTTCTGTGCCCAAGGATAGTGTTCTACCACTTTGAACACTTGTCTCCTGAGTAGCTTGCTAAGGTGATTCAGCCTCTGAGTAGCTAGTTAAATTCTTCTTGTCCTCTATGGTTCATTGCTCTTTCATTCTTTCCTGAGGTAATCACAAGCCTAAGTCATAATATGTCTAATTGCTTTACAAATACTATTACTGCTTGGCAGCAGAGTCTCCAATCTGTACTCTTAACTACTTCGGAGGCTAGAGAACAGAACCCAGAACAAATTTTAGTGGACTTCCTTCTCAATCTATAGCTGGGTGCATTGGATCATTTCCACCATCCTGCACTATCTAGAGACTAAGATTGTAAGGACTGCAGGATCAAGGCCGGCCAAGGTAGGAAGCTAGAAAGTTGGTGAGCAACTCTGATGCCATTGATGATGGGAAGTTTTGCTTTCTTTGTTCATGCATTTTGTTATTATAAAATTGATATACGGTGGGTTTACAATTACTTAAGTCAACTAAAGAGTGCACTTCATTTTATTTTCTAAATTTCAATTTTTGAACTTAATTATTTTCTTGTTTTTGGGGGTAATTCTTTTTTCAGAGTTGTAAGATTAATTAATTTAATTTTGCATGATTTTTACACATGTAAATTATTCAGATACATATATTTTGCTTTAAAAATACTTAACATGTGAATTTCTAATATTAATTTCTTAATTTTTATATGGTTGGTGAATTTAAATAAATTTATTTTTTAAGGTTCTAAACATATTTTTTCCAGTTAACAAATACTTACTGTATTTGTCATAGTTGACAATATTGTCTTAAAATTGTGAATGAATAGAACTTTTACTTTGACCACCTTAGAAATACTAAAACTAAGTAAATAGTAATGTTTTAACTTTATACAATATTAGAAAGTATACAAAATAATTAGGAAAATATAAAATTGTATACAGAATGTTCGTTTTCCAGTATCAATTCTAATTTAAAAGAATTTAAAACCAGAAAATTGTCATATAGTGTGTTTGCAGCATGGTTTCGTTTTGTCATCAAAATGGTGACTTAACAATGTGTCTTAATCACTGGATGCATCCATGTTAAAACATATCTAAGAATGTGAAACACAATTATACAGACCGTGAAAAAACTCAGAAGGAGCTATGAAATGATGGTGGAATAAAATTAATGACTAATCACAGTAGGAATTGCTATGCACTAGGAAGGTCTATAAATACTTTCCAGAAGAAAAGGCTACATTGAAAAATAAAGAGTGAAAACGAAGCAGGCAGGCAGACCATGAAGTAAATATTATCCAATGAACAACGTCTATTGAAGCTTGAATGCAACCTTCTTTTACCTAAGTTAGTTACTGACCTATGTTCTTCTCTAATGCCAAATAACAAAGTCATGAAAATGCAGTAATCATTTTCAAGACATTAAACTTTACAGAAAGAATTCAATGAATGTATTGCTAGAAAGTAAAGATAGATGTCTGAGCAAAAGAGTGAAAAAAATATCCCCAATCTCTTGCCCTCCGCTGTGAGAAGGGTACAAGATGAAGCGCAAAGAGACTGGCCAGAAATACAGTAGTGCATAACAGTAGTTCCCAAGATGCAAAGATGAATGTAACAGAGGAGAAAATCAACAAGATAATCACAGGACTTAGCATGGGAGAGTAGAGACAAGAACAGTGAAAATGCAAGGATAATTACAAAGGATGCCCTTGCATATTTGGCAGAAGCGTGCATTGCATTGAGGTCTAAACTATGTGGAGATATTATAGGAAATTACCTGTACACATATGGTGCCACAAGAAGTGAAGAACTTATGATTAACAAGACATTAAATGATCATAAAGGTCTTGCTTCAGTAGTGCAGAGTTAAACATTGATAATTCTGTTTTGAAACATCTAACAAACTATAAAACCAAGACAAGAAGATTCAAATTGTATATAAGTGACTTGACTGTTTGCAACAACAGAGTTCAAAAAATCAAATCACATAATGTGGATGCAAGACATAACATTATTAAAGTAATCTTTAAATAACACTCATTTTATGGGAATAGTCCTGATTATAAATGATTTGTTTTCCTTACATATATTGGATGTACAAAATCAACCAAAAACAAAACAAAGCAACAGACAATAGAGGATACCAGTGCCTCATCCCTATTCCTAGATAGTTATGAGCCTGAGATTGGAAGATTATGGTTCACAGATGGCTGGAGTACCAATCCATGAGACATTTATGTTCAATTATTCAATCAAAGCAGAGTGAAACCTTGGTTCAAATAGAACAGACTCAGCCAGTCATGAGTGAATAAACCAAGCAAGATTTTAAGGCTCCGCGTCAAGTTTAATTACTGTGTGTGTGCGCATGCACGCTCACACATGCACACACTCACACACACAAAAATGGAATGAGAGAGGAAGAGGAAGAGAGAAAAAAAGGAATATTAAGAGTTTAAGAACTATCTTAAGCATATATTAATTAATAAAATGAGGGAAATCATGGAACCTATGTTTGTTGGAATCTGGCTGCCTTCACATAATATGATTGTTTTCCAAATCTTTCCATTTTTTTATGAAAGGGGCTTTGCCATTCTTTCTGATAGAAGCATAAAATTCCATTGTGTATATACACCACATTTACTTGATCTATTCATCTATGGAGGGGCATTTTGATTGGTTCTAAAAATACTGCCAGAAAAGTAGTTGTAGATTTAGTGTATTTTAGCTTGAGATCATTTCAACAAATGCCCAGGAGTCGGATTGCTGGTTCCAGAGCTATGTACATTTGACCTTAAAAAATGATGCTAATTGAAATGAACTGCAAGACATGGAAAAAAGTCTTTTATTTTTCAGATGTCAACCTTGATGTCGGTAAAGTAGAGCATCTAGATCTTATTTTATTTAATTTGTCTTTTGCCATTGGTTTATCCCTGGCAATCTCTGTCTTGATTCTGGTACCTTCAACTTTGTATATACATTTATCAAATCTGGAGAAAGAAAGGGAAAAATTATAGTGATGAAAGAAGTCAAAGAGTGACCCATTGCAACAATGATATTCAAAAGACATTATATCGGAAGTGAACCTTACAACTTTGGGGTGGGGGAGAGGTGTGGGGGATGGGAAGTGAAAGGAGAACAACAATGGTGTGGGTAACAATATTCAATAAGGAATGTATCTTACTCATGTAACTGTAACTACTCTGTTCAGTATTTTTGAAATAAAATAAAATTTAAAAATTGAACCTATCCTATAACAAATATAGTTTTCTAAATAATACATCTGTCACAGTACTTGTGAGGGATTCTGAAGTCAAGCTGTTAGACTTGGAAAAGGATAGATTGGGAAGCCATCGCAAACAACAATCAAAAGTCTGAGAGCTGTGCTCTGGAAAGGTCAAACAGTCAAGGGAAGACAGGGATATGAGTTATTATCTCAAGAGTATTTAAGTTCGAGCTGTTGGACACTAAAATATTAAGATTTGGAGACAAGATGGATGTCTGTGTTATGGATGTAATCACTATTGCTCCCTTCTGCTCCCTAACAATAAAGGATTCAATTATCACTATGTATACAAACAATACCTCATGTTAATAGTTGTAACCACAAGCTAGATTGATGCCTTAGTTTATGGACATACCTATAGCCACTGACCAACCCCCTTGCAAGTCCCTGCCTTTTTTCTTGAAATTCTTCAGCCAATGGTTGTCTCATTTCTCATTGCCTATTTGGGTGGGATTTGAGACTCCTTCCTCTCCTCACTCAGCCACTAGGCCCCAGGGGCCAAACTCTGAACCTCAGAGACACTCCCAGAACCCAGCTGCCTTTGGGGCTGCTGCTTCCTTAGCCATTGGCCTACTGCCTCCTTCCTCCCTTCACCAGCCTCTGCCAGTACCTCGCGTAATCTCCCTATTACCCCATCCCCAACCCCAGCTCGCCCTCCCCGAAGGCCTCCCCTTCTCTCCACACAGCCCAACCCCAGCAGGGCCACTGCTCTGGGGAAGACAACTGTGAGCCTGGCCCAACAGAATCAAAGGTTCCACAGTGTGCAGCCAGCTTAGAAATGGAGGTAGCATAGGTCTCTGCTCAGTGTCTTTCACTTCACTTACACAAGTATAGTTGAATTAATTTGATATTTACTTTTCTTTTTTGTAACTTCTTATTAAGCCTTTGAAGAATAGCTGGTAGAAATATAGTCCCAAAATTGTAATTGTCTCTTGTTTAATTCTTTCAAGATTCAGAGATGTTTAAATAGTTATAACCATCATGAACTCTCATTTCCATAGCAGAGTCTATTCAGAAAATAATTGCTTATGCATCTGTTATCAATTATTTTCAAGACTTGACAGTTTTAAAGATTCCAATATTACAGGAAGATTTTTGATTTATGTTGAATGGATGTGAGTAGGTTGAGCTGTTGCATACATTCTTTTTTGTGTGTGTGTGTGTGTGTGTGTGTGTGTGTGTGTGTGTGTGTGTGTGTAGAGGGGTGTATGTGTATGTATATCATTAAAATCAAAGATAAGGATGTTGAGCCCTGGTCTGAACTTGTTTCCTTTTTCTGAGATATAATTATGGTGTTTTTTGGTTGGTTGTATGATCTGATTGCTTGACTTTGACTGATGTGCACATTCCAGCTCAATTTTTTAATTAAAACTTCTTATTATATATTATTGAGCATATAGGACTCTGATATTGTCTTTAGTCTTCCATCTGGGATCTTTTTTCCTCCTCAAAATTTAACATTCGATATAAATTTTACCTCCTGACTTATTTTCCCTTTAATTTGCAATTTGAAATTAGTATTATAAGACCTTTGATATCTGTATTCATGAAGAAAAATAATTTTGAATTCTCTGTTTAATGTAATAACACCTGGACAGATTTGTTTGCACCAAGATCTTAAAATTTATTTTGAAGTTTTATTTTAAAATATCTTCTCCATGTTTATAGCATGGGGAGGCAAACAATTCCTAGTAACAATTATAACAGTTTTATTCGTTAAAATATCTGATAATTCATAATTTTGAATATGTCTAGTTTCAAATAAATGCATTTGCTCAATAAGTTTGCTTGATAGACCCATGCACAAAAATACCAGTCCTAGGGGCTCAGGAGGTGGATCAGTGGTAGACAGCTTATCTTGAATGCCTGAGACCATAGGATTGATTCCACAGCACAACCTAAGTAGAAAAAGCTAGATGTGGTACTGTGTCTCAAGTGGTAGAGCAATAGTCTACAGCTGAAATGCTGAAGGACAGTGACCTGGCCCAGAGTTCACCACCACCAACAAATTTAATAAATAAATGAAACTCATACTCAAGTACATTAATTTCAAAGGTTGATTATCATTGTAGGTAGGGGCAGGTTGCCAAGATACAGCACCTGACAAATACTAAAAATAGAAAGTAAAACATTAGCTCTGCCAACAACATGTAGAATTGCCACTCAAAGAGAAACCGGTACTAAGAATGAAATACTTTTTATAACATTTCTTAAGAGATTATGGGTTTATGTTTATTATTAAATAAATTGACCTTCAAAAACTCCATTGGTGGACCTGAGTCTTAAGGGAACCTACAAAAACTGGAGGAGAAAATCATCAACCTGTATTTTAAAAATTGTTATTTTTATGGGAGTGTACATACAGTTAAACATATTGTAAGTCAGGTAATGAGTTCATTTCTTATTTGACAATCCTTTCCCTGTCCACAGTAGTATACCTCATTGTGAATGCAGTATCTACAGAGAACACATGCTGCCTTTGTTTCCCTGTTCTCCTTGAATATCTCTGACTCCCTCAATGCCCATAAATTGATAAACAAGAACAGAAAAATCCCTCTTGTTTCTATTTCCTGGAATAAATTTCAATATAAACATCAGTAGTTTTATGAGAGTGTCAGGCTCTGTACACACATCCCAAACACGTATACTTCCTGCACCCAGTCATAATGCCTACCCGGTTCTAAGGTCCACAAAGTAATTCTTTTCACTTTCCACACAGGAAGAAGCCAAGATTCACAAAGATTAAGTAAATTACTGGAAATAGAGGGCTGAGCATAGTGGCTCACTCTTATACCTTACCTACTCCAGAGAGTAAGTTCTGAAGATCATCACCTGAAACCAACCCAGGTTGACATATCCATTACATGTGTACCTCCAGTTAATCAGAAGGAATTGAGAATTGTGTGTTTCAACTCGTAGAGTTAGAACACCACCGGACTTGAATTGGAAACCTAAAGGACAGCGTCAATATTATGATTTTTAAAAACCAATGCTATCCCATACATAATCTCAGACACCACACACACACACACACACACACACACACACACACACACACACACACACACACACACATCTTAAAATAGATGTTAGTACTGAAATCCAAATATATTTTTTTAATTTTATAATATTTATTTTTTAGCTTGAGTGAAGTTTGACCTTATAGTTTCTACTGATGAGCCACAACTTAGAACTTTGTTATAATTATACCCTTGTCTGTATTAAGAAAAACATTCTCCTAGTTAAGTCTTCCTCTTTTTCCACAATGATAAGTTTTCTCTTCTTGCTCTAGTTTCTTCTTTTGGGACTCAATCTCTTAGACTTTTCTGTCTTGCATTGTCTGTAGGTTCATTGATCCATTAGATCTCAGTCATCCTAATAACCTCTACAGAACTTGCCTTGGGAAAAGTGTTCTAAACTCACCATTCAGTGGAGATTGTTAGTACTCACCCATAATCACGTTCTCTTCAGAATTGCGAACTTGTTCGATCCAGGAATTCAGGGAAAACACTCACTGTGTACTATGTCATACTTTTTGATTTAATGGTAGCTCCCACCTATTGTCTACTTGAAGCATGTGTGAAGAGAAAGATTGCCCCTAAGAGACAGAAGCACTGAACTAACTGTGGCTGTCAAAACATAGAAGGAGGGAAAGAAGTTCTGAAGGAAACATAGAGCCTAGAAACTGATTTCACAGAAACCCAAACTGCATTTTATCTTACTTTCAAAATAGAAAGTCAGATACTGAAGTTACTTGTAAGCTCCATTTATATTCCTGAGCAGGGGCTCCATTCCTCTTTGCCCTTCTGACTATTTACAACAGGGGCAGGTGGGAAGATGTAACAGGAACACCTAGAGTTTGGGCCTGGGGTTAAAAACTCTTTTTGTGATCATGAACATTCCACCTCTTCCTGAATTGGACCTGAGGGGCAGATGGAATTAAGGTTAGGAATTCAGAAACTTATAATTACTTCTAGGTTTGCTATCTAAATTCATCCTTTCCCACCCCTCAGAATCCTATTTCCCAACTGTGTAGACACCCTTACACTCTGTTCTCCAGGAGCGTTTGAGTGTAGGGCATCTTCTGCTTCTTATGTGTAGTGCTTTATAAATGGACATTTTCTCCTAGGCTCAAAATTATTTCATTGATTGGGACATTGTGCAATATGTTAAACAGAGAGTTACCTGGAAGGAAGATCCTAGAAGGCAAAGTATCTACTAGGAAAATGGAAACCCATGGTTTGGCATGCTTAATGTTTTAACTTGTGCACTAAACAGGAGAAAACGACACACTAGGAAATCTGCCAATTATGCCAAATAAAGAGATATGGTGAAGTTCAGAGAAAGGACATTGATTTCATCATAGTCATGACAAGACAAAACCTTAGCACACTATCAGAATACTAATCCATACTCACCTACTTTCTTATTCACCCATATCATTAGATCTGAGTTGTATGTAGGAGTCCTCAGGACTTGCAGAACAGGAAGATTTCATGGAGAGCCTAACATTGGTCTGCCATTTTGGACATAAAATAACTAGTTTGATGAAAGCCCTTAGTAATATCCACAAATATGTGCATTTATACTACTACACTTGATAAGTATCCCCTCACTATATGATCTTTGGTTTGGTCACTTACTGATATAGCAGTTGTCTGGTAGCTCCATTGTGACTTCACTTTATTCACCCGAAATGGAGAAGGAGAAACTGACCACAACACATTTGCATTTTTCTCAATGAGCAGTGAGTGGCAGGGGAGTATTTTAGAAGCTCCCCATGTTCTCAGTTAGCTAGTACCACCTAGATTCCAGCTCAAATCTTGATAAACAGATATAGAACATACATGTAACTTATTGTGCCAGATTCACAGCTAGAGAGGTAGATGAGAAATTGGAAGGCTTGGTGTGAAAGCCACAGGTTGATATGAAGCAGAATTCAAAGGATGTGGAGATGAATCGAGCTACGTGGAAGGAAAAGGAGAGGCAACTGAAGCAGAAGAGCACCTAGGGAGAGATGATAGAGCACGTTGGAAGCCACCTGGACATCAAGGTAACTCATCTGAGGTACAACAGTCTGGTTGTGCAGAGCCACAGAAAGAAGTTGGAAGAACATCAGCAAGTGCTCATACCCATTTCTAGGGAGTTCCCAGAATGACAGGGTAGCCTCCCAGAGTACTGCTGCAGTGCACATCTCAGATCCCTTGCTACCATGATAATTGACATTGGAGAGGAGCAGCAAGAGTTGTATGAAGTGATTGCAACTCACTATGTGGATGCTGTTCTGCAGCATTGTGGAGTGTGGTCTCTCAGGATGCTTAGGGCAAAGATCCTATAGCTGGTGTCAAAGAATGCAATCTACTTGGAGTACAGATTTATCGATGGCACGTGCCTGAACACAACAAGCTGATAATGAGCTGCTAGAGGTAGTTTCCCTAAAGATCTAACAGCCAAAACTGGACAGGCAAACCCAGAGCTCTGCACCACATCAGGCCACCATGCCAATTGTTTCTACCTTAGTACTGGCTACCCAGTTTGCACACCCATGTCCTTGTTACCCTGATTGTGCCCCACAATCCCTCACAACTTTTACTCTTTCACTTTGTCTATGTTTACTTTTCCCTGCTAAACAGTTCTGGATGACTCTATTAGCTACCCCAACCCCTGCAAAACTTGCTTATAACCAATTTCCTGACTCTGTAACTCAGCAATTATAGTCACAGTTATCCTTTACCTGGTATCCTAGTATCTACTACTCTTTTCTGCTACCCATACTTCATAATGCCATGGTTCCAGCCATCTGAAACCTGACACCCCTGTCTCTGATATACCAATCCCAAACAAAGCAACGGAATAGTGGGCACAGATAATCGAGTTGGATAACTCTTTTGCAGGCACATTGGGACAAGTTATTCCTCAGGCATTTGACACGAGGGACTAACTGGTAGTGGAAAGAAAACAGCTTACTCAAAGGTGACTAAAATCCAAGGACATGACTTATAACATATTGCTAGAAAAAGAAGGTCTTGCAGTGAAAGTTAATGAGAAAGAAACTTTTACAAAAATATTGGGGATGATGCAAAAGTTGAGCTTAGTCTCCTCTACTAGTGGTCTGAATTATTTTATGACATAGATATGTAATTACTTTGCAATTAAAAATTATCTGAAGATACATATTTATGCGGTACTAATATTAATTGATGGAATAGTTGCATAGTATCATGTTAATTATATTCAATAATTTATGCTCTATGATATGCTCATGAGTCTGCCTTTGGCAATATGAATTGAGCTCTCTAACAACAAATGGAATTTCATTGTCAAATACTACAAGGAGATTACAGATGCTAGTACCAAAATGAAAGCTGGTACCGTAAAACTGAATAAAGCTATAAGTTTGAAGTGAGGGGGTCAGTGGTAAGGGCTATGATAAAAGAGAAATTCTTCACCGTGGAATCTTGGAAAAATAGAAGGTGTTTTCTTGAATTACTAGCTTTTAAAACATTCTTAGAAAGAACAACATTGGGTTTTTTTTTTTTTTTTGCTATTTGGAACCTCTTTAATGAATGCTTTAACAAAAAATTATCAAAACGACTTTGAGAATTCTATGATGTGAATCATCACATTAACATTGTACTTAAAGTTGCCTTGAGATGCAGTAAGGCTGTATTCCTTTTCTATTAAATCAATGGAATAAGCGTCCTTTTGAATGATTGGACAGTCCATGACACTTGTTCAAAAACAAAAAATATACAGGAGAGAAAAAAAAGGAGTAGTTCTGGGAAAATGGCGGACAAAAGCTGGAGGCTAAACAAGCTCTTGTATAGAAAGCAGTTTTAGTGTTCCAGTGAACAGTCCTAGGCTGGAGAATTACACCAAGTGTGCAATCACAGTATAGAGAGTTTGGCCAGAGAGGGAAAATCCAGGCAAGGAGGCAGCTCTGAGCACTTGCTGGTAGCCATGGCTATGGTGGTGGCGGCCCCTGTCATACCTACAAAGGTGCCAGGCACAGTAAGCTGGCAGATTCTACTCAACACCAGCAAGAACTGACAAGGAACAGATATCTTCATTCTACAGATCGCAGACCAGAGACTACAAAGGAACCAAGCCTCTGTTCTACAGAGGAGAAAGTCATTTATCCCAGGAGTGTCTTTCTTCACTGGGTAAACAGAGCCAAAGGCTGCCCCTCCCTATAGCAGCCTAGATAATGTATTGAAATTCAGTAAACATAAACCTTTAGAATGGCTCCAGGCTGGGCTCTTTGAATGTCTCAGAAGCTAGCCCCTCAGGGAAAAACTACTGTTTGCTGAAAGGCCTCAACTCTATGGAGAACCTAGACTCATTACAGCACCTCCAAACTTGAGGAAACAGGCATCTTCCTCTTTTGTGAAACTCAAAACAGATCTCCCTCCCACTGAACTAGCCTGGTAGGAGGATCACAAAATTATGTGTAAAGCAGAGCATTTTTCTGCCTATCCAAACAAACTGATTTAAGAAACCAATCAATCCACAGGAAAACCAAACACCACAAGCAGACCAGAGACTCCACCAAGGGACTGGTTATGGACAAAAGGGAGGTACAGGTTCTTCCCGTTTCCTCCCCCCGACCCCCCAAAAAATCAAAGAACCCTATTTTTATACCTATTTTTAATTATTAATTTTTTAAAAAAATTGTATTCTATTAATCTTTTTTTTCCTCTTATAATTTTTTATTTTAGGTGAATATGCATGTGTATGTTTTTTTTTATTTTTATTTTATTTCTACTAAACTTTTGGTCCTTTTTCTTTCTTTCTCATTCTTTTCATTTTTTCTTCTCTTTCATTCTTTTTTTTTTTGGGTGACTTAACTGCTGTTCTGCTCATCTTCACATATACCTATCATCGAATATTAGACCTTATCCCTCTTTGTGTACACATATAAACCAGAAATTTATTACTTAATTCAAAACCTCTTAGGCTTAAATTCCTTAATAAATGTATTATCTCTGTTATATAATATTTTAAGTATTTTTATTTTTTAGTTTTTCATATCTGCTTTCTACTCCGCCCCTCCTCTCATCCTATCTGCATTTATCTCAATATTACTTCACTAAATTTGCATAATTTTTGTGTTTCACTTTTTAAATTTAAATTTTTGTTTTTTCTTTTCTTTTTTACTCTTCTCTTTCTCCTATCACTCTGTCCAATCAATTTCCCTCTTTAAGATTAGGACTTAGTTAACTTTACTCTCTTTTCCACATCTATCTAATCCTATTTTGCCCCATATTTCTCCCTAAACCCAATAATTTCTGTTTTGCCAAATTCTACTTTGCTGTTCTTAGCCCATTAATACATAGTTTTTTTGACATTCAATAGATTGTATCCCTTGAACTACATTGTATATGCAAACTTTTGACTGTACAACTACAGGCTTTGGTTGATGCTTGCCTTAAAATAGTGTTCTAGCACAAAGCTGGTATTACTTTCATATTAAATAGAAGCATTCATGGAATCCATGAAAAGACAGCTGAAAGAAGTCAGGGAGACCAGAAAGGGAATGTTGAATGTAGCCAAGACTAGAAATGGAAATCCAAGGAAACTATAACCAATCAACTAAGTGATTTGAGAATAAACACTGAACACCAAATTAAGGAAATAAAGAAATTCATACAAGATCTAAAACAAAGCACCAACAAAGAATTTGAAGCTATCAAAGCCAAGCAATTAGAAGCAAAAGAACTAAAAAAAAAAAAAAAAAGAAATTCTTGACAGTAGGTAAGAACATGCAGAAGATCGAAACTTGGGGATTGGAAACAGCTTAGATATTATAGAGAAAGAACATACAACTATCCAAGACAAGTCCAAGAAATATGATTGACTTATTAAACATTTGGAAGACACCATCAGAAGGCCTAATCTGAAGATAAAGTTGTAGAGGAGCATCTAGAAACAGAAGTTAATGGTCTAGGAAATTTGTTTCACAGGATCCTAGCAGAAAACTTCTCAAACATGCAAAATGATAGGTCTATTCAAATACAAGAAACTTTTAGAACCCCAAATAGACCAGACCAGAACAGAATGTCATAACACCACCTTATAATCCCCATAAGATCAATTCAGATCAAGGAAAAGATCTTCATGTTGTCAAGGAGGAAAGATCAATCACCTATAAGGGAGACCAATTAGAATCACCTCAGATTTCTCAGCAGAGACAATTAAAGCAAGAAGAGTCTGGATTGATGTAGGCCATGCCCTAAAGACAAAAATCTACCAACCAAGCATACTGTACCCAGCCATACTCTCCTTCATAACTGAAGGTCAAATAAAAACCTTCCATACAAAAGAAAATCTGAAACAATATATCTCAACCAAACCAGCCTTACAAAAGTTACTTAAATGTGTCCTACACAGACAAAACCAACAGGACCAAAATAAATGCCAAGAAACCACACCCAAATTGAGAGTCTATGAACCATAAGAAAGTCTCCAATAAAGCAACATAGACTGTCTAGTTGGATTAAAAAGAAAGATCCTTCCATCTGTTTCCTTCAGGACTCACACCTTGCCCATAAAAACAAACACATTTTGAAAGTGAAAGGCTGGAACAAAATCTACCAAGTAAACGGCCCCCAAAAAGAGGCAGGAGTTGCAATCTTAATATCAGATAAAATATATTTCTAATTAAAATTTAAAACAATGGAGTGCCACGTCGTCTCCAGTGGAGTCTGCTTAGCATGGGAAACCATCTATCAGATCATGATAGGGGCTTTAGAAACCTATCTCCAAGTTTTGGGACTTCACTGAAGTCTACCTCGGAGAATAGGGCTTCTAAGAGGCTTACTCCTGGAAAGGCTGGCCAATCCCCTGGGAAAGATGTGTTTCTGCCCTTCTTTCTCTCATAAGAGTGCCTATTGATCTTTTACTGCTTGTACTCCTTTATGTACTTGCTCATTGTCAACGTTCCCTTATTCAAAGCTCTTTCTTAAGAGTGTTGATGACTCCAATATCTGATGAGGGTCTTAAGAATATGACGAACTAACCAGAGTTAAGTGCTAACCTGAAACCCCTCTTATGGAGGCTAGGAGACAAGTTATAAGTAAATATAAAAGTATTGGGGGTTTCACAAAGTCACTTCAGCAGAAGGAATTATTTGTAAGGGATTTACAAGAAGCTATAGGCTCAGTTAAAACAGAAAGAATGTATGGCAATTGTTGAGATAATTATTTAGGAGAGAGAATTTCCTGCTATTTACTAAGAGAATTGCTAGGTCTCCTTAAAGTTTACTATTAAAGAAGAGACAGGAAAGATCTTATGGGAAAGTTAAGGCCTCTATAAAAATAGGTAATGGTTAATTGGTGACAAACATCGAAACCCAAACCCATTGTATTCCTTAGAGATAAGCCGGAGACAAATGCCTATCAGGTGCCCAGCTGGTGACCACCCAAGAATGAAGCCATGCAGCAAGATTGTGTAACCTTTTGCCCTTTCTCATGGAGACTTCTTTTATAAAAGTTTGCTATCCTCTGCATTAAATTGCACTCAGCATCCACTCCTAATGTGTGTGAGTTGTCTGTTTGCCATCTCCCCATCCTATTCCAGGTTCCTCCCTTAGGTGTCCTCTGTCGTCCCGACAGAACCCGGTCCACGGCAATGGAGCATCCAAATTCATTCACAAAACATTACTTTCTCTCAAATCTCACTTAGATCCAAATATATTAATTGTTGGGGACATTAACACACTATTCCCCCCACTAGATAGATCAACTTAGCAAAAACTCAACAGAGAAACCACAGATATAAACAACTGCATAGATCACCTAGATTTAATATTTCACCCAGCAGTATCAGAATACACGTTTTTCTCAGCAGCATATGGAACTTTTTGCAAAATAGACCACATTTTTAGGTCAAAAAGTACACTTGTCCAAATTCAAAAACATTGAAATTACACCTTATATTCATTCAGACCACAAGGGAATAAAATTAGAACTCAACACCAAATCCACCAAAGAAAGTCCTGTAACACATGGAGGCTGAAGAACACACCATTGAATCACCAGTGGGTCATGGAAGAGATCAGAAACAAAATTCAAATGTTTATAATATTCAACAAAAATGAACACACAAATTACCAACTCCTCTGGGACACAGGAAAGGCAGTACTCAGAAGTAAGTTTATCGCTCTGAATACAAACATCAACAAATTGGAGAGATCTGAAACCAACAATTTAATGAGACATCTGAGCCTCCTTGAAAAAGAGCAGTAGGATAAACCACAATTCAGTAGATGGAAAGAAATAATTAAAATTAAATCAAAATTAAATGAATTAGAATCTATAAAACCATCAACAAAACAGGAGTGGTTCTTCAAAAATTAACAAATCCACAGATCTTTAGCAAATCCTGTTAGAAAGAGCAGAGAGGTGCTGGGAAATTGGCTCAGTGGTAGAGGGCTTACCTTGCATGCATGAGGCCCTGGGATCCATTCTTCAACACCACATAAGCAAAAAGAAAAAAGGCAGAAGTGGCGCTGTGGCTCAAGTTGTAGAGAAATAGCCTTAAGCTGAAGAACTGAGGGACAGCTCTGAATCTAGTATTAGAATGCCTAGCTACAGCAATAAGATAACATGCAAATATAAAAGGGATCCAAATACGAAAGAAGAAGTAAAACTCTCCCTCTCTGCAGGTGACATGATCTTATAATTAAAGAATCCTGCAGACTCTTCTCCCAAATTACTCAAGCTGATTCAAAACTTTGGCAAAGTAGCAGGGTATAAAATTAACCCTCAAAAATCAATGGCTTTTCTGTATGCCACCAATGAGAAAATCATGGCTGGAATCAGGAAAGCAACACCATTCATATTTTTTGTGGGGACAAAAAATAATATACCTAGGAATTAACTTAAGCAGAGAAGTGAAGGACCTCGATGATGAAATTTTTAAAACCTGAAAAAGGAAATCAAAACAGGACTTAGAAAGTGGCAAATCTCCCATACACCTGGATTGGAAAGATCAAAATCCTGAAAATGGCAATACTTCCCAAGGCTATCTACAAATTCAATGCAATACCTTTCAATATTCCATCCTCATTCTTCAAGGAAATAGAAGAGACAATCCAAAAATTCATACGGAACAATAAAAGACCCCGAATAGCACAAACAATCCTCAACAGAAAGAACAGTGCTGGAGTAATATCAATACCAGATTTCAAACTCTACTACAAAGCCATAGTAATCAAAACTGATTGGTACTGACACAAGAACAGACCTCAGGACCAATGGAATCTAGAGACCTATAGCCATCTAATTTTCGATAAGGGAATTAAAAAATTAGAATGGAAGAAAGACAGGCTTTTCAGTAAATTTTGCTGGCAAAATTGGTTAACAACTTGCAGAAAATTAAGCTAGATCCTTAGGTATCACCCTGCACCAGAATCAACTCCAAATGGATCAAAGACCTCAGAGTCAAACAGACACCCTGAAAACATTACAGGATGGAATAGGAGAATCCCTAGGACTCCATGGCACAGGCTGAAATTTTCTTAATAGAGACCCAGAAACACAACAAATCAAGGAAAGTTTGGACAAATGGGATTGCATGAAATTGCAGAGCTTCTGCATGGCAAAGGACATAACTAGCAAGATCAATTGAAAGCCCACAGATTGGGAGAAGATCTTCACTAGCCATACAACAGACAAGGGTCTCATATCTAAAATATACCTGGAACTCAAAAATTAAATCGCCCAACAACAAATCCTCAAAGAAACAACTGACCCGAAAATAAGTGAGCTAAAATCTTAAAGAGAAACTTCTCTGAAGAGGAAAGAAAGATGGCAAATAAACTCATGAAGATATCTTCAACCTCTCTAGCCATACAAGTATTGCAAATCATACCAACACCTCATCCCATTTAAAATGGCTATAATCAAGAACTCTAATAACAACAGATGATGGAGGGGATGTTGGCAGAAGGGAACTTTACTGCATTGTTGGTAGGCATGTAAAGTTGTTCAACCACTTTGGAAAGTAGTATGGAGGTTCCTCAGAAGACTCCACATAGAGCTCCCCTATAACCTAGCAATCCCACTTTTGGGCATTTACCCAAATGGTCACAAATAAGATCATACTAAAGCTACCAGCACAACTCTGTTTATTGCAGCATTATTTACCATAGCTAAGATATGGAACCAACCCAGATGCCCCTCAGTAGTTGAATATATCAAGTAAATGTGGTGTATATACAAAATAGAATTCTATGCCTCCATCAGAAAAAAATGACATTGCTCCATTTGTTTTGGAAAAACATTATATTAAGTGAACTAAGCCAATCCCAAAGAAACATAGGTCCAATGGTTTCCTTTATTTTCAATAACCACTGTGTGTCTGAGACAAGCAGAAAAGGTCAGACAAGTTGATGTTAGGCGAAATTAACCCCAAGATAAGGATTCAAATGATTTTTTTTCTTTATTGCGATTGTTCCTAACATATTTATAAGATGATTTCCTGGTTGCTTTGAAAGTCATTCCGCCTCGGTATAACCCCTGCTTTCACTGTATTTGATTTTGGTATAATTTGTGGTGGGAATGGGAAAAAACAAATCGTTTAAATAGGGATACTGGTGGACGCATTGCAGCGATGAGATATACAAGTCATTATGTAGAAATGGAACTTTCAACGTTGGCCGGTGAGAGTGGGAGGTGGGCAGGGGTGTGTCTGGAGAGCGGGGGGGGGGGGGTGGAAGGAAAACGGATGGGAAGGGGAAATAAAGGAGGATGCATAAATGCTTGATGAGAAATGTACTCATTATCTTGCCCATGTAATTGTTACCTCTCTGTATGGTATTTTCACAATAAAATAAATAAATGGATTGCTACAGAATAGATTCTAAATGTAATATTTAATGCTATTGGATTACTTGAAGACAAAGGTTTACAGAAAAATTTAAATGTCAGATAAATTTGAATATTCCAATAGACATGTTAAAGATATATAATTTGAAAATTCACAGTTCAAGGCAAACCCTGACAGGAAGTCTGAAAGACCCTTATCTGGAAACAGGAAGTGACACTGTGGCTCAAGTGATAGAGGGCTCCTCTATGTTTACACCCAGGTCTTGAGATTAAACCTCGTCACTGACAAAAAGAAAATAAAATTTAAAAATTAAAGCATTAGGGCTGGGAAGGAGATTCAGTAGTAGAGTGCTTCTCTTGCATGCATGAGGTCCTGGGTGCAATTCCTCAGTACCACATAAGCAGAAAAATACTGGAAATGGCTCTGTGGCTCAAGTGGTAGAGCACTAGCCTTGAGCTGAAGAGCTCATAAGGGACAGTGCCCTCCTCCCACCACCACCACCAACAAATTAAAGCATCAAACAACCTGAAGATGTTGTCCAGAATAATGAGTGCGGCATTATCCATTTACATGACTTAGTGACTTTAAACCTTGTTTTCCAGGGGAGGTGGTGGGCAATTTGTGTGTTTGCCAAAACCTGAAAAATTATTTTGTACTTTCCCAAGGAGGAAGAAAGGAGGGAATGGGGGAAGCAAGGGAGGTGTTTGGTGAAATTGCCTTTTGGTACAGTGGTTGTTTTCTGGAGTCAAATTCAGATAAATTCTGCTTGCAATCCTAGTTGCATGGGGAATGAGGAAGCCATGGCCTGGAAGTGGTTTTGTCCTGTCCTTGGCCTGGTTCCAACCACCATTGGATAATCCATGTCCCACTTCAGGACCAAGATGCCTTGAAGACTACTGATGCACTGAGCAGGTGGAACTAACCACAGCCAGAAAAGGCAAAATATGCAATGCCGAGGGCAACACTGAAAATCTACACCAGGGAGAGATTTTTAAAAATATTTTTATTGTAAAAATACTATACAAATGTTTTACAGTTACATGAGTAGGGTAATGAGTACATTTCCTATCGAACATTGTTACCTCCTCCTTTGTTTTTCCCCTACTACCATTTCCCTCACCAACTCTCCAACTCCTTCCTCCTTGACCCCTGCCTGACATTGTAAATTCATTTTCGACTCAGTGTCTTGTACATCTCATCGTCACAATGAGTCAACCTGCATCTCCATTTAAGCATTTTGCTATATCCCTTCCACTCCCAAAATTACAAAATATGTAAATAAAGTGCAGAACACTGGAATCAAATACAGTGAAAACAAGGATTATACCATGGGGGGATAAACCTACAAAAGAATCATAGCGCATTATAAGTATATTAAAAACAAAAACAAGAAAGAAAGAAAGAAAACACTTGTGTCTCTGACTTGGGGTACATTTCACTTAATATTATCTTATATGGTCATGTTACAACAGCCTTTGGTCATCTCTGCTTGACCTAGACATGTGCTAGTCCTTGCAAACAAGGGAAACCATGGGTCCTATGCTTTTAAAACTTATTTATATCTCCCAATTCTTTTTATCTCAGTGAAGGAAAATGTTAGAAAGTAGAAATTATATGTGGCACCTCTTCCTTGAAGTACCACGAAGGGGAGTGGCACTTCCTAATGGGACTCCTGGGATGAAAACCACACAGCCCATTTAGACCCATCAGAGGTCTGTTTGGTGACTTTGAGGGGATTCAGGACACCGCCTTTCTGATGCCACGTGTGCAGCACTTGTTGCGGGGGGCTGTAGCCAACAAGGCTCCATGAGTGACCAAAAGAAGCAACCCAGATTCAGGTGCCAAAGCCAGGAGGGAGGGAAGGCAAGGCAGACCCTAACTCCTGCCTTCCATCTGTGCAGCCTACACTGACAAGGCCAGACCCATTGCCTTGCTTTGGAGCCCAATGAGGTTAGGGGTTGAGCTCATTGCATCCAAACGGATCATCCCCGGAATAGCACTGAGAGCTGGGCCTATGTGGACCAGAAGGACAATGAAGGAGGCTACCCAGAAAAGCAAAAGGGGCTTCCGGTCCATTGTGCTGCAGCGGGTGCAACGCAAGTTCAGGCTCCTCTGGCACTGAGGGTATAGCGATGGCCTTATACCCTGAGTCCACAGGGTCCACAGGGACCCTAAAATGGAGGTCCGCAGAGATGCTGAAGGGGTTCCAGGTTGCTGAGCTGCTGCAGCTGTCTCAAGCCGGCTGGCAGAGCTCCAGCACATGGCTCCATTTCCAAGACCACCTTACAGACTGATGAGGTGAACCAAAGCTGGGCTGCCTGGCCCCAAGCGGGCAGAGTGCACGCCCAGCCTTCCTTCTCCCATGGATTGTGCAGTGTACAAACATGGTGTCCCCGACCCCCACTCATGTGGGCAGGCAGTAACCCCAGAACAGAGTGTTCCTGGGATGGCCCACATACTTAGGACCACCGCAGACTAGTACCAGCATAGCTGGAGGAGGATGGGGCAGCAGTGGTCTCAATCCACCCTATGCCTGCCAGCTCCTGGGTGAAATTGAGCAACAGAGACCAGGAAGTTAGGTGGGCAGGGTGGGCGGGGCTCATCCGACAAGCCTGGAGAGCATGCAACACATCCACTTACTATACATCCACCAAGGGAAGGGGCCCCACTTCTCAACTGGTGACCTGAGGAGGCACCCATACCCACAGGGACTGCAGAAATGGAGGTTCATGTTGTGATTCGAAAATTGCTCCAGGGCACAGGCTTGCTGCAGCACTGAATAACTGGCAAAAAAGAAATAAAAAGTAAAGACATCCACTAAAAGTTTTCATCAATGATAACCTATTATAATTTAAAAAGAGTTACTTTCCTCTTGTCCTATATTTTTCATAGAGCTCTATGAATTAACCAGAAATCTCCAGAATTTCTTCATGCACAGTAATACAAATAAATATAGCTATACAAATAAATCTGTGCTAATTCCTACATTGTAGCTAGTAGGTTTTGATTATGCTTTCGGTAGCAGCCACAGTAACACTAATCCAAGGATTGCTGGGGATCAGAAGATTAAGTCCAGAAAGGAAAATCCATGAGATCTGTATCTCAAATTAACTACTAAAAAGACAGAAGAAAACTTATGGGTAAGTGGTTTAGTGTCATCCTTGCACAGAATAAGCTGACAGCAGAACCAAGGCCTGAGTTGAAGACCTGTGGTGAGTTCACACACACACACACACACACACACACACACACACACACACACACACACACACACACACACACACACACACGCACACACACACACACATTTCCCAGTTAAAGCAAGTAGAATATCTGTTTTCCCAGGAACATGTCTGAGTAACTATCCTGTATGTTTGGATATTTTTGAAAGCTGTAGTATCAACTTACCTAATTTTAATAAATGACACCCTATTCATTATTATTTAATCCTGGTTGCAAGACACATTTTCATGTAGAAAACTGTTTGTTCCCAAAATCCTGACTCTTTTGGTTTGTTAGAATGAGATAATTGTGCCTTTAATTCATTAGTTCATAAATTAGAAAAGTAACCCTAACCCTAGAACCAATTGCTTTTGGATTCAAAAGGCCACACAAATACATTAGATTTCATCCTTTGTTTCACCTCATCTTTCTTAAAATAGTTTGTGGTTTTACTCCATATCGTGCCATTTTACTCCATATCGTGCCATAACCTGAACCCTAACTGGAACTTTTAGATTAATTCTCACACTAATAATGCCCTAATCCTAATATTATTAGCAATATCCTCTTTCATATTCATTATAATTGTAACTTTACTTGTTATTCGAAGAGTTACTTCCAGTTTGACCCTAAATTTTCCATTTGCCTAATGCTAAAACTAAGCCCAGCTGGAACTAAAACCTAACTTTCCACCTAATGAGAGTCCAAAATTAATGTTAAAAAATACTCTAATTTTTAATCATTCTAATGAATACTCCAATTTGCATTCTGGAAATGAAGTTCAATTTGCCCTAATTCCAACAAATTTCCTGACTCTACCTCTGAAGCGATCTTATTCCCTAATATGAACCATTATATTAATTGTCCTCAAATTCTCTTATCAGGAAAAACACTGTAGTTTCCATTGATCTTACCATTTCCTAAATCACTGTATCCTAAAACAGTTTCAGATTTACTTACCATCTAGTCCATTACTTAATGCTAACTCTCAACCTACACCTGGCTGGAAAACTCTCATTAATCATTACAAGAATGATCACTGAGAAATAAATATAATGATAATGCTATAGTTACTATTCAATCTGACATTTTTGCTTCTATTTGTTCATGAAATCTTAATTTTATACAAAAAACTTTCATATTTTGTAACACTAATTAAAATTAGAACAAAATACTGACCCTGACCTTAATCCAAATTATATATCAATACTAACATTCACACAAGAACACTAGTTTTCACTCATCCTAACTTGATTCCAAACATAGGTTTCAATATTTTTCCAAAATCTTAGTCATTTTCTAACCCTAAATAATCATAATTGGCACATTGGGAATAAACATAAGCCTAATTGCAAGGTGATTCTAATATTAACTCTAGTTAACATTAATTCTAATTCTTACAAGGATTATTCTAAAATTTATCTTCAATTTGAGCCTTATTTTTTTAATCTTTCACTCTAACTCTAACCATGGCTGGAATCCTAACCATAACCTTGACACTAATGCTATCTCAATTCTAAATTTTATGAAAAATGCTCATTTTGTGTTATTCTAACTGAAATTCCACTTGGAATTCTTGAAATAAATTGCAGGTTTTCCAAAACCCTATAGATTTTCTCACTCGTATCCTGAATCTATCTTGTTCCATAAGAGGAATCATGATACCCATTGACTCAAATCCTGATCTAATGAAATACATTGTACTTCCATTATCCCAGCATTTCTTGAATTCCTAGAACCTAAAATAAGTTCACATTCACTTAACATTTATCCCATTCCTTTTTTTTTTTATTTTTGTTTTTCGTGGGGCTTGATCTCTGGGCCTGGACATAATCGCTGAGTTCTAGGCATGGGCATGATCCCTGAGTTCTTTAGCTCAAGGTGTGCACTTAACCACTTGAACCACAAAACCACTTTCTGGTTTTCTGGTGAATAATTGGGGATAAAATTCTCACAGACTTTCCTGCCCAGGCTGGCTTTGAATTGCATCCTCAGAAATCAGCTTCCTGAGTAGCTAGGATAATAGGTGTGAGGCACCAGTTTAATCTATTTATTTACTCTATCCTCAACACCCTTTAACATGAAACCTAATTCTAATCACAATCTGAATTAACACCAAGTGGTTAATGTAAAGAAAATTGTCTCTATTTTATTCAATCACACATTTTTTTGCTTCTACTTCTTAGTGGAAGACTAAATTTTACCCTAAAGCTTATCCTTCTTTAATTCTAACAAGAACTAAAACAGTAATTCATACTTTAAAGCAAATTATATCTGAATTTTTAAAGTAACACCAACACTGGTTTTCATTCATTCTTACTTTGATGTCATTCATTCTTCTTAAAATATGTTGCAGTTTTACTCAATATCTTACATCTTTTTCTCATTCTAAGCCCAACTCTAACTGCAACACCTTTCCTAATCCTACACCTACATATGACCGAATTATAATGTTAATAGCAAGCCTCTACTTCACATTTATCCTATCTCTTGCTCAGAGTGAAGGTCTAAATTTTACTTGCATTTTGAACCTAAATATTTTTATCATTATTATTTTAATTGTGAAAATACCATACAGAGGGGTTACAATTACATAGGCAATTTAATGAGTTCATTTCTTATCAAGCATTTTTGCCTCCTCCTTTGTTTACCCTTCCCATCCCTTCCCATCTCCACCTGCTCCCCAGCCAAAGTTGGAAAGTTCGTGTTTTGACAAAATGTCTTGTATATCTCATTGTTGCAATGGGTCCATTATGCAGCAAAAATATCTCTAAGCAATATATTTTTCAATAAAATGTCTCAATCCTTAGGTAAAGTGCATTATAGTTTAATATAAAGTATATCTCAAAATAGAAATTCTGCAACTAATCTAAAGTATGTTTTCCTGCACAAAATGCTCTGACTTCTAGTCTTGTTATTTGATTTTAATTATATTTTTTATTTTTGACATGGTCCCTACTTATATTTATTACAAACTTCTGTAATTATACAAATCATGCCTGTACACACTAATTTGCGTAATTTAATATTCAATCAAAATTATTTTTTTCCTGTCTCCCACAGGGAAGGATCTAGTGCTAAAGTATATGGAATGGAAATCTGCAACTTGAGGATGGGATCATGAGCACTTTCTGCTTGGCTGAACAGGAATTCTTGTTTCTACAGTACATTCTTACCATTTAATCAGACAAGGAAAGCCACAACATTTGAAGTTCATATGAAGGAATTACATTCCTAAAAGATGTGGCAACCCAGCTCTAAATTTCAATCTTATCACTAATTCTTTGTGCTTGCTGGCTGATATTTTTCTCTCTCATATGTTTCATATTATTAAGCATATTAGTAATTCAGCTGTCAGTAGATGGCAGGAAACTCCTGAAAATCACAGCTATTGTTGTGTAATATTCAGAAGAGAGGAAAAAATTATACTGATCTCCAATTCCTCCCTTTGGCCTTCAGTATACGAATTAATTGTCAAAACAATCAAGTAAGATGTTAGTTCATTTTTCCCTTTTTAAATAGAGATTAAGCAAGTGTTTTTCACAGTAAAAATTGATGACAGTTGTATGAGAGCTCTGATATGAGCACCTGCTCCCTAAGAAGTAATGCTCTATGGATTGTAAATATGGAAGCCACTCTCTCTCTCTCTCTCTGCCTCTCTCTCTGCCTCTCTCTCTGCCTCTCTCCCTCACTCTCTCCCTCTCTCTCTCTCTCTCTCTCTCTCTCTCTCTCTCTCTTTCTCTCTCTCTCTCTCTCTCTCACACACACACAGAGCTGCTATACAGACACATCAGAGATCAGTTCTATTCCTTTGTAATTATAGTTGATTGACTGGTCCTGTATGTTACCCTGAGATCAAGTCCCTTGTTCTTAGTATCCTTTGTTTCTTTGTATACTTCAGGCCGATTAACAGTTGTCTGAATACAATATCCTCAAACTTTACATTCAAGTCAAACTCCATGAATTCATACTACTGTTCCAAAATACTAAAATGTATTGGATCTAGAAACCAAAAAAAAAATACACCTTGTTATTTTAATAGGAATTGACATCATGAAAGTAGATGAATATTGATCAGGAACTGAGGTAAGAGAACTTGAGTATGTGGGAAAATGTAGAATACTGTATGTCTTTTAGAGATACAGAATCATCTTCTATAGGCCCATTTATTGAATACTTCTCATCCTTTATTGAAAGGTCAATTTATACATACAGTTTTCTAGTTACTTTGCTTACCTATCACTTCTGATCACAAATCCTTTTATGAATGTTTATACTATCTTTGAATAATTCACACGATTTGCATGTACTTATAATCTTGAGACAGTCTGCTACTACATCTTTCATTCTATGTGACGAACCCTTATGTTTTGTTTCTCTGTTTGCTGAATAAATGTATTCTTGGAAAGAGGATATTCACAGCAAATTTGAGTGTAATTTTTATTTTGTAAATTTCAAATATAATATAAACTTTTTTAAATTTATTTTTTTGAACATACTGTACAGAGGGGTTACAATTACATGGGCAAGATAATGAGTACATTTCTTATCAAGCATTGCAGCCTACTCCTTTGTTTACCCTTCATATCCCTTCCCAGCCTCTCCCCGCCCCCCCAACCGTTCCCCCAACCCCACCCCCGGCACCAAAGTTGTAAAGTTCATTTTCGATAACTTGTACTTCTCATTGTTGCAACGGGTCCACCTGTATCCTTAAATGACTTATTTTTCCCCATCTCCTCCACAAATTATACCGACATCAAATATAGTGAAAGCAAAGGTTATACTGTGGGGGAGAGACACACAAATCAACAAAGAAATAATCTTATAAATGCATTAGAAACAAATGCATGAAAGAAAAATACCTTTAAATACATACTAAAGGTTCATTTTCCTAACATCACATTATCTGACCATTTCTTCTTGACTTATACATATACTAGATATTGCAAATAAAGGAAACCATGGGACCTATGTTTCTTTGGGCTTGGCTTACTTCACTTAACATAATTTTTCCAAGCCTTTCCATTTCCTAACAAATGGAGCAATGTATATATCAAATATAATATAAACTTTGTATAACTAATCATATTCTAAAAATGAGTGATATTCATGAACACGCTATTTTGGTGCATTTATGTAAATTGAGTCTTGATGTGGTGGTTCTTGTGTCTGATTGAGTTAACCATTATCTTATTCATTTATGAACATGTGCATTGCACTTTTTAATTTTTACATATAAAATAGTCCCCAAGCATTTATTTTAAAGTGATAATCGGGAAGGTGTCTTCCTATTCCAATCTTTATATGTACTTCAGTAAAAGTACTACAAATACATAATGTTTACTGGAGCAATATAAAAGATGAGAACTTATTTCTAAGGAGAATAGATTTATTGATTAAAACATAGAAAAGATTTAAAAAGTCAGTATTCTTGCTTAAGACTGCATAAAGTTCATATGAATGTAGCTCAAGATGAGACTCAAAGATAAATTCATATTTATATTACTGAGATTTACATCACAATAAGCAATATAGGTATTTAAGGAATTGGTCAGTCAAAGTCCGAGATACCTAATGGATGAAGAATGGAATAGAAAATAGCAGAGGAAAACAATTCAACATGCAGCTATTATGATTTTATAATTCAAATATGAAAGAAATGGAGCTTTTGCTTTTCTGAAGAAGAAAGTTTAGCCAGTAATTTCAATGTAAGTCTTCAGTTGTATATGAGTCTAAAGTCTTTTCCTCCAATATATTGAAGAGTACTATACTCATCCTCAGAAATGTAAATCAGTAATTATTTTAATCAACTTTGGTTAATATTAATTTACTTGTGTAGCAAATAAGTTAAAATATTCTCTCTCTTTCCTTCAATTAACATACATTCCATACTTTACTGTCTCTTAATACAAGCCTGAAATCACTAGTTCAAAGTAACACAAACAGAAATACAAAAATAACCTGATACAACAATCAGAAATCCTAAATTACATGAAAAAGTCCACAATAGAAAAAATAAATCTGAGGAAGAGGAAAAACAATGGCAGAAGATCAACAGAAGTTTACTCTAGCTCTCTCTGATAAAATAGAGATTTAGAGTCCTAGCAGTTACTCCTCTTCTAGAGGGTCACACCAAGTCAGCTATAATGTACGATTCAAAAGAAGATTTTATACTGTCTTCACAAGAAAACAGAAATCTATGAAAAAGTTTCCAACCAGGCAGTTGATTGCTGTGACTGTGTTGGCCAACATATTCAAAAACACATTTGCAGTGTGAAAATAAAAGGGTAACATGGAAAAAAGCAGGAACAGAAATGTACATCAGAGAAAGCCACATCCATACAGAGAGACAACTCACCATACCACTGGACAGTCTGAACTCTCACTGGAACCACAAGTATGAAAATCAGAACATCCCAACACAACTGGTTTCTACTCCTACACTTAATGGTCGAAACAAAAACTTAATTCCAGAAAAGCAAATCACAACAGAAGACCAAACCAACACCTGAAAATCAACCAAGAACATAGAGATTCACCTATTAAGATCATAGATCCCCCAAAAAGAAAGCCTCCAAATGGACAGAACAAATCAGAAATATACAAGAAATGTGATGTCAAGGTAGTATAATTCACACAGTAAATAACCAGGCATTAGAACAGACAATCAAGATGTAGAAGATAGTTACCAAAATACATTACATATACAGCTGAAAAATGTGATTAATGGAAAGATAGAAAACCTCTACAAGAAAATTTGTGAACAAGATGAGACCAACCAATCATTAGAAAAATAATTCATGGAGACTACAAACAGAAAGATAAATAAATTCTGAGAATAAAAAGGAGTCCAAGAATAAAATAGATGCCTAGTTAAAAGATATAAGAGAAGACACAGCTAAGAAAAAAACCCTTGCAACTCCCCCACCCAAAGAAAAAATGTACAGAAAGTCCATGCAAGGCCTAAAACAAAGCATTAATAAAGGGATAGAACCCCTGAAAATGACCAATTAGAAGACAGGTAAATCAAAAACAAAGAAGAATGACATAGAAGACAATCTCAGGGTCAAAGACAGAATAGGCCTAATAGGAAAGAGGAAATAATCATTTAGAAAAACTCCAAGAAATAACAAATGATCTTGCCAGAACTTCACGACTCAGTTAGAAGATCAAATTTCAGGGAAATAGGTATCAAGAAGGAGAAAAGCAAGAAAATAAATGGATGAGAAGCATATTACAGAATTCTAGCAGCGAACATGCCAAACATCCAACAAGATAGGCTCATGCAGAGAAGTCTTTAGAAACCAAACAGAATTCTAGAACTGAACAATCCACAACCACATCATAATCCATTAGAGGATCATTAGCGATCAAGGAAAGAATTCTTAAAGCTGCCATAGAGAAAAGATTGAATATTTATAAAGGATTATTTATAAAGAATTTATAAATTTATACATTAATAAATTTATAAAGGATTATTTATACAGGACTATTTATAAAGGACTTATAAATTTATAAAGGATTATTTATAAAGGATTATTTATAAAGTATATTTAAGAAATTGGTCATATACAGTCAGAATAAATACAGATTTCTTAGCTGACATGGTAAAAAGGAGAGCCTGGCATTATATATGACAGACATTAAAGTTAAACAACTACCAACCGTGAATATGGTCCCAATCCAAACTCTCCTTTACATTTAAAGGATATATAAACATACTTCATGACAAAGAAATTTTGAAACAATGTATCTCCACCAAATCAGCAGGATTGAAGTTAA
The DNA here is from genome assembly GCF_024711535.1 of Dipodomys merriami. Taxonomy (NCBI): domain Eukaryota; kingdom Metazoa; phylum Chordata; class Mammalia; order Rodentia; family Heteromyidae; genus Dipodomys; species Dipodomys merriami. The sequence goes on along the minus strand of NW_027206517.1, from coordinate 146,786 downwards.
TCAAATATACCCTACATAGAGAAGATCAAGGAGAAGAGGAAGAGGAACTGGTTATATAAAATGCTCGCTACTACAGAACAAGGTAAATATATTAAGTGTAGATGAGGCACAGCTCCTAACAGCAGGTGTATAACATAGCAGGATTTATCAGATATTTCTCAATCTTAACTCTCAATATCAATGGACTTAAATTTCCAAATAGAAGACATATATTAGATAGTAGTATCAAAAAAGAAGATGCATCCATATAATATCTAAAAAGACACATTTTATTGACAAAAACAAACACATACTCAAACTAAAAGTCTGAAAGGAAAATTTTCAAGCAAATGGAGACCATAAACAGTCCACAGCAGAATTACTAACATAAGGTAAAATACTACTCAAATTAAAATTAGTAGGAAGAGACATTATATATTGATAAAAGCAACTCTCCATGAGGAGGATATGACAAGTCTAAATATCAATGCCCTGAATACTGCAGCATCCCACTTCGTCAACCAAATACTACTTAACCTAAAAAGACATCTCAACACATCATTCCCTTCCATGGATTGGTTATGCAGGAAAAACTCAACCAAGAAACTGATGACCTAAATCACTACATTGACCATTGACCACCTATCCCTTACAGACATCTACAGGATATACATTCAATGTCAGACTATACATTCTTCGCAGCAGCTCATGGAAGATTCTTCAAAATAGAACATATCTTATGTCACATAGAAATTCTGTCCAAATTTAAAGAAAAATTAATTGAATTCCCATTTCTTGTTAGACCATAACAGAATAAACTTAGTATTAAACAACTAAAGCAAAAAAAATTCTCAAACCAATGAAGTCTGAACAAAATGTTGCTAAATTACCAGTGAAACACTGAAGGGATTCGAATGGAAATCTGAAAGTTTCTAGAATTTAACAAAAATGAACCCACAAAATACCAGCTACTCTGATACTTGCAATACTTACACGAAAATTTATAGCTCTGTGTGCCTACAGCAAGTAATTGGGGAAATCTCAAATGAATATTTTAATTATGTAGCTCAAGCTCCTTGAAAACAGGAAGAAGCCCAAACCCAAAGCAATAGACAGAAACAAATAAAAAATTAAATCAGAAATAACTAAATAAAGACAAAATAAAATATAGAAAGAATCATCAAATCAGAGTTGGTTTTTTTAAATAAATTAACAGACTTGACAGACCCTTACTAAATCTAAGATCTGTCTTGTTCTTACATGCATAGGCTTTCTATGATTTATTTGTTCTACAAGGAATTCTACTCTCTAATCTATGATTTATTTGTTCTACAAGGAATTCTACTTTCTAATCTTTGTGTGATCCATTTTAATCTCTCTGTTCAGTCTTTCTGACACTCTCTCTGGAGTCTCATTTGAGTTTGCCTCATAAAAAAAATATATTATGTATCAGCTAAATGACTTTCAGCATCTGTTTTTTGCCTGACTTCATGTAGGCTGTGATAGCAGACATGACTGGATGTGCTTACTGGAGTTTTTGTTTGTTTGTTTGTTTGTTTTGTGTGGTATTTTTTTTTTTGGTTTTAGAGGTCTAGGATTACTATTCAAGGTAGTAGCTTCTCTGGGTCCCAGTGATCCCCTGACCTAAAGTCAGTGGGTTTTTCTCCTAAAGATACAAAGAAACAGCTGACTAAATTCCTGTTAATTATCTCAAAATGAGGCAATCCTTGCAAAGCCATCAATAATCCTCTGTAACCACTTATAGAAATGGCCTATCAAGATGGCTTTTCAAGGTTGAGTGTGAAAAATGTTCATTTCCAATTCAGCACCATGAAGCAGATCACATCCCATGGAGCAGACTTTTGGAAGGGAGGTCTCCTTCCTCCCTTCTCTTATGATACATCAAACCATAATATTCTGCAGTTGTGGCCAGCCTGGAGAACATTTCCCCAAGAATATTCTGTATTGTAAAAAAGGACCAACTATGCAAATAAAGGTGAAAATACTTGTCTACTACAGACTGATTTATCTTTCTTTTATCTGTTATTATTTTCATTACTTCAAACACATGGATAAATTATGTTGGGATTAGACATGTCACAAAGAATTACTGGAATAAACATTCAGTTTACTTTCATATATCCTATATAATGCACTTAACCCTTTATGGAAAATTAAATCTGATTGTAGAAACAATGTCAGAAATATAAAATAAGCCTCAATATGAATAATCTGGCACATATACACCATCATCTACTCAGAAATCCAGCCTCTCTTTAAATATTTGGAACAAAATAATAAAAATTTAATTAATGAATGTGACTTTTAAGTATCATCTGAAATACTCATCATGTATATGATTGTATATGTTTTAGATGTTACCTAGACAGGAATTAAACATGCATGTAAAATTCAAATTTCCACAATATAAGCTAGATTAGAGGAGTAATACCCTCCTGTATTTTGTGGTGTGAATTTTACTACAATGCTGAACCTTTCCACCTAATACCGAGAGTCATGTGCAATAATTTATTTTTTCATGGTAAGATGAGTGATAAGTGTAGGATACACTTTGAATTATTACATTAATTTATTAAAATTAGTTTCACTTTTTCTTTTCTACATCTGCAGAAAGTAAAATTATATATGAAACATTCAATATGAAGTAATCAATAATAAGTAAAGTATTATTAAAATGATATACTATTAAACTGTGACTTGAAATATAGTTCTAACAAATTGTGATGTAAACAACATTTAATAGAATTATGGGTAATGTTTTTTAAACTTACCATCTTGTTATTTGTTTCTAATTGTGTCATTTGTTATTCTTGATCCAAGTCAACTCTTCACCTCAATTGTTTAGTTTTCTATTTTATGTCTACTGGTTTGCTAATTATGCATTTTGTTTTCCCTTTTTAGTGACTGAAATGAGGCTAAAAATCTGCATGCTAGTTTATTACTTCTTACGTTAAATTCAAATTGTTGCTCTCCACAGCTGTTGTACTTTTCTTTGTATAGTACACAATTTCCCCTAGTCCCACCGACTGTATTGCTCCTCTCATATATTTTATTTTATTTTTTATTTAAATTTTATTGTCAAGGTAATGTATAGACGGGTTATAGTTACATAATTAAGGTAATGAATTAATTTATTTTCTAACTTGTTACCCCTTCACCCATTTTTCTCCCTCTTCCCTCCCAATGCACCTCCCAAGATCGTTTCCAACCTATTGTTTGTATCACTGTTGTATAGGTTCCCCCTTTGTCCTTTGTCTCACTATATTGTTTTTTTTCCTTCCCCTTCTCCAGTTCAGATCAACATATTTACAATACCCAGGGTATCAATATCAAATACTGTGACTACAGGGGATAAACCATAAGTGGGTAAAACACAAAAGAATAAAAATAAATCATGTAGTACATTAAGAACAACAACAACAAAGAACATGCCTTGGAGTTCATTTCACTTAGAATCACCCTATAGGGTCATATGTACATAGCTATTGAGCTATTCTACTCATCTACTAAGATTATCCTTGATGTACACAATAATGCTCCTATGACCCAGTAATCCCACTTTGGGGCATTTAACCAGATGATCACAAACAAGGCCACACTAAAGCTACCAGCACAATTATGGTTATCACAGTATTATTTACCATAGCTAAGATAAGGAATCAACACTGAAGCCCCTCAGTAGATGAATGGATCAAGAAAATGACACACACACATTCACATATACACATACACACGCATACTATGCTTCCATCAGAAAGAAAGATACCACCTCATTTGTAAGGAAATGGAAGGTCTTGGAAAAAATCATATTAAGTGAAATAAGCCAGACTTAAAGAAACATAGTTCCCATGGTTTCCCTTATTTGTAATAATTAGTTTACATCAAGGATAATCTCATGTATTTTAATTTGACAGTTTGTTCTATGTTGAGCATGCAACATTATAATAATATTGTTTGTTATCATTTCTGCAAACAGGCAGGTATATTGAAAGAATTACATTCATCTTATCAATTACTGAAAGAAGAACAACTAAAAGAGCAACCCCTACTAGGAAGAACAACTCCTACTTACTTAGCTTCATTCCTATGTAAGGCGAGTGTTGTACCCTGTATCCTCATGTTGTACATTTCAAATCTATATCTCCTACTGTATATATAGTATCTTCTATATTGTGAACTAAATGCCCCAGAAGTTCCACTTTGCTTTACTTAAAAAAAACTGTCTTAATATTTGAGGTGTGTGTGTGTGTGTGTGTGTGTGTGTGTGTGTGTGTGTGTGTGTGTGTGTGTATGTGTGTATGTGTGTGTATTTACAAAGATAAGAACACGGGGGAGGAGCTGCGGCGGCGGGGCGGGCGTAGCCGAGCCGCGCTCAGCAATCGGGAGCCGCGGCCGAACTTTAGCCCAAGAAGTCCGAACGCGCGTGGAGGGGGAGGGGGAAGATCGGGACGGGGGCGGAGAACGGAGTTCCTGGAAGGAGCGGCCGCCGCCGCCGCGCCCGCACAACATGGCCTCCTCCTCCTCCACCTCCTGGTCTCCCGGGGGCGCCGAGGGCACTGCTCCCGCGCAGTTAATCCACCCACCTCTTACAGTGATAATGGATTCATAAGCCAAGTAAGTGAACTTGGCTTTGGGCAGTACTCATTATGATTCCTGTCTGGCTTTTACACGTCTTACCATTATATGGACTAAAGCTCCATAAGACAGTTTAAACTCTGCCATGCAGGGTTTGTGGATACTGTTGGAGTGTGGTTGCTGAGAGAGATGTTGTGAGCATTTAAAAATTTTAATCTGGAGTTCCGGGAAGATGGCAGAGGAGAAGCTGGAATCTGAACAAGCTCTCGCATAGAAAGTAGTTTTAGAGTTCCAGTGAACAGTCCTAAGCCAGAGAATCACACCAAGTGTGCCATCACAGGACAGAGAGTTAGACAAGAGAGGGGAAGCCAAGGAAATGCATCAGCTGCCGCTCCGGTGGCGGGGTCGCGGCGGGGAACACCGCCGCGGAGTCATACCTGAGACACAGAGAGTCGGGGACTAAGGAGCCAGACGCAGCGGACGAATGGATTCTACTCAATACCAACAAGAACCGACAAGGAGCGCACATCTTCATCCTGCTGTTTGCAGACCAGAGACGCCCCAGGATCCAAGACTCGGCGTGAGTACAAGCCTGACGTCCTCACTCCTCAGGGAGCAGAGGAGGGAAGGCCACCCCTCCCCCCCCAGCACCGGTGATCTCCATCTTGGATACCGACAAAGCTCGGAGGAGCTGCTAGCTCCAGCTCAGGCCTTGGAATAAAATGAGTCATTTAGCAGGTCACAAGAACTTAACGCCGAAGTGACCTGCCAGACTCAGCTCCATCCAGGGAAAAGTCACCCAGCTCAGGCGCCAGCCTAGCCTCACTGGGTAACCAGAGCCAGAGGCTGCCCCTCCCTCTAGCAGCCACCACAATCAATTGAAAAACAGAAACCCTGAGAATGGCTCCAGGCTGGGCGCTGTGAGCTTTATCACAAAATAGCCCCAGGGAAAAGCTACTGTTTGTTGAAAGGCCTCAACTCTACCCAGAACCTAGCCTCATCACCACATCCCCCTCTTTTGTGACTCTCAAAGCAGACCACCCTCCCAGAAAACTAACCTGGGAGGGGGATCTCAAAATCTTGGGTAAAGCAGAGCATTTTTCTGCCTCTTCCAACCAACCGACTTAAGAAACCAATCAAGCCACAGGACCTCAAGCTGACCAGAGACTCCAACAAGAGACTGGTTGCAGACAAAAGGGAGATACAGGATTCCTCCCACTCCTCCCCCCCCAAAAAAAAAAAATCAAAAGACATTTTTTTTTCTTCTTCTTCTTTTCTTTTTTTTGCTTGTTTTTTGTTTTTTGTTACCTTATATATATATATATATATATATATATATATATATGTATATAAATTTTTTTCCCTTCTAAAACTTTTATTAATCTTTAATTTTTGCCTCTTCTGAAAAAATAATTGTTTTCCAGTAACTTTTTTTTTCTCATCTTATAATTTTTATTTCAGAATTACGTGAATGAGAGTTTTCCTTTCTTTTCTTGTCTTCTTTCTCTTTTTCTTTCTTTCTTAATTATCTTTTTGTTTTTTATCTAGCTCTACTGAACTTCTGATCTTTTCTTCTCCCTTAAAGCTTTTCACATCTCCTCTATGTCCCTCCCCTTCTCTGAACATATTCACATTCCTCTCTAAATAGACGGTCTTATAACCTCTATAATAACATTAATTTTTAAGTTTCTATTCTTTTTCTGGTCTCTCTTTATTCCCCTTTCCGTCTCTTCTTTTTCTCTCTCTCTCTACTTGCATCCTACCCAACCCATTTCCTGCACTGTGATTAGGACATAGTTAACTCTCCCTGTGCCTCCCCACACCAATCTATTCCTATTTTTTACCCACATCTCTCCCTAATCCTAATAATTTCTGGTTTTCCAAATTCTTTTCTGCGGTTCGAAGTCCTTTAACATATAGTCGTTTGATGTTGAATAGATGTATCTCTTGAACTAGATTGTATCTGTAGACTATTGACTGTACAAATGCAAACTTTGGTTGATGGTTGCCTTAAGATAGTGTTCTAGCACAAAACTGGTGCAATCTGTATCTCAAATGGGCCGAGTAAGCCGGAAAAACACAAGAAAAATGGCAAATTCGGGTATCTCAATTCCCAACCTTGATAATCAGGGATTAGAACAGATAAAGAATAATCCAGAGGAGAGTTCCCAAATAGCTCTACAAACACTAATAGCAAACATGATAAATGAGAAGTTTGACAATGTACAAAGGACTCTGTATGAGCGTGATAGGGAGAGAGAGGAGGCATCCCAGAAGTTTATACAGGAATATCATAAGCGTGAGGAAGCTTCTCAAAAACTGATACAGGATTTGCGTGAACAACTTGAGAATACTCAAAGAGAAAGGGAGGAATGGCGTGAGCAGGCAGAGAACACTCAAAGAGAACTGCAGGAATCCCACAGAAGGGAGGAAACTAATCAAAGAGTAATTCACGAATTAAGAGACCAGGTAGAGAATACACAAAGATCACTAAAGACATTCATGGAAGCCATTAACAAAGAGCTGAAGGAAGTCAGGGAGACCACAAAGGGAATACTGAATGGAACCCAACAGAAGGAATGGGAGTCCAAAGAAACCATAACCAATCAACTAAGTGATTTGAGAACAAACACTGAACTCCAAATTAAGGAAGTAAAGAAATTCATACAAGACCTAAAACAGAGCTTCAACAAAGAATTGAAGCTGACCAATTAGAAGGAAAAGAGATAAAAAACAAAGTAGAAAGTCTTGACAGCAGGTTAGACCATGCAGAAGATCGAATCTCAGGGATTGAAGACAGCCTAGATATTATAGAGAAAGAACATACAACCATCCAAGAAAAGTCCAAGAAATATGATAGGTCTATCCAACACCTGGAAGACACCATCAGAAGGCCCAATCTAAGGATAATGGGTGTAGAGGAGCACCTAGAAACAGAAGTTAATGGTCTAGGAAATTTGTTTAACAGGATCCTAGCAGAGAACTTCCCAAACATACAAAAAGATAGGCCTATTCAGATACAAGAAGCTTTTAGAACCCCAAATAGACCAGACCAGAATAGGACATCCCACCGTCACATTATAATCCACACAGGATCAACCCAGACCAAGGAAAAGATCCTTAAAGCTGTCAAGGAGAAAAGGTTAATCACCTATAAAGGGAAACCAATTAGAATCACCTCAGAATTCTCAGCAGAGACAATCAAAGCAAGAAGAGCCTGGAATGACGTATGCCATGCCTTAAAAACAAACAACTATAAACCAAGAATACTGTACCCAGCTAAATTCTCCTTCATAACTGAAGGCCAAATAAAAACCTTCCATAGCAAAGAAAAATTGAAACAATACATCTCCACCAAACCAGCCCTGCAAAAGATTCTTAAAGATGTCCTACACATAGAAAACCAACAAGAACGCAACAAAGACCAAGAAACTGCACCCAAACTGAGAATCCAAGAACCTTAGGAAGAACCCAGTTTTCACAGCCCCCAAGAAGGTGGATAACATGGCAGGAACTCCCAAATACCTCTGAGTCCTATCTCTTAACGTTAACGGACTCAACTCTCCAATTAAGCGACATAGACTGTCTAGTTGGATTAAAAAACAAGACCCTTCTATCTGCTGCCTGCAGGAGTCACATCTTGCCCGTAAAAACAAACATATTTTCAAGGTTAAAGACTGGAACAAAATCTACAAAGCAAACGGCCCTCATAAACAGGCGGGAGTTGCAATCCTAATATCAGATAAAATAGACTTCAAATTAAAATTCGTGAGAAGAGATAAAGAAGGTCGCTACATACTAATTAAAGGATCTCTCCTTCATGAGGATATTACAATTCTAAATATCTATTCGCCAAACAATGGAGCACCCAAATTTATCAAAGAAACACTACTTTCCCTCAAATCCCATATAGATCCAAAGACATTAATTGTTGGGGATTTTAACACACCACTCTCTCCACTAGATAGATCAACTCGGCAAAAACTCAACAGAGAAACCGCAGATCTAAACAGCTGCATAGATCAACTAGACTTAACAGATATTTACCGAACATTTCACCCAGCAGCATCAGAATACACGTTCTTCTCAGCAGCACATGGAACGTTTTCTAAAATAGACCACATTTTAGGCCACAAAGCAAACATGTCTAAATTCAGAAATATTGAAGTTATACCTTGCATTCTCTCTGACCACAAGGGAATAAAATTAGAACTCAACACCAAAAGCCACCAAAGAAAGTCCGGTATCACATGGAGGCTGAACAACACACTGTGAATCATGAGTGGGTCATGGAAGAGATTAGAAAGGAAATTCAAATGTTCATGCTATTCAACAAAAATGAACACACAAATTACCAGCTCCTCTGGGACATAGCAAAGGCAGTACTCAGAGGCAAGTTTATAGCTCTGAGCTCCTACATCAACAAATTGGAGAGATCGGAAACTAACAATTTAATGACACATCTAAACCTCCTTGAAAAAGAGCAGCAAGATAAACCCCAATCCAGTAGACGGAAAAAAATAATCAAAATGAAATCAGAATTAAATAAATTAGAATCCAAAAAAACTATAGAAAGAATCAACAAAACAAAGAGTTGGTTCTTCGAAAAACTTAACAAAATTGACAGACCCTTAGCAAACCTTATCAGAAAAAGGAGAGAACACACCCAAATTAATAAACTCAGAGATGAGAATGGAAACATCACCACGGAAACAACCAAGATTCAGAACCTTATAAGGGAATACTTCTCAAAACCTTATGCTAATAAGTTTGAGAACTTGACAGAAATGGACCTTTTCCTAGCAAATATTGACATGCCAAAACTTAACCAAGATGAGTTAAACCAGCTTAACAGGCCCATATCAAGCATTGAAATAGAAACAGCAATAAGAGACCTCCTAGCTAAGAAAAGTCCAGGACCAGATGGTTTTACAGCGGAATTTTACAAGGCCTTCAAAGCAGAGCTCACACCAATACTCCTCCAAATCTTCAATGAAATTGAAAGAGAAAGCTCACTACCGAACACATTCTATGAAGCCATCATAACCCTCATCCCAAAACCAGGCAGGGAATCATCAAAGAAAGAGAACTATAGACCCATTTCTTTGATGAACATTGATGCAAAACTTCTCAACAAAATTTTGGCCAATCGACTTCAACAATTCATCCAAAAAACCATACACCATGATCAAACAGGATTCATTTCAGGGATGCAAAGCTGGTTCAATATATGCAAATCAATTAATATTATTCATCACATCAACAGGAGCAAGAATAAGAACCACATGGTTATCTCAATAGATGCAGAAAAAGCATTTGACAAGATCCAACACCCCTTTATGATGAAGGTTCTGGAAAAATTAGGAATCCATGGAACATTCCTCAATACAATAAAGGCTGTATACGACAAACCTACAGCCACCATTATACTCAATGGTGAAAAACTGAAGCCATTTCCTCTTAACTCAGGAACAAGACAAGGATGCCCACTCTCTCCACTTCTCTTCAATCTAGTATTAGAATGCCTAGCTACAGCAATAAGACAAGATGCACACATAAAGGGGATCCAAATAGGGAAAGAAGAAATAAAACTTTCCCTCTTTGCAGATGACATGATCTTGTATTTAAAGAATCCCATAGACTCCACTCCAAAATTACTCAAGATGATTGAAAACTTTGGCAAAGTAGCAGGTTATAAAATTAGCCCCCAAAAATCAATGGCTTTTCTATATGCCAACAATGAGAAAAGTGTGGCTGAAATTAGGAAAGCAACTCCATTTGTAATAGCCCCACAAAAAATAAAATACCTAGGAATTAACTTAACCAAAGAAGTGAAGGACCTCTATGATGAAAACTTTAAAATCTTGAAAAAGGAAATCAACACAGAACTTAAAAAATGGCAAAACCTCCCATGCTCCTGGATTGGAAAGATTAACATCGTGAAAATGGCAATACTTCCCAAGGCTATCTACAAATTCAACGCGATACCTATCAAATTTCCACCCTCATTCTTCAAGGAAATAGAGGAGGCAATCCAAAAATTCATATGGAACAATAAAAGACCCCGAATAGCAAAAACGCTCCTCAATGGAAAGAACACTGCTGGAGGAATATCAATACCAAATTTCAAACTCTACTATAAAGCCATAGTAATCAAAACAGCTTGGTATTGGCATAAGAATAGACCTAAGGACCAATGGAATAGAATTGAAAACCCAGAAATGAACCTACAGACCTATAGCCATCTAATCTTCGATAAGGAAGCTAAAACAATAGAATGGAAGAAAGACAGCCTCTTCAGTAAATGGTGCTGGCAAAATTGGTTAACTACATGTAGAAAACTAAAGCTAGATCCTTATATATCACCCTGCACCTGAATCAACTCCAAATGGATCAAAGACCTCGAACTCAAAGCAGACACTCTGAAAACATTACAGGATGGAATAGGAGAAACCCTAGGTCTCCTTGGCTCAGGTCGAAATTTTCTGAATAGAGACCCGGAAGCACAACAAATCAAAGAAAGGTTGGACAAATGGGATTGCATAAGATTGCAGAGCTTCTGCAGGGCAAATGACATAGCTGGCAAGATCAATAGAAAGCCCACCGATTGGGAGAAGATCTTTACTAGCCATACAACGGACAAGGGTCTCATATCTAAAATATACTTGGAACTCAAAAAATTAAACCACCCAACAACAAATCCTCAAAAAACAACTGCCCAATAAATAAGTGGGCGAAAGACTTAAAGAGAAGCTTCTCTGAAGAAGAAAGAAGGATGGCCAATAGACACATGAAGAAATGTTCAACATCCCTAGCCATAAAAGAAATGCAAATCAAAACAACATTGAGATATCACCCCACTCCAGTTAGAACAGCAAAAATCAAGAACTCTAACAACAACAGATGCTGGAGGGGATGTGGACAGAAAGGAACCTTACTTCATTGTTGGTGGGAATGTAAACTTGTTCAACCACTTTGGAAAGCAGTATGGAGGTTCCTCAAAAGACTTCACATAGATCTCCCCTATGATCCAGCAATCCCAGTTTTGGGCATTTACCCAAATGTTTACAAACAAGACCACACTAAAGCTACCAGCACAACTATGTTCATTGCAGCATTATTTACCATAGCTAAGATATGGAACCAACCCAGATGCCCCTCAGTAGATGAATGGATCAAGAAAATCTGGTATATATACACAATGGAATTCTATGCCTCCATCAGAAAGAATGACATTTCCCCATTTGTTAGGAAATGGAAAGGTTTGGAAAAAATTATATTAAGTGAAGTAAGCCAGGCCCAAAGAAGCATAGGTCCCATGGTTTCCCTTATTTGCAATATCTAGTATAGGTATGAGTCAAGCGGAAAAGGTCAGATAATGTGATGTTAGGAAAATGAACCCTTAAATATGTATTTTAATGTTTTCGTTTCTTTCATGCATGTGTTTCTAACGCATTTATAAGATTATTTCTTTGTTGCTTTGTATGTCCCTCCCCCACAGTGTAACCCCCGCTTTCACTATATTTGATGTCAGTATTACATGTGGAGGAGATGGGGACAAACAAGTCGTTTAAGGATTCAGGTGGACCTGTTGCAACAATGAGAAGTACAAAATGTCATGTCAAAACCAGCTTTACAATGTCGGTGTGGGGGGGGAGGGGGGTATAATTGGGTGGGGGGAGGGGGGTAAAATTGGGTGGGGGGAGGGGGAAGGCAGGGAAGGGAAGTGAAGGGTAAACAAAGGAGGAGGCTGCAATGCTTGGTAAGAAATGTATGCATTATCCTGCCGATGTAATTGTAGCCCCTCTGTACAGTATGTTCTCAAATAAAATAAAATACAATTAAAAAAAAAAACAAAAATAAGAACACAACATTTTTATTCATTTCGAATACATCTTTCAGGTCATTGTAAGTTGTGGCTTATGGAAGCAGTCTCTTGTTATTTAAGGATGAAACAGAAAAAGATATTTGTGTATGTACCATAGTTGCTTTATTAGTCTGTAGTTGAACACTGAACATTGACTTATATCTTGGCTGCTCTTGTGAATAATGTGAATAACAATGCACTACAGATGTATTTATGAGTACCCAGAGAGAAATAATCACATGATTGGTGGGTCATATGATATCTCAACTTTGTATTTCTTTAAAAACTTGCATACTTCTTTCTACAACGAGAATACTAACCTGTTTTTTGACCAATAGTGTAGAAAATTTCCGTTTCTCCACATTCTCACCAACATTATTACCGTTTATTCAAAAGTAATAAAGGGCAGGATTTTACTATCTGCAGTACCCTAGACTGGCCTTAGACTTAAATCCAACCTCCTAAATGCTTGGAATTACAAGCCTTTACCACCATAACTGGTTCCATTGATTTTTTGATGAGTTATAATAGTTATGAAGTTGTATCATAGTAATTTTGAATTATATTTCTCTAATGACTTCTGCTCAAAAAGCATTAAGGCAGCAAAGAAATTGTATTAAACACAACTTTGTAAACCCACAGGCAATTTTCAGGGCTTTATGGAGAACATGTCTATTCAGAACTTCTGTCCATTTTTAATACAGGTTCTGTTTAATCTCATCTTTAATTTCGCTAAACCAGATCAATAATTAATTCAAGGTAGTAGCAAAGAAAAAAAATGAAGCAACTCTTAACATTTTTCAGTTTTCAATAACATGGTATTGCTTATATCATTTTCTGTTAAAAATTGGCACTATATAACTCAATTTAGTTAGACCTGTTACAAGGCTGTAGTTTATTTATTTTACATTGATTGTTCTTTCCAAAGCCTGTTTGTCTAATTTCCCTTGGTTTCTTTCAGTCTCAAGCAGCTCAGATTTCAAACTGAAGAACAGATGGAAGGAAGCAAACAAAAAAAATACAGTTCCTCTCATCCGATGATGCCTGTGTAAGAATGAGGAAAGAGTTCATCCTTCTAACAACCTATGATAGGACAACAAAAAAAGAATTTATTCTTCTATGTCTTCTTTATCATTGCGATGTAACTTACATGTTGTAAAACACAAAATACTGCTCAGATACTTTTATGTTTTATCAGTTTTGCACATTTTCGTATGGATTTCACCTCAGTCTAAAACATTCCTTCATCATTCTGTCCCTGATATTTTTACACTATCAAGACATAACATAACCAGTTTGATTTACAGCATGAGAAGTTATCCACCTGGCTTCCTTGGAAGCAGAGCATGATCAATAGATATTACTTCTAGTTGCTCACTACATGTAATGGTTTCTGTATTACTTATCACATTCTATTTAATATTTTAAAAAGATTGCTGGCTAAACTCAAAGCTCATTCCTAGAAGTTTATGTTAAGTATTTCACAAGTTTTATTCCCTTAATTGTTAATATAACATTTGCTACAATGCTAATGTTATTACCATTTTAGTGTTGGGAAAAATTGTAATTAAAGGCCGTAAGTGCATGGCCTACAGACACACACAGTGAGGAAAGAAATGAGTCAAAGTTTCCAAAAGCCTTTCAGCAATACTCAAATGGTAGATAAAATCTCTCCATTCTATGACACTCCCAATTCAATATTCATATTGTCCAAGAAACAATAGCATACTAAATATTGCCCATGGTGATTGTTTTCTGTCACATTTGCCTTCAATACCGATTGTGTTGGTGACATTGGGTTATCTTGCACAGAACTGAGCTTATACATTGAAATCCAAAGAGAGGCAAATTTCTTCTGTCCCACAATTCCAGTATCCTTTTTAAAAAGTACTAAAACTTTTAAATATCATCACCTACTGTCTTATAAGTATCCAAAAAGAAAAAAAATCATAAATAATCACTCCAAAATGCTTTAAAATTGGAGATGCTAAAACATGCCCTCTGAAATAAATATTCTTCTACTTTTAACTTTATTCTGAAAGCCTTTGCTGGTTTTTCACAACTGTAATCCTAACTACTAGGGATATCTACTCAGGAGCCTGAGATCTGTGGATAACAGTTGGAAGCCAATCATGGCAAATAAATTCATGCGATTATTTTTTAAAAATTTTAATGAACTAGCAAAGGGCCAAGAATGGAGATGTAGCTCATTTAGTAACTAGAGAGAAAAGGCCGAGCAAGACCTTGAAGCCCTGATTTCAAACTCTGAGCACGTCAACACACATTCAAGTGCTTGAGCACATGCGTGCATTCACACACATATTTATTCAAAATGCCTTCATATCGGAGTTTTGCATGAATTTCTTTGCTAACGACATTATATGTGTAAAATAAAAGAAATAAACTCTTCCATCTCAGAACATTTTTATACGTTCTTAATGTAAAAAAAACTGTAAAGAGGGGTAACACTTACATGAGCAAGGTAATGAGTACATTTCCTAACAAGCATTGTAACCTCCTCCTTTATTGTTCCCCTACCGTCCCTTCCCTCCCACCTCCACAAGTCCATTAACCTCCTCCCTTTCCCTGCCTGAATTGTAAAGTTCACTTTACAACACAGTGTCTTGTGTATCTCATTGTTACAATAGGTCTACCTGTATCCCTATTTAAGCATTTTGGTTTTTTTTCCTTCACCTCAGCAAATTAGAGGAGAGTATATACAAGATGTAGGCGCACCAACTTCAAATAAAGTGAAACAGGTGTTATAGCATGGGGGAGGAACATATAAAGAATCAAAAAAAAAAAACACACTGCAGGTTATAAGTATGTGAGAAACAATAGCAAGAAAAAAAAAAAACCACTTGTGTCCCTAACTTGGGTTTCATTTCCCTTAGCATAATCTTATATGGTAATATACACATAACTTTTGACCTTTTCTGCTTATCGCAGACATACATTAGTTATTGAAAATTAGAGAAACCATGGGACCTATGTTTCTTTGGACTTGGATTACTTCACTTAATAATTTTTTTCCAAGTCTTTCCATTTCCTAACAAATTGGGTGATGGAATGCTTCAGGAATTTTCCTGTCGTCCTTGCTCAGTGGCCATGCTAATCTTCTCTGTATCATTCCAATGTTAGTGTATGTGATGCTGAATTGAGCACAGAACATTTCTATAGATAAATTGTAATTGATTTTCTTAAACTAGACAATTCAACAAAAAGTAAGTTTAAAAGAATTGTCGTCAAATTTTAGAACCATGAACTTCTTACATAAGTACACATTTAAGAATAAAGTCAAGATTGACATGTCAAAAACAAAATAATTCCAGATATTTTTTGTTCAAGAGATGTGTAGGAGGAGGAATTCAATTATTCTATACAAGGGATCTGTCATAATGAACACTGCAACAAGTGTTAAGATTTGTTAAACGTTTTAATGTTTTCAATATATTTAATTTTGGGAATTTGCTTATATATGCCAAAACTGGGACTGTTTGGCAGGTCATAATACTTTTCTATCAAGTATTTAAGATTTATGGTAGCAGATAACTACTACTAAGTATGTACATTTCAGATTTTATAGAAACTTTACTAATGAGACTTTGCAAAGTCTTTGTGTAAAGGAGCAGAATAAAGAGTTGACTATGTTAACTACACAGATTCTGTTAAAACTGTAGGCCTTCCTTACTTCATATGTTAGTGAGGAATAAATGATGATAGAAGCCATTTACAAATTATGAGACGAACTATAAATGGTAATCGTAGTGGGTGATTTAAACACTACTCATAGCCTATAAAATTCTTGTTGAACATCATAATCTTAGACAGTGTTAAATGTAAAGAAATATGGCAATAATAAAATCTAATTTGTAGTACACTTCAAATACTGAAAACACTGGTAATTGTTTTGTTTTTTATTTTATTAATCATTAATATTTCATAATTGGTTTTATTTTTTATCATTGTTTTCCTTGTTGTAATATAATACAACTTTTTGTAAGTTGTCATTAGGAGGTACTTTGAGAAGGTTACTGGGATGGTCACACCATTTTTTATAGGTGTATGTGAATTTATAAAGAGGAAACTTAAGAACAAAAT
The DNA here is from genome assembly GCF_024711535.1 of Dipodomys merriami. NCBI lineage: Eukaryota > Metazoa > Chordata > Mammalia > Rodentia > Heteromyidae > Dipodomys > Dipodomys merriami. Next base: position 130,243 of record NW_027206517.1, on the reverse strand, counting down.
TTGGATTTAAAAAATGATCAAGTGGAGTCTGATTCAGGAGTGTTGATATATGTCCACACCTAAAATATTAGCCCTAGGCTGAAGCAGAGTTATTACAGAGTTGAGGACACAAAAGTGAGAGACTGTGTTTTGTTTTCTTTTTTATTTTTATTTTGTTGGTCATGGGGTTTGAACTCTGGGGCCTGGTGCTGTCCCTCAGCTCAAGGCTAGTGATACCACTTGAGCCACAGCACCACTTCCATCTTTTTCTGCTTATGTGATGCTGAGAAATCAAACACAAGGCCTCATGCATGCAAGGCACGCATTGAGCCACCTTCCCAGTACCTGAGAGACTGGGTTTTAAAAAATCATCTAACCAAGATTTGCTTTCTGCTTTGGGTATATAATGAAATAGATGAGTATCTTTTTATGTTTTTGTGCATTGTCATACTTATAAATTTATATACTAACTTCACCCACTTTATCCTTATCAAAGTCACGAAATATCTCTGAGAGTTTGCTCCTATGAAGATTGTTTTTGCATTTACAATTTCTTCTGAGTAAATTTTATTTTTTTATCAAAATCAATTTATATTTCATGTTGATGGGTATTTACAAAGAGACAGGGATATAGAGGATTTAGTTTACCAAATGAACATTAAAATTTGAGCTCAAAAATAAAAATCAGCCTTAACACATATTTTCATATCTTTCCCTACAATGTATGAGGGAGGCTTTTTAGCTACAATTTTCTTGGGCTTCCTAGATTTACAATTCTTAAATCACAGAGACATGCTGTAATGGGAGTAAGAGTTTTTGGTATGCTTTGCCCTTCAGACTGTTTCTTGTTCCTCCCTTTTCTCAACTCCATTATGAGAGATTTTTCTCAGAGATGAATCCATCTCCAAATTTTCACTTTTCCTAGCTGGACAAATGAATTTGCAGATCAAGACTCTTAGACAGAAAGAATTTAAGAGCCTGAATCTAAGACACTTCTCTCATACAGCATCCCTACAAAGACACAAGTACCAAAACAGGATACATAGTTTCATTTTTTTCTACCAAGGCCAATGCATGAGGTTGCTTACTTCTGAGGTTGCCTGTTTGTGCCTCTTACTGATGTTGCAGATTAACTTTATACCTAGTTCCACTATCAGCTACCAAGGATGGCATGTTTAGATCATCCAGGAGTTTGGCTCAACAGGGCAGCTGGATGTGTCTCCTATCAGGGGTTCCTAGGATCCCTCATGAATGGCACAGAAGATCTGTGTTGGAAATACCGGGGGCAATTAAGGTATTCTACAAACACCATCTCAGCAAGGCAAAGTTTACTCCTACAGAAGGCATGCTGTCGCATGTCCAAGTTGAATAAGCACACTGGATAGGCAGCCCACCACTGGCTCCCATGAATTTGAGCTTTGGGATCATCTTTTATGATGACTCAAACTTTTTACCCCTTTCAAACCAGTCAAATGCCTTAACAATCAACCAAATCCGAACAGCTGGCCATATGAAAAATAACCAACTTTTACCCAGCTGGTGTTCTACTACTATTGCCATGTCTCTAGCCCTTAGCACTTCTCTAAAATTGGTAAGGTTTTGACTACCTTTACAAGGGCAGTGCTTATATCAGTCAAGCACTTCAAGATTTAACTTCTACAATTCTCCCATCTGATTTTGCTTTCTTTTCTTTCAAACAATAATCATTGACTTTCCTATTCAGCAGTATCCAATAAGATATTTTGATTTAAAAAAGGGTTTGATTAAGGCAGTTTTTCAGTCAGTCACGGAAAAAATAAAAACCTGTTATAGAAGAGATAAAGCACCCATGTACACATTACTATGAAAACAATTACTAAAGAGGTAAATATTGACAACATGACTCATTGTTGAAATGCTTGTTCTATCATCAAATTCGTAAAGGGATCTGCCACCACACACAGACCCACAACCTTTTTTATAAGTGACTGAGGGCTGGTCTTTGCTTTGATCTCATGCTCTGGGCATTGTCCCAGAGCAGTTTTACTCAAGGCTACCACTTTAGCCACAACTCCAGTAGTATCTTTTTTTGCACCTTCATTGGAAATAAAAGTCTCATCTTTCCTGTCTGGGTTGGCTTCAAACACAAATCCTCAGAATTCAGTCAATTGAGCATTTAGGATTATACTCAGCATCATCTCAGTTTTTAGGTAATTTGTTTCCAGTATTCAATCCTTGTAAGTCTTTTTGTATCATTGGCCTCCAACCACCACACAGATTACCTTTGAAGTATATTTATTTTTATATATTTATTGTAAAAATACTGTACAGAGGGGTTAGTTACATGAGGAAGGTAAAGCATACATTTTCTATCAAGCGTTGTTACCTCCTGCTTTATATGTCCCCTACCATCCCTAACTTCTGAGCTTCAAAACTACGCTATATGCTCCCCCCGAACCCCGCCTAAATTTTAAAGTTTGTTTTTCTACTGTGTCTTGTGCATCTTATTGTTACAATGGGTCAACCTGTATTCCCAATTAAGTATTCTATTTTTCCCTTTCCCTCTCCAAACTAGAGAAGTGTATATACAAGATGGAGGGCACCAACATCAAAAACATTGGAAACAGGGGTTATGCTGTTTTTTGGGGGGACAGAATACAAAGAAACAAAAATCACATGGAACATTATAAATATGTTAGAAACAATAGCAAGAAATTACAAAAAAACACTTGTGCCCCTATGTTGGGGTTCATTTCACTTATCACCATCTTATCTGGTCAAGTATTATATTTAGTCCAAATTTTTCCCATTCAATCCTACCAGTGGCTCCTAATTATTTTACATGGTGGAATTTCCAATAAACAAATCCTGCTGATAAATAAAAGCACATATTGGAATAATTCGATTATGGAGATCATAGATTGTGGAGATCAACAGAATAAAACTAATTTAAGCTGCTGTTTTTGGTTTCTAGCTTTAAGCTCCTAAGTAAATATGAAATTTGTAAATATGTAGTTTGTATTTGCAAATATGAAGTTTGAATGACCCGCTAGCTAAGAAGTCTCTCCTTACTTAATTTAAGGTGTTTGAGAATGGTCAGGTGTGGATTGGCCAAAGGAACCAAAGTACAAATTCCATTACAGTTGGCCTGTAACATCTCCAATAGTGGTCTCCTGGAATACCACCAGACATTTCCCCTGGCTATGATTTGTACTTACTGCTCATCTCAAAGTTCGGCCTTCACTACCTCTAGGTAAGTTTCTTGGAAATGTCCAATTTTAAATGTCCAATTTTCCCCAGGTAGTTGATCTGGAAAGAATGGAGCTGATCAGTTTCAGGGTTTTTTGAAACAGACTCTTGCTTCTGAGAAGAGCAACAAGTTGTTCCAAGTTGTCTTGGATCACATTTTGCTGACCTATCATGAATTTCATGCACATGGGGTCTGAGCTCTGTGACAGCACAAAGAGGACCTCTTGTGTGACCTCTCTGCAACACAGTCATCGCAGTACTCCATATGTGGACAGAATCACCACAGTATTTACCTCACTTATTCAGTCTCAATTTGAATCTGGGTAGACTCAAAATTGGAAGACATACACAGAGTGTCTGCTCCAAGTTTGAATTTGCAATCATATCATAAGATTACCTAGAGGGTCCATTGAGGCCCTGGAACTAAGCATGATCACTTTAAAGGCATTAAGAGTGTTTGGAGTTTCCCAAGTAGGATGTTTTCACAAGTCAAACATTAGACGTTTATCTGGATATTATGAAACTGAATCATGTTTTGACCAGTTTTTTCATTAACACCCTCGTTACTAGAAGGTAAAGCCCCTGCCCACTAGAAGGGAACCTAGCATTATTGTTAGATAGAAACCCCCAAAACTCCTTTCCTCTTGGTAGGAAACCCTTCCTCCCTCTTGGTAGGAAACCCTTTAGGTGTAGCTTGCCTTTTTTTTTTTTTTTTGGTCGGTCTTGGAACTGAACACTTTGCCTGGGTGCTGTCCCTCAGCTCTTTAGCTCAAGGCTAGTCCTCTACCACTTGAGCCACAATACCATTTCCAGTTTTCTGAGTGGTTTATTGGTGATAAGAGTATCACAGAATTTATCTGCCTTGCCTAGCTTTGAATGATCCTCCTCAGATCTTAGTCTTCTGAGTAGCTAGGATTACATGCATGAGCCACCAGTGCCCATATTTTTTTTCTTTTTCCTTTTTTTTGTTCTTGTATTTGGCGGTTGTGAGGCCTGAATTTTGGGCTGGGACACTATCCCTCAGCTCTTCAGCTTGAGGATAGCTCTCTACACTTGAGCCACAGTGCTTTTTCTGTTAAATGGTTCTGAAATATCGAACCCAGGGGTTCATGCATACAAGACAAGCATTCTACCGCTAAACCACCTTCCCAGCTCTTCGTCTGAGTTCTTAGTTAACTCACTTGCCAATGTTCAAACCTTCTAAGGTCTTTGTGCAGGGGCTGGGAAGTTGGTTCAGTGGTGGAGTGCTTGCCTTGCATGCCTGAGGCCCTGGATTCGATTCCTCAGACCACATAAGCAAAAAAGAAAAAGCCAGAAGTGGCACTGTGGCTCAAGTGGTAGAGCGTTAGCCTTGAGCTGAAGAACAGAGGGACAGTGTCTAGGCCCATAGTTTAGGCCCCCGGACCGGATCCCCCCCCCACGAAAAAAAAGGTCTTTGTGCAGCTTTGGTCTCCAATCACCACAGAAGCTGTTCCCTTTGAGATAATGTTTCTAGAGCTAATTTTCCCATGCCACCCTACTAGAGCATTTAGTTTATGGGTTAAAAAAATTTAGTATAATTAACAAACCTCTTTTGATTTTATTCTACTCTATATTTTATTTTTGCCAATCCTGGGGCTTCCTGAGCTTCTTTTGCTCAAGGCTAGCACTCTACCAGTTGAACCACAGTGCCACTTCCAGCCTTTTCTGTTTCTGTTTATGTGGGTCCGAGGAATAAAATCCAGGGCTTCATGCATGCTGGACAAACAAAGGCATATTCCCAGCCTCCAAAATATTTTATTTATACTAATCATAATATAAAATTGATTCATAAGGTGCTGTCTGGTTTCAGGCTTTGAACGTTTTGGAAACTTTGGAGGTGGGGGATCCTGAAAACCACTTAAGTAATTAGGAAATACGAATGACCCTCCAGGGAAGAGGTCTCTCCTAACTAGTATAAAATGTTTGAGAATGGACAGCTGGATGAAATGCTAAGGTGAAAGGGATGGCTAATTGAACCAAAGTACAGGTTCTACTCTTGTTCGCCAGGAAGGTCTACAACACTGGTCCTCCACAATACCATTAGACATCTCGCCTGGCTATATTTAGTGATTATTGCTCATCTCTTCAAGGTTTTGATTTCACTGCATCTTGTTAAGTTTCCCAGAAATGCCAATTATCCCTCCCCATACCTACAGAAGCAAGGGGTATAGTTGGCTTGGGAAAAGAGATTTTTGTCTTAGATCCATACTCTTGTGAACAGCAACAGCAGGGTCTTACAAGTTTCCCCAAGCTATGTTTGACTGAGAGATCATGCACTCCATGCTCTTAGGAATCTGAGGTTCATCATAGTAGGAAGTGGACCATGTGTTTCTCTGGTTTCTGTGCCACAGAATCTTAACAGTAATGGTTGGCAGAATATTTAACCCATTTCACCCAAGCATTATTTTCTTGGTCATAAGACTTGAGCTGAAGGGCTCAAGGACAGCAACCAGGCCCAGAGTTCAATGCAAAAGCCCTACTACTTGAGCCACAGCACCATTTCCAGTTGCTGGTAGGTAATTGGAGATAAGAGTCTCAAGGACTTTCCTGCCTGGGCTGGTTTTGAACTCTAATTCTCAGATCCAGAGTAGCTACGATTGCAGGTTCAAGCCACTGGCACCTGGCTTTTGACTTCAATTTTAAGCCTACTCAGAGAGTCTGCTTCTGAAACTAATGTTCAATGTCATACATCCTTGGATCAGCTAGATGATCAATCCAGGCTTCAGAGTCAAAATGGGCAGCTGAGGGAGTTTAGTGAGTAGGCATTTTTTGAGTTCCACTTTCAGGATATAATATTTAAAACACACACATACAAGCACATATTCATAACAAGTTTTTGTTTGGACAAGTGCACATTATGGAACTCCATAATGAAAATCATCCATTCTTTAATAGTGTTCTCAGACCTTTGTCAACATTCTCCCAATGGATTATCAGAAGCAGGTACTTAGATCATTTTCCTTGGGTTCCTTAGGCCTAGAATTCTTATTCCCCATTTTAGCATGTCTTTTGTGATTTCAATTTTTGGTGCACTTAATCTTCCCTATTGTAAGTTTCTTGTGCACACTTCCCATATTTAACACTCCCGTTACTGGAGATTTCTCAACAATGGATTCTTCCAGCTCCCACATTTTTATTCTTGGGCCAGAGAATGAAAACACACATTGAGACTCAAGTTCTCTTTGTGCCTAAGGCACACTCATCCCATAAAAATCCCCAACCAACCAGGTAGTATGCTCTAGTCCAATTTTTCCTCTCATGGCTTATGCCTGAGATTACCTTCTATTGAGGTATTTCCTTGGGCCCTTTCCTGAAATTGCTGATAAACTTTCCATCCTTTACCCCAACAGATGGTGTTTAACCAAACCTTGAGCTATCTCAACAAGTCAGGATGTGTCTCCTCCTGAGGGTCTCCCTACACCCCCCTTGCATAACATGGATCCTGGATTAGTCCCCACATTGTTGGGAATACTCCCCTACTGTAACCCAATATCACAAGAATGACCACCAAGTTGAAAGGAACTTAGCATGGCAAAGTTTAGCTCTGTTAAAGGGCATGTTATTGACAGGAAGCAACCACTCTGAGTAGGAAGTCTGCCCAAGTTATACCCCTAATGAGTTACTACTTCTGGTATTGATCACATGTTATGTTCACAATCTTGCTGTATTGGCTCTTTTGAAGCTCAGCTGGTTATTTTGAAAGGGGTTAACAATATCAGAGCAATCCACTAAACCAGTACAACCAGGCCAGAAATTGTTAGAAAATTCTTACTCATCTTGTGCTCTATTATTTAAACTATTCCTTAAGTCCCTAGAACTATTTTATTAACAGGATATACTTTAGTTATATAGCTTTTTGGAAGATGATTATGCTTAGTCAATGTTTTCCCTCAATCAATGATTTTCAGAGAAAAAGATTATTCTAACTCCTACACAGTCCATTCCCAGACAGAATTTATTATAAACAGCTTCCTTTTTGGAATGGAGGCTTATGAGCTTCCAGGTGAAAACACCTTATTTGCATATTGCCTTGATTCCCTTAGGCAAACTCGCCTTAGCAAGTAATTATGAAACCAACAGCTATGTGTGGCTGCTTCATTATAAAGAACCTGTCTTGTGCTTGTGCTCCTACTGCTAATAGAAAGAGGAAATTCTGCTTTCTGGAAGCACATAGCTATGGACTTAAGCATGCTTACTGAACCCTGAGCACAGAGCACAGATTGAGCTGCAGCATTTTCAGAGCCATAGATGAATCAGTCAGATACCAGCTGCTGGGCTGACCACAGGGCACACTTCGGATGCCACATTTCTGAGGCAAAGCAGTTCAAAGCTGCGAAGACACTATGGTAAGAAGAAGCCTGAGGGGGAATTCTTGGTGGGAAGGAGAAGGTGAAAGTTTGGATTTAGGTTTTAGAAAATGCAAGCCACTTTCTGAATTGCTTGAGGCAGCGAGCAGATCATCATATTTTCTAGCCCTCTAGATGCAGATTATGAGAACACTTCCCACATCTCACACTCAATCCCTGCTGCCTAGTTAAGCAATTTTTAAGAAAGCAAAATTCAGCGAACCTGATCTAGCTTGTAAAAAATAAATAGCCTCTGGCTTTAGAATACATCAATTTCTATCTTGGAATAAGATTAAGAAAGTAAACCACATTCTACAGAATTAACACTTTGCTGCATTAACTTTTCATTTATTAGATTTATACAAGAAAAAAGAACTCTGAAAATTTCTGGAGCCTTTGCTAGCCTAATATCAGATTCTTGTTATTTTTTTATTTATTTGTTTGTTTTGTTTTTCCTAATATTTTAGAGATTCTAGTTAGAAGAATTGAGAAAATGCAGACATTAGCCTGGTTCAGATTAATCTGAAACCACACCACCTAAATTATCAAATTTTAAATCTATTCTCAAAGCTGAAGGTCAAGGCTTCCCTCCCTGCAACATCTTCAGAATAGAAGTATTGTCTATGTCTCGGGTTTGTATTCTTTAAAGAATTAGAGAGCAGAACAGTTTTTAAAGCAGTTTTTCTTCAAAGCAAAAAGAGAGCAATGCAACAGTCTCTTCCTCAAAGCAAAAACAGAGCAGTGAAACAGACTCCCCAGCGAAAACAGGGACATAGTGTCTCATAATTGGTTTCCTAGTCTCAGAGCATGAGTATGGAATTTTTCCTTATAGGATGCCCCTTCTCAGAGCACAAGCACAGAAAACACTTTTGATTGGATGGGAAGTAGAAGGACACACTCCAGACCATAGTCAGAAAAAGCCATGTGTTAGCACCTAAAGCTTCATGGGGAAAAGGGTGTGTATTTTTTGCTGCATCATTCATCCCCACCATGTTGGAGCCAGTTCCAACCATTACCTTTTATCCATAACTACCCAGATGAAGTGGTTTAACTCCCTCTGAGTGGCACATGAGCACTTGTTGCTCACAGGGCACTGTACATTGTGATGTCCCATCAACACTATGTTGACAGAGAAATTGGATGTCTAAATTGCTTTTTTGAAGAAGCAAAGCCCTCTGACTTAAACTTGCACACTTAACTTAAAATTTATTGTCTTTTTTCAACTCTATTAGCATTATCTACTTAAATAAGTGGATCTTTCATTTTGATATATCCACATAGGCATACAATGTAACATGATTAGGCTTAACCCTTTCATAATTCTCTCCCAGGTTTTATTAATCATTTTAAGAATACAACATAGTAGTAATAAGTACATTTACAATATTGTACAATCTCAATGTCCACACTCATTACGTCCTCCAAGATTTAAATTCTTTATTCATTAAAACAATTTTCCACTCTCCTCTGCTTCAAAGTATACATCAAGTATGATTTTGCTTCCTGTCTCTATCAATTAGACTGTTCTATGTAACTACTGATATAAGTAGAATCATGTAATATTTGATCTTTTTATGACTGGCTTATTTCACTTAGCAGTATTCCAAAGGTTCAATCATAATATAGAATATGTCACAACATAATTCTTTTTTTTCTGGGGGGGGGGTCCGGTCGTGGGACCTGAACTCTGGGCCTTGACACTGTCCCTCAGCTTTTCAGCTCAAGGTTAGCACTCTACCACTTGAGCCACACCGCCACTTCCGGCTTTTTTCTTTTTGCTTATGTGGTGCTGAGGAATTGAACCCAGAGCCTCATGCATGCAAGGCAAGCACTCTACCACTGAGCCACATTCCAAGCCCCATAATTCTTTTAAAAGTTGAAATAATATGCCAATGTATGTATAAACCACAATTGCTTTACCTATTCATTTGTTGATGGACACTGGATTGCCTCTATGTTTTGAATATTTTACAAAATAAATATGAGTGTACAAGATCTCTTCCAGACCTTGCTTTTAGATGTTTAGAGTATATGCCCAGAAATGGAGTCACTGGATCACAGGAAAACTCTTTTTACTTTCTGTTTTTTTTTTAAATTTTTGTCATGGGGCTTGAACTCAGGGCCAAGTCACTGTCGCTGAAATTTTCCTCTACCATTTTAAACCACAGATTCACTTCCAGTTATCTGCCCAGGCTGGCTATGAACCGTGATCCTTGCATTTCAGCCTCCTGTCCTGAGTGCTTAGGATTACAGGTATGAGTAATCTTGTTTTTAATTGTTTGAAAAGATGCCATCTGTTTCCCATAGAATGGTTCCAATTTTACCACACTTTTGTCAATATTGTACTTTATTTTTTTGTAGTTATCCTACCTAATTCATATGAAGTGGTAATTTTCTTCATTATTTTGACTTACATTTTCGTGGTGATTAGTAATATTAAATACCTTCTTCATGGGCTTGTTAACATTTTGTCTTCTTTGGACAAAAATCTGATTTCTATGCACATAGTAAAATCAGGTTGTGTGTCGTGGCAATGATGTTTTTTTTAATATAATCTTGATGTGAACCACTTATCAAATATATACTTCAATAACTGTATCCCATTCTGTGTTGCTTTTTTGGACACTATTGATTGCAACCTTTGGTGCATCCTGATTTATGTTTTCCTACAATGAATGACCTTCATTGATGTCAGTTTCTAGTATATCTTCTGGTCCTGTAACTACGAACCATCATATTGATTTGTACTCCTGCTATGGTAACAGTGAAGTAAAGCTATATAATTATGCTCTGGTCACCTATCTCCTGCCACTTTTGGATCTCTCTCCCTTAGCTCTTTGTAAAGGCCGTGGGGCATATCCACAAATTATTTGGTCCTTAAAAACCTGTAAAAAGTTACAGACCTTAAATTTAGTTAGTTTTAATGGAAATACGTGACTTCCAATTTCTTTTTTTCCTTTTTGTACATTTTTGATTGTAAGAATACTGTACAAAGGGGTTACAGTTACATGACAAGGTAATGAGTACATTTCCTATCAAGCATCTTTGCCTCCTCTGGGCAAATAAGATGAAAATTGAGAGCTTCGTAATATAGAAGCACACCAAAACTCTAGGTATATATTATTCTTCATATGAGTATTTAGAATTGTGTGAATCTAGAGATTTAACCTATTGCAAGTTAATAATGAACTTGTCACACATTAATGGATGCTAGACGATTTATGATGCTCTTGGGTCAGAGACAAAAAGGACTTAATTTTTACAGTAATAGTGAACGCCAGTGAGATATGTGTGTATGTGTATATTTATGTATTTCAAGTGTATCTCCCATTCCTCAATGCCACTGAGTGAAATAAAGATAGCCATGTGAAGCCTATACAAACAATATATTCTGAGTTTGAGCAACTGCGATCTTTATAATGAGCAATAGGCATGCCTGAACTTTACTCTGGAGGATGACAATAGCTTAGAAAAAGATTGCAAATATACTATGGAATATACAACAGCTATTATTCACTTGAAGATATGCAAACACTTGTGACTGCCATGGAATTTTTCTTTTTCTTTTGTTTCTTGAATGTTCCTAGATACAAAGACCAATACATATTTCTCCTAATAAACGCATACCTCCCCTTAAAAATGAGGCATGACAATTTGTTGAGAATACTTATTATTTTTCTTGCCCTAATCCCTCAATCCTATCTAGAGTACAATTCAACAAAAGAAATAGATGGAATTCAAATTTAACACATCTAGAAGCTTTTCTCTTAGGGCCATTTCTTAATATAGGGGTGGAAGAAATTAAGGAAAAAATAGGCCCACAAATATATATTATGAAGATATTCTATGTATTTTAACAGTAATAAATGATTACATTTCTGTTTTTAGTGTGTGAATATTTACAGAGTATGTACAAAGTGCCAACGTTTATGCCAGGGCCTATCATGGAATAGAACATAGCAAATTTTCTCTATATAGTTTGTATATATATAGAATTCACCTGTCTGTCTTCTCTCCCATTTTGATAAACAGAGCACCAGTTTGATTGAAATATAGTCATTATTTTTCTACCTTCAGGACTCCACACACTTTGTTATCTACTAAATATAGAAAAGATTCATGCATAACCCTCATCTTCAAGGAGCAATTCTCAGTATCCCAAGTAGCTTGTGTTTATCTCCCACCCCTTTCCTCCCAGCTGTCAATCTAGCTGAGTGATGGCTGAATTCTATAAGACAAGAAAGCTCAGATAATTCACAGGCATTCAGTTAGTATCTAATGGAAAATTCTTCACTTGGATTATCTTTTATTATCATCTTTGTCAGAACTTCAGCTTCCTTATTTGGAAACTGAGCTGTTCTGTTAACAGTGAGTAGATGAATCTTATTATTTAAAATTTCATTTAACTGAAATTGGAAGAATTAATTTTTCAGACACTCTTGACATATGAGATTCATTAGGCACATATAGCCAGTGGCTAGTCTCTTAGGCAATGCATATATAGAATATTTCCATTATCACAGATGTTTCTGTTAGAACTGTTTTAGAGCATGTTTTAGCTCGTTAAGGCATGGTCCATGTTCATAAACTATATATGCTCCGTAGGTGGTACTCAGACTGAAGATCCAACCAGAAAGGCTAGACACCCATGAAGTTAAGGTATAGGTATATATTGTTTTACATAGGCACACTTATTTGTGAGGAGGAAGAGAATCAAACAGTCAACGTCAGCAGAATCAACCCTCTCAACTCCAGGAAAGGATAGGTAAAAATTTTAGCAGTTCTTTGCAGCTTTGCTTCTGTGATTGAAATTGACTGTGGTATTCTAAATCGTGATTTTGTTGGAAAATATAAATGTGTAATTATCATATTAGCTCAGTGAAGAATTAGGGTTTGTGCTTTGTAAATGTAATTTGGTATTTATAAGTGACTTTTCAATTTCTCCTGGTATCAATACACCAAAAATATCTTTATATGGTTTCTGACTTGTTTCTTTCATTAATTTTGTTGTTCTTACAGCAGGCATTTTAGAAATTAGTGGAAAAGTTAAGACTTTCTTGTGTTTTGCAATTCCATTATTTCTCCGTAAGTTTAATAAAAAAATGAGAATCCAAGGTCTATATGAAGAAATTGCATCTCAAATCACCCATTCACGTTCATGAATTAATGGAGCAAAGGGAACTGGGTCCCCAGAATCTCACCTTCAGAATTCAAGAATGAGATGGGAATAAGACAAGGAAAGAGAGACATAGTAATTTGCACTGAAGTTACTGTGCTGTCACAATGAACAATCTTTTTGAATCCCACAGTTAGCTTTTTTTGTGGTTTTTATTAGTATGACAAAGATGACTGACTTTCCCAGATTTACAGTTTGAAGTGTGTGGGACACATTCCTTTATCTATGGAATCTTCCTTAAAATTGTGCATTATTCACTTTGGGTCTCAGTGCCATTTCCATCCTTGTCGCAAGTATGTATTTCTACAAATGGAGACGTTGGTTCATCATTTGTCTTTAAATGATTGAATTATGTGGATTTGGGAGGTTGTGTGATTTGCTTTAGAAGGAAGGTATTATGGGTAAGACCCTTTGGTTCATGTTGACATTTCTTTGTGCAATTCTTATTAGGGTCCTTACTCATGGACTCATGTGTAAGTAATTCTCCCCATATTCCAATATACTCCAGTAGAGTGGGGCAATGCATTAAAATTTAAAACATGCCTATAACTCTTTTAAAGTATACTTTTAAATATAATGATATAAATAAAAGCTTTTGTTTTTATTTTTTATTTTAATATTATTGTCAATGTGATGTACAGAGGGATTACAGTTAGATAAGTAAAGTAGTGATAACATTTCTTATCTAACTTGTTACCCTATCCTTTATTTTTCTTCCTCTTTCCTTCACTCTCTCAATCCCTCCCAAGTTGTGCAGATCATTTCCAACGTATTGTTACATTTGATTACCTTTAATAAAATATTTGTGATGTTCCCATCCTGGAAGTCCACAATGTAAACACTGGAACACCACAGTTAGACCACTCTGCCATGCATATATGCATATGCATATTTTTCTACAATTTGTTGTCATATATTTGTTTGATTATTCATTTGTTTATTGCCCAAACTGGAGGTTGAATCCAGGGCCTACACAAGGTTCTCTGTTTTTTTTGTTTTTTGTTTTTTTTTTTTGTCCTCAACGCTAGCCACAGGCCCATTTCTGTCATTTTGGTGGTTAAATGGATTTTCCTCTGGGGGCTGGTTTTGAACCATGATACTCAATCTCACCCTTGTGAATAGGTAAGATTACAGGTGTGAGCCTACTTTATAAGTTGACTTTTCATATCATTATATCATTCATATATTTCCTATCCTTAGAAATTTCATACTATTCTAAGAACATCACTTATAATGATTACATGGGAGTCCAGTGCTTATAAATTCGAGAATTAATTAAACTGTCCCTATCACTGAAAATCTTTGTTGTCTCCAAAATATTAAATGCATCATTAAAGTTCTTTTGGATTTTTCATTCTAGTATTTATTTTTATAAATAGATAAGTATCTGCTAGCTGTTAGAAGGAAGCAAATACAAATTTCTTGTTACATAATGATCCATCTTAACTAAAACAGTACGTTACTCCTCCCCATAAAGTTATTCTTTTCCCAGCATGCAGTTCCAGTTTTGTAACTTTTACATACCTTACCCACTATACTGCTTTTGTCGAAAATCCCTCTTGCTATCATCCAGTTTTTGTAAAAACATTTTCCATGGTATTTCATTAATAGGAAGGCATATTTAACTAATACCAACTCAATGTCATCATTTTCACTGGTATTAACATTTTAGCCTGGATCAGAACTTGATTCTAACAACATTTTATTTTAATGGAAATATCAGAGTATCAATCAGAAGTCTGAGGGTTCCCTTATGAACAAATTTTATCATTCATTGCTTATTTTTGTTTTGGAATTTGAAGGTTAAAGATTACCAGCTCCCATATGCTCTGTTGTCACTGCATTTGATTCCAGTTCTCTACATCATGTATATTCATTTTTCTAATTTTGGGAGGGGAAGGGAAACAACAAAATGCTGAAACAAGGATACAGGTTGACCAATTGTAACAATGAGAAGTACAATACACTATGTTGAAAACGAACTTCACAACTTCAGGGTAGGGGGAAGGAGGAGTTGGGGAAGTAAGGAGGGAAGGGAATATAGGGGGAAAACAAAGGAGGGGGTAACAATGATCGACAGGAAATGTACTCATTACTGTACTGTAACTGTAACACTGTAACCTCTCTATAAAGTTTCTTCACAATAAAAAAAATATTTTTTAAAATATTACCAGCTCATACTTCCACGGTTAACTTGCTATGCACCTTAAATGCTTCCTATGGCTCAAAATGGGAAACCAAAAAGAAAGCAACTTTCAATATATATATTTTTATTGTTGTAACATAGAGATACCAAATCCAGTGCCAAGTGCACAAGAACCCAGAGTACAGTCATTAACCTCTAGAATTCTGAGTTGTTTTCTTTGGCTGGAAATCTCTTAATTGAATTATGCAAAATATGCAGAAATGTCCTGAAAAATATTCATGGATAAAAACAGTTCTACAAGATCAGGAAAATTTGCACCAAGTAAAAAAGAGGAAAATAAGACAAGAAAAATTCTATTCCTGTTTATATAAAAACTAGGATTGGACATGGGTCTACCAATAGACTGAAGAAGAGAAACAATTATTTACGTGAGTTGTTATTATAAATGTAATAATATAATGATATACATGGTAAAATAGAACCTGATGATGAGCCATGAACTCTGCCTGGGGAGTTCAAGAAAATCCTTATTGCTTAGTATCGTGATACATAGGAAGAGAGAAAACAAATATTCTGTAAAATGAAGAAAATCTTATGAATTTCGGTAATCTCCAAATATAATGATCAAGAAATGTAAAGTATCAGGAACAAGGTAGCAGTGAATTGGAGAGTGAAGTTGGAGAGATTGAAATGACCATATTCCTTGGCATTATGGCACTTTCTTAATATGCACAGGGCCCTGGGTTCAATCCCCAGCACTAAAAGGGAAGGAAGGAAAGAGACCAAGAAATAATTGCAAAGTGGGTCTGGCACCATCATAGAAGTTTTATTCTCTAGCCCTGGATTTCATACTGTTAATTACACATTATTACTGCATGGGAGATTTTAAAAGTACACTTGCCCAATCTCAGCAATTTTTATATGCATGGGTACAGATGTATCAACTACAGCTGATATGACTTGGGGGCACCAGTAAAGCACCCAGGATAGACATATCATGGTAGCACATATGAGTCTAGAACTTGAATAAAGGTCTGTGAGCCTTTATTTCTGCAGAAAAATAAATGCACATGGTATGTTAGCCTAAGTATGGATATAGATTACTCCGAGTTTAAATGTATCAATATACCAGCTTTGCAACTTTTGGTAAATTACTTACCTCATTTGAAGCCTCTGTTTCCTATTTTGGACATGGGAAATAATGAGACTACAGTGCAAGAGTGTTCATAAAGCGTTTTCTGGCTATGTATTTTTAAATTTATTATAACTACCATTAGTTAACTTGATTACATAGTGTGAATGTGCACCAGGTGCTGAGGAGCATGGCCGAAGACTATGAAGTGTCCTGTCTTAGGTCACTCAGGTACTTGATGTCATTCCTTACACTCCCAAATTTATGAAGTCAGAGTTGGACAATGGGCAGTTTTAAAACTTTTCTCTATGGAGCCTTAGCATTTTTCAGTATCAAAAGGTCTCTGGAAAGATGGAAAAATAAAATATAGAAACCAGGGCTGGAAGGTGGCTCAGTGGTAGAGTGCTTGCCTTGTATGCCTGAGGCCCTTGGTTCGATTACTTTGGTTCCATTCCTCAGCAGAAAAAGCCGGAAGTGGGGCTGAAGTTCAAGTGGTAGAGTACTAGTCTACAGTTGTAGAGCTGAGGGACAGTGCACAGGTGCAGAGTTCAGGCCTCACGACAAACAAAAAAACCCACAAAAACAAAACAAAACAAAAACACAAACAGTCCATTTCAGATGTCTTACTGTTAGCCCTTTAGACCTATGATGACAAATTACCCATTACTGAATTGGTTTTAAACAACAAATTTATTTCTACATTCTGGAGGCTGGAGATACAAGATTGCAATGCCGGCATAGACAGGATTTTTTTTTCTTCTGTGTAATGCACTGTATTAACTATCAGAAGTAAAATCTATTCGGTTTTATTTTAATCCCATTCATGAAGGCTTGCCTCTATGACTTAATTATCATCCACATATAAACAAAAGCCCACTTCTGCCTCAAACTGGCTCTCTTATCAACATGTGGCACTAGTTTGTTTTGGGTATTGAGGTACCAGTATTCTAATTTTACCATACCAGCAGCAAACCTTCTATAACTTCCAGTGTGTAGGTCATAAGTAGTTAGAATTATAAGCATGTACCACTACATCAAAATGATTTTTTCTAAAAAGGAAACTTCAGTAGTTCTGCTAACAAAGAGATATTCAATAACTTCTCTTTAGTCTCCAATTCTGACTCTGGAACTTCTTTCTCATTTTTCTCCTCACTGAAGCTGGCAAGTTTGTGATAACTTCAGTTTGTTAATGCTTTCAAAATATTCCTTTTTAGTCTACATTCTTCATGCCTCATATTCCATAGCATAGTGATTTTCCTTATCAAAAATATTTGTCTCAGCCAGGAGAGGTGACTGATGCCTACAATCCTAAGTACTCAGGAGGCTGATATGTAAAACTTTAGTTGAAATCCAGCCAAATGTTTTCTATCTAAAAGGAAACTGGGTACCTCTTAGTAACATAAAAATCATAATTCCATATATGTTATAATAACGTCTTACAAATTTAAAGTTATTAATTTGATAACCTTAATAGAAACAAAAAATTAAACATGGATTCTCTAAGGAAATAAAAGTCATTCATTACAACCCTAACTTGTTTTGGGAGAGAGCTGAAATCTCCTTCAGAAAACATAACCAGGTGCCATTGTTACATTCTCCTTTCAGTCATTATCACAGATGCTTCAGAGGAAACATACCTCAATAGATATGAGTCCTGGAACATATCATAAATGCCAGCATTTAATGATAGCTCCATGGTAAGAAAGAAAATCTTCACAAATTTTCACGCACCTGAACAACTCATCCTGTTGCTTTGCTCTGAACCTAGATGAGTTTTCCCATTTGTCCTTCTGTGGCACTGCTTCTGGGGCACATGTGTGTCTTTTCCTTTATTCAGGTGATATGGAGTCTTATTTCCCTTGCAAATATTCTGAGAAGATATTGCCAGGCCACAAAAACTACAGATAAAATTTTTGTCCCATATTCTCCCCTTACAGTTCTCCTGTCCGGAAAAACTGTTTACTGAACAAAATGGAACAATGATTGCACAGTCATATAAACAGTATCACACCAGTCATAAAAACCAGAGAGGAACAAGTAGAGGAATCATTATCTGCATTTTACCAGTATCAATTGACCTACTGCTCCATTTGTTTAAGTGGGACAACTAATAGGTATTTTGTTAGCTGCCCGTGGCTCACACCAGCAATCCTAGCTACTCAGGAGACTGAGATCTGAAGATTGTGGTTCAAAGTGAGCCCAGAATAGAAAGTCCATGAAATTCTTACCTCCAATTAAGTACCAAAAAGCTGGAAGTGTTACTGTCGCTCAAGTGGTAGCAAAGCAGCTCAGGGACAGCACACAGGCCCCAGAACTAGCACACACACACAAATACAGATGCTTCTACTTTTCCTGGCCATGTTCTTTTTAATAATGCTTCTTTTGGTGAAGATTTTGTAAGTCAAATAATCTTGATGCCAATTAATAGCTATGCTGTCTTGGGCTTGTCGTCCTCATCTTCATCTTCCTTGCCTGTACAATGAAGAAAATTCTTTACAAAACTGGTGCAGTAGGCTAATCCAGTCATAATGTAACTGTGTGAAAGTGTAACCAGGTAAATTGAGGGGATGGGTTGGTAGAGAGAGAGAAGAATGATTAAATTGGTGACATTGATCAAGATGTACTCACAAAATGACATATTAAATTAAAACTCCTAAAAATAAAAACACTTTTTACACGACTTATGTATAATTTCTTAAGTAGAGAAAAGTGTAACCAATCCATCAGTGCAATCCACACCTCTTAGGTTTAGATTGCACGTAGCTTTTTTTTTTTTAAGAATACAGAACAGAGAAAAGTGGAACATATCATTTCCTGAATAAAACTTGTCAACTCTACCCCAAAGTTACCATCAATATTGATGTTGACATACACCCTTGATTTCATGCAATTAGAGCATATTTCCCCTCCATCCCTCAATCCTGGGTTTGAACTCAGGGCCAAGATTCTGTCCCAGAGCTTCCTCTCACCCACACTCCGTCAAAGCTAGTGCTCCAACATTTGAGCCACAGCTCCAAATCTGGCTCTTTCTGGTTAATTGGAGATGAGTCTCATGGGTTGTCCTGCCCAGGGTGACTTCTAATCATAATTCTCAGGCTCAGAATATAAGTGTGAGCCACTAGTGCTCAGCTTGAGAACATACTTTTGCACTGTAATTCTCCTTCTTGAAACCTCAGGAGAAAAGATTCAGAGAGCCCCCAATTGAAGAACATTCTACAGAATGCCTTGTCCCATACTCCTGAAAAAGGAGAAATGCCATCCCTTCACTTTGGTGAAAACAATAGATGTTAGCTTATTATGACAATAATAATAGATATTATTATATTGCTCACAATATGTATTCCCCTCCCCATTGATACCAGGCTTTGTTGTATAACTTACTTTGACAAAGGACATGTGAAAAATGATGACATGTGTCTTTTCTGAGCTTTAGTCCTGTGGTTTACGTTCTTTTCTTCCACTGGGAACCACCAGCAGTCAGTGAATCCCAGAATGGACACCATGCTGAGTGGCAGTGGACCTGGAAAAGGCTTGGTAGCATGAGAGAAAGTAATCAAAGTTGTAAACTATTGTGTCATTGTGTTTGGTTTCCCACATTGAAATTAAGCTCACACTCAAGTCCAGTTCTAGGTAATCTAGGCCTCTTTCTCTCCACTCCCTCACACCCCTTCTCATTTTCTGAATATTTTCTCTTCTATCAGATTCTCCTCAGGTGACACCAGTTCCTGAGTCTCCTTATCCAAGAAACTGTTTTTAGGGTTAAACATTTCAACTTCCTGTATTACATTTTTTAGGTGTTTCCTCACTTTTGTCTTTCTGGGGTTTTCAGCCAGAAGCTCCCAAGTGTGATGGATCCCGAGATAAAATCGTTCTGCTGGGGTTGGGAAGGTGGCTCAGTGGTAAAGTTATTGTTTTGCATGCATGAGGACCTAGGTTCAATTCCTCAGCACCACAGAAAAAGCCAGAAGTGGCGCTCAAGTGGGAAAGTGTTGGCCTTGAGCTGAAGAGCTGAGGGACAGTGGACATGCTCAGAGGTCAGGCCCCACAACCGACCCCGAAAAAAATCCCTCTGACACATCTCCCTTGCTTGCTTTCACTCCCATCATGTTGGTATACTAAGAGGCCAGAATAAGATGAAGCTCCAGAAACCTCTGGACAGAAAGAGAAACCAACGCATGGAAAGTGAGGGGCGTTTTAGAAGAGATTGGGAGCCGAACACAGGCAGGAAGGCTTATGGCTTCAGCCTCAGCTGTCTTCTGAATCATTGCCCAGTTACCAGCTGTGAGTCTTTGCTCCAAAATCAATGTGGAGAATTCTGCATTTCTTATTGACTCATGTACATACACAGACCTAATTAGGCATCCAGAATTACTTAAAATATAGATTTCCTAAATCAGAAAAATCTGTACCAGAGAAAATGGGCAGAAAGAAATTCATTTAATCAGGTTCAATTCATTTTTACATGCTTACTTTAACTGAAAGAACATCAAATTCACCAAGCCTTCACAAAATCAAAACAGCCAAGCAACTACATTTTACAGAAAGTAATTATTCACAGCACAAATCTGAATTTCTGAAGGAGTGGTACTCTCAGAAAATAAGGAATTCCGGTTCAGGACACATGGCAGACATTTCATTTCAGCATCAAGATTAAATTCATTAGCACAGGCTGCAAAAGTTGCTTACTCGGGCTGGGAAGGAGGCTCAGTGATAGAGAGCTTGCCTTGCATGCCTGAGGCCCTGGGTTCGATTCCTCAGCACCACATAAGCAAAAAAGAAAAAAGTCAGAAGTGTCACTGTGGCTCAAGTGGTAGAGCGCTAGCCTTGAGGTGAAGAGCTAAGAGACTGCGCCCAGGCCCAGAGTTCAGGCACCACGACAGGATCCACCCCCCCCTCCAAAAAAGTTGCTTACTCTCAGCACATAAGCACATATCATTTTTTTCTGATCCTTAATAAAAAAAAGATGGAAGAGTTTGATTTCCCTTCTCAATTTAAATCTTCAAATTCACATTTTCTCCTAAGGAAGTCATTTATCTTACTCACCTGAAAATACTGAATATGTCTTCAAAGGAGGGTCTTCTGGGCATCAAGGAGCAAGATAGGAGTGAAACCGGCTACAGGAAGCTGAATTGTTCAAGAATAAAGATGTTTGTAATTCCATGGAAAGCCTTGATGGCACAGCTAATCTAGTTTGAAAGGGTTTGTCCTTTCCACAACCTAGGTGGTAAGGTGGTTTGATGGGAGGGGAGAAATGTCTTAGTTTCAGAAAAAAGACAAAAGAATTGTGCATGGGTTTTCTTCTCAGAAGAGAACCTTTAAATAGGATACATTTTTCTCTTCACAAAGCAATTATAGAGTAGTCTCCTTCACTGTAATTTCCTTCTTTAGTTAGTTACCTGTGCTCAACTGTGCTCTGTAAAGATTAAAAGGAAAAAAATTTCGTATTTTGAAAGAGATCACAATCACACAATACCTTTTTTGGTTTTTGTGGATGTAAGGTCTCACTGTAAATCTCTCTCATTATTTTCTTGCCTCCACTTTGTTTTCTGGGATTACAGGTGTGCACTTCCACACCTATTTCACATCACTTTTTTTACAGTATATTGTTTCATTTCTTCTATTTTATTAGTTACTGTAATTATTGTCTTACTGTACCTAATTTATAACTTAAGCTTTATTGTAGCTATATTTGTCTGGGTAAACGCATAAAATTTTCATCTTTGTATTTATAGGGTGGCTTTGAGAACTGATTGAGTGTACTAAAATCAGTATAGGCTCCAGGCCCATGTAGAAAATAGCATAATATGTCATATAAAGTAAGCTACACTTTACATCACTTCAAGGTTATATCTATTACCAACATATATGTAACAGTATGTAAATAGTTGTTATATTGAATCTGTGGGGAAGAATTTTTTCCTGAATATTTTAAATTTCTGGTTGGGTGAACACCTAATGTGCAAATTCTGAATACAGAGGTTACTTCATTGATTTCAGATATCCAGTTGGAATGTATATCCGGAGGCTAAGCAGGAACTACTGTAAAGATCAAAAAGAAACTTGAAACTCTTATTTTGACATAATTATTCACTCAATAAAATGTGGATAAATGTGATTCTGTACCTCTTCCTTCTCTTCCCCCTCCTCCTCTTTTTCTTTTTCTTCTTCCCCCTCTTTTTCTTTTTCTTCCTTCCCCTCTTTTTCTTTTTCTTCCTCCTCCTCCTCCTCCTCCTCCTCCTCCTCCTCCTCCTCCTCCTCCTCCTCCTCCTCCTCCACCTCCTCCTCCTCCTCCTCCTCCTCCTCCTCCTTCCTCTTCTTCTTCCTCTTCTTCTTCCTCTTCTTCTTCGTCTCCTTCTTCGTCTCCTTCTTCTTCTCCTTCTTCTTCTCCTTCTTCTTCTCCTCCTTCTTCTTCTCCTTCTTCTTCTCCTTCTTCTTCTCCTTCTTCTTCTCCTCCTCCTCCTCCTCCTCCTCCTCCTCCTCCTCCTCCTCCTCCTCCTCCTCCTCCTCCTCCTCCTCCTCCTCCTCCTCCTCCTCCTCCTCCTCCTTCTTCTTCTTCTTCTTCTTCTTCTTCTTCTTCTTCTCCTTCTCCTTCTTCTCCTTCTTCTCCTTCTTCTCCTTCTTCTTCTCCTTCTTCTCCTTCTTCTCCTTCTTCTTCTTCTTCTTCTTCTTCTTCTTCTTCTTCTTCTTCTTCTTCTTCTTCTTCTTCTTCTTCTTCTTCTTCTTCTTCTTCTTCTTCTTCTTCCTCCTCCTCTTCTTCCTCCTCTTCTTCCTCCTCTTCTTCCTCCTCTTCTTCCTCCTCTCCTTCTTCCTCTTCTTCCTCTCCTTCTTCCTCTCCTTCTTCTTCCTCTTCTTCTTCTTCTCCTTCTTCCTCTTTTCTTCTTCTTCTTCTTCTTCTTCTTCTTCTTCTTCTTCTTCTTCTTCTTCTTCTTCTTCTTCTTCTTCTTCTTCTTCTTCTTCTTCTTCTTCTTCTTCTTCTTCTTCTTCTTCTTCTTCTTCTTCTTCTTCTTCTTCCTCACCGTCGTCATCGTCGTGGTCTTCTTCTTTTCTCAGTGCTGAAGATCCAATGCAGGGCCTTGCACATGCTAAACTTGGTCTCTACCACAGTTCTACATCCCAAGCCTGTAGAACTTCTGAAAAGCTAGTTTGAGAACTTTACAATGCTTAATAATCAACACCAATTTACCTTTTCCTTTCTAGGCTCCAAAACAGGGAAAAGGATGTGAGGGAGGAATACATGAGACAATCATCTAGGGAAAACTTTGCTGATTATAATATTTTAATT
Source organism: Dipodomys merriami (assembly GCF_024711535.1). Taxonomy (NCBI): domain Eukaryota; kingdom Metazoa; phylum Chordata; class Mammalia; order Rodentia; family Heteromyidae; genus Dipodomys; species Dipodomys merriami. The sequence continues at coordinate 106,933 of NW_027206517.1, read as the reverse complement.
TTTTGTTTAGTTGGCATTTAAAATATATTGCTATATAATTTAACGCCTATTTTAAAATTTCTTCATAGGAACAAAGACCAACTAAATTTTTTTGGTCATTTTTATGTATAAAGTTCAAAATTCTGTCTCTATAAGAATCTTTTCAAACATTCTTTTTTTTGTCAGTCATTTGGCTTGATCTCTGTGTTTGAACGCTGTTCCTCAGCTCTTCAGCTCAAGATAAGTGCTCTACCACTTGAGCTACAGCGCCACTTCCTTAAAGCATTCTTTTGACATGACTTCTACTATCTCTCTTGAGGCAAAGCTGAAGTCTATATATTAAATATTCTAATCATGATATGCAATAATTAGGAAGGATAAAACAATAAAAATCATGAAAAATATGTCAAACACAATAAAAAGGACAGTTACCCATCAAACAGATGCTTATCTTCTTGACAGTTGGAGAATAACAGTCTGAGAATTTGCAGAATTCCTGAAAGGACAATATTTGAATTCAAAAGAAAGAGGAAAACACTTAAAATCTTGAAAGACAAACATGCACCAATCGGTCATGCCTATAATCCTAGATGCTCAGGAGGCTCATTAGTGGCTAAAGGCAAGCAAGAATAAACTAGATAACATCAACTGATAACCATTCATATTTCAAAAAAGGACAGTATAACATAATTGAAAATATATGCAACAGATAGAGGGCATATATTTGTTAATACTACATTGTTATATCTACAATGAATGATCCTGAGTCTTAAGTATTTTTATGTCATCTAATTCTCTATAAATTATTTCTGAATAGGATATTTATTTAAAGAACATATGTAAATTAGTAGTCAATAGGAGAAGCATATGAAATAAGCTCCTCTTTAGTAACTAAGAAAAAAGAAAATGTTACTAGCATGACCATTATATAAGAAGATGACACAAAATATATTAATGCATTTGTGGAGAAATTGCTATACTCCAAATATCAGATCAATTTGTATAATACTGCAATCATTTTAGCACGCAAGTTTTCAAGTCTTCAAAAGGTCAAAGATAATTGTATAAGATCCATGCATTACACTTCTATGAATGTATAGAGAAGTAAAAAACTTGTTTGCACAGGTAATGTAGTTCATTGACAGTACACTGGACCGGTATATGTTAGACCCTAGAAATAATCCGCAAAAACAAATTTTGAAAAGACACGCTATAGAGGATGTATGCTGGACAAATACCTGTAACTGAATTTTACAACTATTTTAATGTCTGTTCTAAAGTTTACACATTTTCTATTTGAAGACATGTGAATTACATGTTAGCAAAAAACTATTGTTAAAAATATTTCACACAAAATTCAGAATACCTAGAAATATTTTTGGTGTTGGCTAAAAACTCTTTGTAAACTACAGTTTTTAAAACGAAGATGTGATTTCTGTTTATTTTGAGTTTATACAGAGATAACTCAATCAAAAAGTGTATGTGATAACTGGAATACCTTGAAATTAGGTATCTCTTATGAGTAATTAATAACTTTTTCTGGAAGAAATATTAGAAATGACAGAAGACACAAATATATGCATCTGCATTTTATGAAAGCCATATGTTACTTGCTCAATCAAATTGCTTTTCTCTACTTTGCTAGGAAAAAGTATACTCAACATAAGAGCCAATAACAATGAAAAGAAACAAAATACACAATCATGGTGATTTATTTGGGAAAATAATAAATGAAATAAAAAAATTCCACTAAAGGGCCTCCAATATTAGTGTCTATGAAGATATTCCTGAATGCCAACATCCATTGAATTTTTGGAATTTTAATTTCTATGAACATATGAAAACTAGAACAAGAAAAGAAATTTAGTCTTAGATCAAACTAGGCTAGGAATATTTTTTTGAAGGGGTCCGGTGGTGGGTCCTGAACTCTGGGCCTGGGTGCGGTCCCTCAGCTCTTCAGCTCAAGGCTAGCACACTACAAATTCAGCCACAGTGCCAATTCTGGCTTTTTTCTTTTTGCTTATGGGGTGCTAAGGAATCGAACCCAGGGCCTCATGCATGCAAAGCAAGCACTTTACCACTGAGCCACCTTCCAAGCCCTGGAATAATTTTCTTAATTGTTTTCTTTTTCTTCTTCTTCTTTTTAAAATTTTATTAATAAAATTTTTATTGTGAAAATACCTGCAGAGGAGTTACAATTTCTGTTTTTTAAGGTCTTGAAACATTTATTTATCTTATTTTATTTTTGATTTTTTCTTACTGTGAAAATACCATACAGAGGAGTTACAATTACATGGGCAAGATAATGAATACATTTCTTATCAAGCATTGTTGCCTATTCTTTGTTTCCCCTTTCCATCCCTTCTCATCCTCCCCCTACCCCCCTCTCAATCCTGCTCCCCTCAAGCAAAGACATGAAGTTCATTTTTGCACATAACGTATTGTACATCTCATTATTGCCACGGATTCACCTGTATCCCTATTTAAACTATTTGTTTTTTCGCTTCTCTTCTACAAATTATACCAACGTACACTACAGTGAAAGCAGGGGTTATACCAGGGGGGAGGGACATACAAAGCAACCAAAAAATAATCTCATGAATGTGTTAGAAACAACCACATGAAAGAAAAAAAAGCATTTGAATACATAACTTAGGGTTCATTTTTCTAACATCAACTTATCTGACCTTTTTCTGCTTGACTCAGACATATAATAATTATTGCAAATAAAGGAAACCATGGGACCTAAGTGTCTTTGGGCCTGGCTTACTTCACTTAATATAATTTTCCCAATACTTTTCATTTCCTAACAAATGGAGCAATGCCATTCTTTCTGATGGAGGCATAGAATTCCATTGTGTATATAAACCACATTTTCTTGATCCATTCATCTACTGAGGGGCATCTGTGTTGGTTCCATATCTTAGCTGTGGTAAATGCTGTTGCAATAAACATAGTCGTGCTGTGAGCTTTAGTGTGGCCCTGTTTGTGATCATGTGGGTAAATGCTGGGTCATAGGGGAGCTCTATGTGGAGTCTTTTGAGGAATCTCCATACTGCTTTCCAAAGTGGTTGAACAAATTTAGACTACCACCAACAATGTAGTAAGGTTTCCTTCTGTCCATATCTCCCCAGCATCTGTGGTTATTAGAATTCTTGATTATAGCCATTTTAAATGGGGTGAGGTGGTATTTCAATGTTGTTTTGATTTGCATTAATTTTATGGCGAGGGAGTTTGAGCATTTCTGCTTGTGTCTATTGGCCATCCTTCTTTCCTCTTCAGAGAAGATTCTCTTTAAGTGTTTAGCTCAATTATTTATTGGGCAGTTGTTTCTTTGAAGATTGTTTGTTGGTGGATTTAATTTATTGAATTCCAGGTATATTTTAGATATGAGATCCTTGTCTGTTGTAAGACTAGTGAAGATGTTCTCCCAATCTGTGGGCTTTCAATTGATCTTGCTATCTATGTCCTTTGCAATTCAGAAGCTCTGCAATTTCATGCAATCCCATTTGACCAACCTTTCTTTGATTTGTTGTGTTTCTGGGTCTCTATTAAGAAAATTTCGGCCTGTGCCAAGGAGTCCTAGGGTTTCTCCTATTCCATCCTGTAATGTTTTCAAGGTGTCTGACTCCGAGTTCTTTGATCCATTTGGAGTTGATTCTGGTGCAGGATGATACATATGGATGTAGCTTAATTTTCTGCAATTAGTTGACCAATTTTGCCACCACCATTTACTGAAGAGGCTGTATTTCTTCCATTCTACTTTTTTAGCTCCCTTATCGAGAAATTAGATGGCTATACGTCTGTAGGTCCATTTCTGGGTTTTCAATTCTATTCCATTAGTCCTGAGGTCTGTTCTTGTGTCAGTACTAATCTGTTTTGATTACTATGGCTTTATAGTAGAGATTGAAATTTGGTATTGATATTCCTCCAGCACTGTTCTTTCTGTAGAGGATCGTTTTATCTATTCGATTCTTCTATTGTTCCATATGAATTTTTGGATTGTCTCTTCTATTTACTTGAAGAATGATGATGGAATATTGATAGGTATATCATTGAATTTGTAGGTAGCCTTGGGAAGTATTGCCATTTTCAGGATTTTGATCTTTCCAATCCAGGTGTATGGGAGTTTTTGCCACTTTCTAAGTTCTGTTTTCATTTCCTTTTTCAGGTTTTTAGTTAAGTTAATTACTAGGTAATTTTTTGTGGGGCTATTACAAATGAAGTTGCTTTCCTAAATTCCGCCACACTTTTCTCATTGTTGGCATATAGAAAAGCCATTGGTTTTTGAGGGTTATTTTTATACCCTGCTACTCTGCCAAAATTTTGAATCAGCTTGAGTAATTTGGGAGTGGCTTTTGTGGAATTCTTTAAATACGAGATCATGTCATTTGCAAAAAGGGGAGTTTTATTGCTTCTTTGCCTATCTGGATCCCGTTTATGTTTGCATCTTGTCTTATTGCTGTAGCTAGGCATTCCAATACTAGATTGAAGAGCACTAGAGCCAATGGACAACCTTGTCTCCTACCTGAGTTAAGAGGAAATTGCTTTAGTTTTTCACCATTAAATATAATGCTTGCTGCATGTTTGTCTTATACAGCCTTTATTGTATTGAAGAATGTTCCATGGATTCCTAATTTTTCCAGAACCTTCATCATAAAGGGGTGTTTGATCTTGTCCAATAGTTTTTCTGCATCTATTGAAATACCCATTTGGTTCTTTTCCTTGCTCCTGTTGAAGTGATGAATTATATTAATTGATTTGTGTATATTGAACCAGCTTTGCATACCTGAAATAAATCCTGTTTGATTGTGGTGGATGGTTTTTTGGATGAATTGTTGAAGTCGATTGGCCAAAATTTTGTTGAGAAATTTTGCATCAATATTCACCAAAGAAATGGGTCTACAGAAAAAAAAGAAATGGATCTACAGTTCTCTTTCTTTGATGAGTCCCTGCCTGGTTTTGGGATGTGTGTTATTGTAAAGCACATGGGCACCAAAGATGGCGCTGAGAGTGAGTTGAATGGGCAGAGCCCAATTTGCTTTACATTCAGTGTGTAACCAACCAGAGGAAGCTTAGGTACATGATAAGATGTGACCTTGACAGTGATTGGTTCCTTCTCCTCCACTGCCATCTCACCCGCTGCTCTTTTTTTTTGCTTTAAAAAGGACTTGTTCTGTGTTAATAAATGAGTTTTCCTGCTTGACTTGACTCCCCGCTGGGTCTGATTATCTCCCAGGGTAAGGGAGTCTGAGGAACATGATAGCATCCGCGTTACCTTTCCTCAGACCTCATACATCTTTTGTGGGCTGGACAAGACAGGACATCTGGCGTCCCACTTGTTGCTTAACAGGAAAAGATACTGGCTGAGGTTAAATGCTCTCAGGGTAAGTGAAACCCTTAGTATGTGTAATGCTATCTCACAGAAAAAGGAGGAAGAGGTAACATTAGGCCTAGAAGGATTAAGGAGGACTTGAGAATTGAGAAGGAACAAGAATGGGTCAAATTTGATGGAGAACACACTGAAACAAGCACAGTGGAAATCAAAACGAGGGTGAAAGTTACTCCCTCTGACTCAGGTGCTCTTGATGGTTCTAAGCCCCCTCCCTATTCCTCCTATAGGGGAGGAGGTACGGCACCCCACTCAACCCTCAAGAGGTACCTGCAATACCCGGATCCCTACTGACCTTCTGTGGAGGGACCGAGGCCTTGAGAAGTAACCTACTCAGAGGCCTACCTTAGAAGGGAAGGGCCAATTGAGAGCCTGGACCCTAGGCTACAGGATTCACTTCCCCAAGCATATCTGGTCAATCTGGCACCAGGATCTAACAGGCCCTGGGAATGGTATCCATGGGAAGCTAAGGATCTTAATGAGCTCTACAAAGAGGTGGTGGAGTATGGCCCAAACTCTCCTTGGGCCCAGAACTTTTTACAGGATATTGCTTATTACCCATGTGTCCTTAAGCACTGAGTGTCCTAAACAGTTCTGTTTATTAAATGATGTGCTTTCTTTAAGGAGGAATGCAGAGTATGAGCAAAGAATATATGGCAGCCTCAACCCAAGATACCTACTACTTATGCCATGTTAACAGGGATGGCGGAAGGGTACTCCACTGGAGTCAAACAGGCCATAATACCTGGCCCCTACCATGACCAGGTGAGTCAGGCAGGACTTGCCACGTGGTACAAACTGGACGATGGGCCTACTGAGTCCCCCATAGCAGGAGTAAAACAAAACCCTGGTGAGCCTCTAGCTGAGTTTGTAGACTGGGTCCAACAGAGCGTTCACCACAAGCTGCCAGCAGGTAACTTCTGAGATCAGTTCGTAAAGCTGCTTGTCTGGGAAGGAATGAATGAAGACCATCGCATGGCCTGCACGGGATTGAGAGAGAGTTCCTTGAGCAGATGGGTGGTGGCCTTGCAGGATGTGGGAATGCAACAGCAACAGTCCCAATCATTAGCTTTAGCTTTACAGGCTCACACATTTGCAATGTCTGAGGCTATTACCAGGTACTGGCAACCCAGGGCCGAGGAACCCCAAGACCATCGGGGAGAGGGATTTGTTTTAAATGAGGGCAGGAGGGGCACTTTAAGAGGGACTGTTTACAACAATCCCTGCCAACAGGGGAGGGAGGGGGTACACTGTCCCCTACACCCTGTCCTGGGACAGGGAGGGATACCATTGGAAAAAGGATTGTGGATCCAAGTTTTATTTACATGAGAAGCCCTATTTTGGTGTAGCAACGGCCATTAACCAAACCTAAACTTATAGCCCTATACCTTATGGTGGAGGAACAGATAAACCTTGGGCACATATGCCCTACTCTGAGTCCTTGGAACATACCTGTATTTGTTAATCAAAAAGCCTCTGAGGCTTGGCATATGCTCCAAGATCTATGTTAGGTAAATGAAAGGAAGGAGTTAGTAGGAATGCCCCTAATAGGCATGCCCTGGACTTCCACTATACCTTCAGAATATACGTTGGTTTTGATTGATATTAAATATTTTTTATGTCCTCCTGCATCCAGATGACTGTGAGAAGTTTTCTTTCTCCATCCCTTTTCTTAATTTTCCCAGCCTGAACGGAGGATTGAACAGATGGTGCTGCCACAGGGAATAGCTAATAGCCAAGCCTTTTTCCAACACTACTTGGCCACACTTTTAGGGCCTGTGATAGGTTTAGATACCTCCGTTGCTTATGCTTACATGGATGATATAATTCTGGGGCACCAAGACCCCAGAAACCTGGAGGGCATTCTGGCCCAGGTTCTCGCCATATTAAAAAAGGGGGGTTTTACCATAGCACTCAATAAAATTCAAAATGTACCTCCTTTTAAAATGCTTGGGTCCCACCTTACCTTGACTCAGGCCAGTCCCCTTAAGCCTTTGCTGGATATTCCAGGCTCTCTAACCTTAATCCAACTTCAGAGTCTTTTAGGGGAAATCAATTGGATGTTGCCATGGGTTTCTGTCCCTAAAGATAGTCTTGTGCCCTTATTTGCCCAACTAAAAGACAGGATGCCCCAAGAATTTATTACAATTACAGAAAGCCATAAGGCAATATTTTTACAGTTCCATAGCTTTGTTTACCATTAATATTTTATATTTTTCAAAAAGGGCAACTGAATCCAGATTTCAGAAGCACTGGGGACAACTAAATTCTAAGCCCCAACTAAAAGTCAGCTAAAGGACCCCCTGACACAACAATGGAGAAAACGTGACCCCCTAGTTACTATCGGCAGGGGATTTGGATGAGTTTTTTTCCAATATGGGAGACAACGCCATTTGGATACCTTCGAGGAACCTTAAGTTTTTATCCATTTCCTCTATACAGGAGGATGTTCAAGGATAAACTAACCAACAAGAAAAGAAAAACAGCTATGGTGGCCTAGGCTTGAGTTTAAAAGTGGAAAGCCACAAAGATAACCATTAACCATCCCCAAGGGAAACCAGCCCTTGAGAAGCCTTGTGTTCTCTAACAATTGCAGATGGCGATACTCTAGCTGTTACTCCCAGTCCTGGCAATTACCCTACGGAATCTGCATCAACTTCAATGGGTGACCTGGGCAATGATCAGCACTGGCAATGCAGAAATCATCAGTAGCACCCCAAGAGAAGCTGTCCCTTAGACCTGGTGGCCTGACCTTCATTTTGATCACCACCCTATGTCATTATGTACGGACTATTTAATATTCCTGTAGGAGCTAATTATTTTAATGTTACCTGCTTTAATTGTCCTTTTACTAATTGCTTGTATAATGGCATTATTGAATCCATAGGTATTGTTAAAAAATCACCTTTTGTTATGCTTCCAGTTTAGATCTTTTTCAACTCCACAGGCAAATAGCTGGATTAGAAAAAGCCCCACCTCTGGACTCTGAACTGGCAAATACTCTATCCCATTCTTGACTGTTAAAGGACTGCTATTGACATTTCTTGGCCCTATAATGCTTTTGCTGATAATGTAATGCTTTCCTTGCATTATACGCGCACTACAAAACTCTTATGAGCTTAGCCAGCCAGTTACATAAGATCAAGCTCCAAGGAAATGAATTTCCCTCGAGAGGAATTGCAGCCAGAGATCGGTAAGAGGGGGTGTCAGTCTGACCAACCAAAGACAGGGCCTTCAGCTTCACTCTGAAGAAGTTCCTGATGACGGATAAGTCAGACAAGGCAATCCACCCAACGTAAGACAGGTGGCTTCGCTTTTTTAATTTTTTTTTTTAATCCGGTCGTGGGGCCTGAACTCTGGGCCTGGGTGCTGTCCTTCAGCTCTTCAGCTCAAGGCTAGCGCTCTACCACTTGAGCCACAGCACCACTTCCGGCTTTTTTCTTTTTGCTTATGTGGTGCTGAGGAATCAAACCCAGGGCCTCAGGCATGCAAGGCAAGCGCTCTACCACTGAGCCACCTTCCCAGCCCTGGCTTCGCTTTTTTAAACAAAGAAGGGGGAGAAGTTGGGAGTTGTTGGGAGCTGAGAGTAAAGCTCAAAGTTCCTCTTGACACCTGTGCTCACTTAAAGGCACGAACAAGAAACTGGCTTATTTAAAAGACACCAGGTGCCCAGGATTACTTTGCTATGTCTGCAGTTTGTTTTATATTTTCATATTTTTCTGGACTATAATAGAATGGCCTATGTGTGGGGGCCCACGAGGATGCACCCTGCAGGATGTGTAGGACTCCCAATACCCAGGGTGCTCCCATATTCTAAAGAGAATGACCTTACAAGATACTGATTTTTTTATATATGCCCAAGAACTAATTGAACTGCTTTGGACATTTCTAACTGTGGTGGGACTGATGTTTATTAGTGTGCTAGGTGGACATTTGAGGTAACTGGGACAGGCTCTTGGATCATGCACGAGGGCCCTCCCTATCCTTGTCTGGCGAATCAGACCCCCCCAGACTTGCCTTGAACCCCCAGTGTGGCCAATGCTATTCTTACCAATGTAATCCTGTTAAAATAACCATTACAGAGGAGGGAAAAGGATAACTAATTGGGTGGTGGGTCTGCCATTAAAACAAAAAAGGGGGAATCTATAGAGCACATGGGCACCAAAGATGGCTCTGAGAGGGAGTTGAGTGGGAAGAGCCCAATTTGGTTTACGTTCAGTGTGTAACCAGCCCGTGGAAACTTAGGCGCATGATAGGGTGTGACCTTGACAGTGATAGGTTCCTTCTCCTCCACTGCCATGCTGCTTTTTTTTTTTTTGCTTTGAAAAGGGCCTGCTCTGTGTTAATAAATGAGTTTTCCTGCTTGACTTGACTAACCGATGGGTCTCCTTATCTCATGGGCTAAGGGAGGCTGGGTAACAGGCGAGCGGCTGCATTACCTTTCCTTGGCCCCCATCTATCATTCGTGGGACGGACGAACGAAGACCCGACAGGTTATGATGGTTTCATAGAATGATTTCGGTAGTGAACTTTCTTTTTCAAATTAATTGAAGAGTTGGATGAGTATTTGTGTGAGCTCTGCTTTGAATGCCTTGTAGAATTCTGCTGTAATACCATCTGGTCCTGGGCTTTTCTTGGGAGGACTAAATTGCTGTTTCTACTTCAATACTTGATATGGGCCTGTTAAAATGATTTAACTCATCTTGGTTTAGTTTCTGCATGTCAATATTTGCTAGGAAAATGTCCATTTCTGCCAAGTTCACAAATTTATTAGTATAAAGTTTTCAGAAGTATTCCCTTAAAAATGTTCTGAATCTCGATTGTTTCTCTGGTGATGTTTCTATTCTAATCTCTGAGTTTATTTATTTGGGTTGTTTTCTTCTTTTTCTGATAAGGTTTGCTAAGGGTTTGTCAATTTTGTTAATTTTTTCAGAGAACCGTTTGTTTTGTTGATTCTTTTTATGTTTTTTTGTGGATTCTAATTCATTTAATTCTGATTTAATTTTAATTATTTCTTTCCTTCTACTGGATTGGGGTTTATATTGCTGCTCTTATTTAAGGAGGCTCAGATGCCTTATTAAACCGTTGGTTTCAGATCTTTACAATTTGTTGATGTAGGAACTCAGAGCTATAAACTTGCCTCTGAGTATTGCCTTTGCTGTGTCCCAGAGGAGCTGGTAATTTGTGTGTTCATTTTTGTTGAATATCATGAACATTTGAATTTCTTTTCTAATCTCTTCCATGACCCACTTGTGATCCAGCAGTGTGTTGTTCAGCCTCCATGTGTTACAGGACTTTCTTTGATGGCTTTTGGTGTTGAGTTCTACTTTTATTCCCTTGTGGTCTGAGAGAATGCAAGGTATAAGTTCAATGTTTTTGAATTTGGACAAGTTTGCTTTGTGGCCTAAAATGTGGACTACTTTGGAAAATGTTCCATGTGTTGCTGAGAAAAAACATGTATTCTTATGCTGCTGGGTGAAATATTTGCTAGATGTCTGTTAAATCTAGTTGATCTATACAGTTGTTTAGATATGCGATTTCTCGAGTTGATCTCTCTAGTGGGGAAAGTGGTGTGTTAAAGTCCCCAACAATTAAAGTCTTTGGATCTATGTGGGATATGAGGAAAAGTAGTGTTTTTTGGATAAATTTAGGAGCTCCGTTGTTTGTTTAATAGGTATTTGCAATTGGAATATTCTCATGCAGGAGATATCCCTTAATTATTAGTATGTAGCGACCTTCTTTATCACTTCTTACTAATTTTAATTTGAAGTCTATTTTATCTGATATTAGGATTGCAACTCTGGCCTGTTTATGAGGGCCGTTTGCTTGGTAGATTTGGTTCCAGCCTTTCATGTTGAAAATGTGCTTGTTTTTATGGGCAAGTCGTGACTCCTGAAGGGAACAGATAGAAGGATCTTGCTTAATTGGAGAGTTAAGTCCGTTAAGGTCCACAGATAGGACTGAGAGGTGTTTGGGAGTTTCTGCCATTTTATGCAACTTCTTGGGGGCTGCAGCAACTGGGTTCTTCCTATGGTTCTTGGATTCTCAGTTTGGGTGTGGTTTCTTGGCATTTATTGTGGTCTTGTTGGTTTTCTCTGTGTAGGAAATCATTAAGAATCTTTTGTAGGGCTGGTGTGGGGGAGATATATTGTTTCAGTTGTTCTTTTGTATGGAAGGTTTTTAGTTTACCTTCGGTTATGAAGGAGAGTTAAGCTGGGTACAGTATTCTTGGTTGATAGTTGTTTGTTTTTAGTGCATGACATACATCATTCCAGGCTCTTCTTGCTTTGTTTGCCTTTGCTGAGAAATCTGAGGTGATTCTAATTGGTTTCCCTTTATAGGTGATTCATCTTTTCTCCTTGACAGCTTTAAGGATCTTTTCCTTGGTCTGAATTGATCCAGTGTGGATTATAATGTGACAGTGGGATGTCCTATTCTGGTCTGGTCTATTTGAAGTCCTAAAACTTATTGTATCTGAATAGGTCTATCTTTTTTCATGTTTGGGAAGTTTTCTGCTAGGATCCTGTTAATCAAATTTCCTAGAACATTAACTTCTCTTTTTAAGTGCTCCTCTACACCCAGTATCCTCAGATTAGGCCTTCTGATGGTGTCTTCCAAATGTTGAGTAGATCTATCATATTTCTTGGATTTGTCTTGGATGGTTATATGTTTTTTCTCTATAATATCCATGCTGTCTTCGATCCCCGAGATTCAATCTTCTGAATGTTCTAACCTACGATCAAGACTTTCTACTTTGTTTTTTTTTTCTTTTCTTTCTAGTTGGTTGGCTTTGATGGCTTCAAATTCTTTGTTGGAGCTTTGCTTTAGCTCTTGTATGGACTTCTTTACTTCCTTAATTTGGTGTTCAGTGTTTATTCTCAAATCACTTAGTTGATTGGTTATGGTTTCCTTGGACTCCCATTCTTTCTGCTGGGTTCCATTCAGCATTCTCTTTGTGGAATCCTTGAGTTCTTTCAGTTCTCCATTTATGGACTCCATGAATGCCTTTAATGATCTTTGTGTATTCTCATCCTACTCTCACAATTCCTGTATTACTCTTTGATTAGATTCCTCTGGTTCATGCGATTCCAGGGGCTCTCTTTGACTCATTTCAACCTGTTATTTATTTATTTCTGTTTGAGTTCTCTCAAGCTGCTCATGCAATTCCTGTATCAGTCTTTGAGTAGCTTCCTCATGCTCATAATATTCCTGTATTGGTCTTTCTTTTGCCTCCTCTCTCTCCCTATCATGCTCATACAGAGTCCTTTGCAGGTTTTCAATGTTTTCATTTACCATGTTTTCCAGAAGTGTTTGTAGAGCTTTTAGGGAGCTCTCGTCTGGATTATTAATTATCTGTTCTGTCCACTGATTATCATGATTGGGAGTTGAGATACTCGGACTTGCCATTTTTCTTATGTTTTTCCTACTTGTCTTGCCCATTTGGGATGAAAGTAACACTTTTGTGCTAGATCACTATCTTAAGGTAATCATCAACCAACGTCTGTAGTTGCTAAGTCAATGTCTGCAGATACACTCTAGTTCAACAGATATATCTATTTAACATCAAAACTATGTATTAATGGGTTAAGAACCGCAAAGAAGAATTTGGCAAACCAGAAATTATTAGGTTTAGGGTGAGATATGGGTAAAAATAGGGACAGAAGGATATGGAAAGGCAGAGGGTGAGTTAACTAAGTCCTAATCTCAAAGTGGGAAATAGGTTTGCTAGATTGATAGTAGAGAGAGAGAAAATAAAAGAAGAAAACGATATAAAAAGAGACAAGAAAAAATAGAAAAACAAATATCAAAAATTAAAAAGTGAAACAATTAAAAACTTAAAAATTATGCAAAATTAAAAACGTAATATTCACAGAAGAATGTGGATAGAATAAGATAAGGGTAGGGATAAAAAGGAGATGTGGAAAACTTAAAAAATGCTTAAAATATTACAAAGATATAAATGAATTTAAGTCTAAAATGTTTTGAATTGAGTAATACCTTTCCAGATTAAGTGTGTACACAATGTGGAATAAGATCTAATAATCGACTATTGGTATATATGAGGATAAGCAGAAGAACAATTAAGTCATGCAAAGAGGAACAAAAGAAAAGAAAAGGTGAAAAGAATGAGAAGGAAAGAAAAAAGGATTAAAAGGTCAGTAGCTCTAAACAAAAAAGAAAAAAAAGAAAAGAAAGAAAAAAAAGAAAAGAGAGAAAAAAGCACACACTTATACCCTTAAAATAAAAAGTATAAGAGGAAGATACAAAGTTAATAGAAATCATTTTTTTAAAAAAAGCTCAATATTAAATTTTTTTAAGTTTTAGAAAAAAATTTTTAATAAAAGGTACAAGAAATTTCTTTGATTTTTTTTTTTCTGGGGAATGGGAAGATCCTGTATCTCCCTTGTGTCCTTAACCTGTCTCTAGTTGGAGTCTCTGGTCTGCTTGTGGTGTTTGATTTTGCTGTGGCTTGGTTGGTTTCTTAAGTCTGTTAATATGAGCAGGGAGAAAAATGCTCTGCTTACCCAGGATTTTTTGATCCTCCTCCCAGGGTAGTTCAATGGGAGGGAGATCTGCTTTGAGTATCACAAAAGAGGGAGATGGCTGTTTCTTCTAGGTTAGAGATGCTGTGATGAGGCAATGTTCTGGGTAGAGTTGAGGCCTTTCAGCAAACAGTAGCTTTTCCCTGAGGGGCTAGCTTCTGGGTCACTCACAGAGCCCACCCTGGAGCCTTTTTCAGGGTTTATTTTTAGTGTATTTCAATTGATTTTCAAGGCTGCTGTAGGGAGGAGCAGCCTCTCTCTGTGTGTACCCAGTGAAGAAATCCATTCCTGGGGCTTGCGGCCTGTGCTGGGTGACTTTTCCCTGGATGGAGCTGAGCCTAACAGGTCAGGTTAGGTTCCTGTGACCTGCTAAATTACTCTTGTTTTCTTCCAATGCCTGAGTTGGAGCTAGCTGCTCAGCTAGGCCTTTGTCAGTATCAAAGATGGAGATCTCTGGTAGTGGGGAAGGGAGGGGTGTCCTTCCCTCCTCTGATCCCTGAGAAGTAGTGAGGATGTCAAGCTTCTACTCATGCCAGAATCTTGGTTCCTGTGTCGTCTCTGATCTGCCACCTGCAGGATGAAGATATCTGCTCCTTGTCAGTTCTTGCTGGTGTTGAGTAGAGTCCGCTCACTTGCTGGCTCTGCCTCTGGTGCCTTCGTCCCTTTCTGTGTTGCAGGTATGGCGGCTATAGCCGCCGCCACTGCCGCCACAGATTTTACCGCAGCTGGGGCAGCTGGCAAGTGCTCAGATCTGTCTCCTTGCCTGGATTTTCCCTCTCTGGCCTAACTCTCTGTCCTGTGATGGCACACTTGGTGTGATTCTCTGGCTTAGAACTGTTCACTGGAACAAAAAACCTGCTTTTTATGTGAGAGCTTGTTTAGCCTCCAGCTTCTCCTCCTCCATCATCCCGGATCTCCCTCTGAAACTTTTACTCAACTATTTTTCATTTCAAAGATAGGCAGTCTATTTTTCCAAAAGTTTCCTAGTGTAAAATAACTAATATTTCAATAGAAAGTAGAGTTTATTAATTTCAAGGGAATTTTAGATATACACATGATATTGTAGTAAAGTTTATAGTATATTACTTGAAAAAATTCTGTTCAAACTCTTAAATATTTGTGTGTAATGACAGGGAGAGAGGAAGATAATTCATACTGGTTAGGAATTTGCAATGCCTCAAAAATATATTCAATAATTTGTTATAAGCACATAGTCAAACTACCTGATATGGCTTAGTTTTATTTTGTTTCTTAATTTATTCAATATTTTATCATGGATGCATGCACAGTGGTAACATTAAAATTATTAATCAAAATATCAATATTGCAAAATCATAGACAGGTATCATACATCAATAGTTAGCACTTATGATTCTAATAATAATTTTGATGAAGATGATGATGACCACAGTGTAGCCTGATAATGACAAAGTTGTGATTGAAAAGGAAAAATTTTTAGACATCTTTTAAGCCGGATTTCCCACATAGTACTAAAAAGCAATGGATTAATACAATAAGAATAACAAGAGGAGAGTTTCAATATCAAGAAATACAATCACATAAGCAGGTGAGAGACTAAAAACCCTTATGTTATTCTTTCAGTCTCTCTAAATATACTCACTTTTCTTGGTACTATTGTTTTCTTATAAATAAAATATTTATTTGCACATGTAGTTTATCCCACGTAGATAAAATATAATAAGCTGAATGCTTTCTGTTAGAAATGATCTTGTTTGTTCTAGCCTTGGGAATTGAGGAGAAAGCCTTTCACTACCCACATAGCTATTGGCTTAGTTATATATTCCTAGAAGTTAACAACACATGCCTCAAGCATGCTTCACTCATTAGGCAGAAATCCATGATCAGTTTTAGTTTCCATCCAGTTAACTGGAGAATATCTATGTATAAATTTATTAAGCACACTTGCCAACAAATAAAGCAATAAGAAAAATTTTGATGGACTAAGATGTAGTTTTCAACTTCGTGTGATTAGTTCAAATACCATTCACATAAAGACATTATTCATTAACCAATGTTTTCCAATGACATATTCTTCAATACAGCTGTAAACACATGACACAATTTACATAATGCCACTTACATATCTGGAGTTACCTTAAAAAGACACGGTCCTCAGAGCCAGGAGGAAAATTTATTTTTATTTCCTCATGAAACAATTTGTGACTTTATACCAGTAAACTGAATTTGACTCTTTCCTTATTTGTGAGCTAGATGGAAAACGTAAGAACCCTTCACTTTTCTTTTTTTTTTTTTTTTTGCTCTAGAAGTCAACAAATATATTTTTCAATACTTCTGGTAGATTACATCCATTTACAGATGAGAAATGTAAGGCCAGTAGCCAATGTAATGAGTAAATAATGATACTAGAATTTATGTCTGAGCTCTTCACTCTGTGTACTTACATGCAGAAGTAATTTGGTGATGGAAAGAACCAATATGAAAAGTCTATGGGGAAAAACATACTTTGTAAAAGGTTGTTTAAGTCTAGGTGACCAGTGATGATTACATGAAACAGGCTGGTGTCAGGGGCATAATAAGGAGTACATAGAAATCATATTAGTGGCAGAAACTCAGAAAATCTTGATCATTCATCTTATCTAATGGGTGGGAGCGGAAGGGTAAGAAGAAATCTAAAGGGTTCTACATCTCTGGCCAGGCAACTATGTTAGAGATATTCTTGGTGATAGGGATTGCAGGTGGAAATGATGGATTTAGGGGAAAAAAACTCTGATATTTCTTAAGTTTATATTAAACACATGCAAAGATAGGTTTGTTTAGACATTATCAAAATATCCATGACCATGAATATGAAAAAGAATAATAAAATCGGGGGCATTATTAAAGGGAAGAGGAAAAGGAAAGTCCTGACACAATTTTGAACAATGTGTTTACCAGTGTGGACAAGATAGGAAGAATGAGATAAATAAGGAAACAAGAAAGTAATAAACGCAGATTTACAGAAGTAAAGAAAGGAAAGAATTTGCAGGAAGAATAGGTCAAAAATGTTACAGAGATATTGAAAGAAATATGCTATTTGGATTTGAAAACTAAAAAGATATAGACAATTTAAATAAGAACAGTGTTTTGGAGATATCTCCATGATGAAATAACCCTGTCAATCAACCTGCCACAAATTCTTATATGTAGGAAGTGCTCTTATAAACTTCAAGCTTTTATTCAATGGAAGAGTTCAGACATTACCCTCACCACTAGGATTACATTCCTAAAAGGATAAGGCATTTTGCTTTAATGCCTTTCTTTCATTTTCTCTTACACATTGGCAAGTAGTGGAGGATTCTGATGTAAAAATAATACAATGATAACTTGTAATAACACAACATCTAGGATCTAGTGTTAATTCGGTATTTACTAATTAGCTCCAAAAATTATGGATATTTATATTTCTCCTGGGTAAACTAATGAGCTCCAAGAAAATGTCCCTAAAGAGCATTTCAAATCTCATATCACTGTTTGTCTCAAAATACTTTAAATTATACGCCCTCTAATGTGGGCATAGGGTTATAATGTGGAACTTTCCCCTTCAGATAGTGAGTACTACCCTATGGCTTAAAATGGAGAAAGTACCCTCACGCATAGACTGGGTGTGTGCTCACAAGTAGTGGTACTTGAACAAGGGAAAACATGGGACCTATGTTTCTTTGGGGCTGGATTACTTCACTTAATATATTTTTTTCTAAGTCTTTCCATTTCCTAACAAATGGAGCATTGTTATTCTTTCTGATGGAGGCAAATAATTCCTTCGTTTATATATTCCACATTTTCTTGATTCATTCATCTACTCAAGGGCATCTGGGTTGGTTCCATATCGTAGCTATGGTAAATAATACTGCAATAAACATGGTTGTGATGGAAGATTTAGTATGGTCTTGTTTGTGATCATTTGGGTAAATGCCCCAAAGTGGGGTTGCTGGGTCATAGGAGAGCTTAGGAGTTTTTTGAGGATCCTCCATACAACTTTCCAAAGTGGTTGAACAAGTTTACACTCCCAATAACAATGAAGTAAGATACCCTTCTGGCCACATCCACTCCAGCATCTGTTATTATTGTTCTTGTCTGTGGCCATGGCATCTCCATGTTTTTTTTGATTTGCATTTGGGGAGGTCGGGGATTTCTTCATGTGTCTATTGGCAATCCTTCTTTCCTCTTCACAGAATTTTCTCTGTAAGTCTTTAGCTCACTTATTTTTTTATTTTTATTTTGAAAATAGTGTACAGAGGAGTTACAATTACATGGGCAATATAATGAGTACATTTCCTATCAAGCATTTTAGCCTCCTCCTTTGTTTCCCCTTCCCGTCCTTTGCCATCCTCTTCCCACCCACCCCCAATCCTCATTGCCTCCCCCACGAATGTTGTAAAGTTCGTTTTCGAAATAACGACTTGTACATCTCATTGTTGCAATGTAGCTCACTTATTTATTAGGCAGTTGTTTCTTTGAGGATTTGTTGTTGGGGGATTTAATGTTTTGAGTTCCAGGTATAGTTAACATATGGGAACCTTGTCCAATGTATGGCTAGTGAATATCTTCTCCCAATAAGTAGGCTTTATATGATCTTGCAAGCTATATCCTTTGCCATGCAGAAACTCTGCAATTTCATGCAATCCCATTTTTCCAAATTTTCTTGATTTGTTGTGTTTCTGCGTCTCTTTTAAGAAACTTTCGGCCTATGCCAAGGAGATCTAATAATGAGTTCAGACCTGTAATGATTTTAGAGTGTCTACTTTGACTCCGAGGTCCTTGATCCATTTGGATTTGATTCTGGTGCAGAATGACATGTATGGATCTATTTTTTTATTTTCTACAAGTAATTAACCAATTTTGCCAGCACCATTTACTGTAGAGGCTGTTTTTCTTCCATTCTATTTTTTTAGCTCCCTTATCAAATATTAAGTGACTATAGGTCTGTGGGTTTATTTTTGGGTTTTCAATTCTATTCCATTGGTCCTGAGGTCTGTTCTTGTGCCAGTACCAAGCTGTTTTGATTATAATGGTTTTGTAGTACTGTTTTAAATTTGGTATTGATATTCCTCCAGCACTGTTCTTTCTGTTAAGGATCGTTTTAGCTATTAGGGTCTTTTATTGTTCCATATGAATTTTTGGATTGCCTTTTCTATTTTCTTGAAGAATGAGGTTGGAATATTGATAAGTATCACATTGGATTTGTAGATAGCCTTGGGAAATGTTGCCATTTTTACAATGTTGATTCTTCCAATACAGGAGCATGGGAGTTTTTTTTGTCCATTTCTAAGTTGTGTTTTGATTTCCTTTTTCAAGTTTTTAAAGTTTTCATCATAGAGATCCTCCATTTCTTTGGGTATATTAATTTCTAGGTATTTTATTTTTTGTGGGGTATTACAAATAAAGTTGTTTTCTGGATTTCAGCACGTTTTTCTCATTGTTGGCATACAGAAAAGCCATTGATTTTTGAAGGTTAATTTTATACTCTGTTACTTTACCAATATTTTTAGTCACCATGAATAATTTGAGAGTGGAGTCTGTGGTTTCTTTAAATACAAGATCATGTCATCTGCAAAGAGGGAGAGTTTTACTTCTTCTTTCCCTATTTGGATCTTGTTTTATGGTTAAACCAGGCATTTTAATTCTAAATTGAAGAGAAGTGTAGAGAGTGGACATTCATGTTTGTTCCTTAGTTAAGAGGAAATGGCTTTAGTTTTTCACCATTAAGTATAATGCTGGCTGTACTTTTGTCATATAGAGCCTTTGTTGTGCTGAGGAATGTTCCCTGGATTCCTAATTTTTGCAGAATCTGCAACGTAAAGGGGGTGTTGGATCTTGTCAAATGCTTTATGTGGTTCTTGTCCTTTCTCTTGTTGATATGATGAATTATATTAATTGTCTTGCATATATTGAACCAACTTTGCAAGAAATGAAACCTGAAAAGAATCCTGTTTGATCGTGATGTATGATTTTTTTGGATGAATTGTTGAAGTCGATTGGCCAAAAGTGTGTTGAGAATTCTTGCATTAATGATCATCCCAGAAATGGGTCTATAGTTCTCTTTCTTTTTTTTTTTTTTTTTTTTTTTTTTGTCGGTCATGGGGTTTGAACTCTGGGTCTGGGCGCTGTCCCTCAGCTCTTCAGCTCAAGGCGAGCGCTCTACCACTTGAGCTACAGCACCACTTCCGGTTTTCTGGTGGTTTATTGGAGATAGGAGTCTCATGGTCTCTCCTGCCCGGGCTGGCTTTGAACCGCGATCCTCAGATCTCAGCCTCCTGAGTAGCTAGGATTACAGGCGTGAGCCACCAGCGCCCGGCTATAGTTCTCTTTCTTTGATGACTTCCTGCCTGGTTTTGGGATGAGGGTTATGATGGCTTCATAGAATGAGTTTGGTAGTGAACTTTCTCTTTCAGTTTCATTGAAGATTTGGAGGAGTGTTGGTGTGAGCTGTTCATGAAGGCCTTGTAGAATTCCACTGTAAAACCATCAGGATCTGGGCTTTTGTTAGATGGGAGAACTCTTACTGCTGTTTCTATTTCAATGTTGGATATGGGCCTGTTAAGATGGTTTAACTCATCTTGGTTTAGTTTCGGCATGTCAATATTTGCTAAGAAAAGGTCCATTTCTGCCAAGTTCTCAAACTCATTAGCATAAAGTTTTGAGAAGTATTCCCTTATAATGTTCTGAATCTGGTTGTGTCTCTGGTGATGTTTCCATTCTTATCTCTGAGCTTATTTTGTTGTGTTCTCTTGTTTTTCTGATAAGATTTGCTAAAGTTCTGTCAATTTTGTTAATTTTATCGATGAATCAACTCTTTCTTTTGTTGATTCTTTCTATTTTTTTTGGATTCTATTTCTTTAATTCTGATTTAATATTAATTATTTATTTCCATCTACTGGATTGGGGATTATCTTGTTGCTCTTATTCCAGGAGGCTCAGATGTCTCATTAAATTGTTGGTTTCAGATCTGTAGAAGTTGTTTGGGTTGGAACTCAGAGCTATAAACTGGTCTCTGAGTACTGCCTTTGCTGTGTCCCAGAGTAGCCGGTAATTTGTGTGTTCATCTTTGCTGAATATCATGAATATTTGAATTTCCTTTCTAATGTCTTTCATGACCCACTGGTCATTCTACAGTGTGTTTGTTTATCAGCCTCCATGTGATACAGGACGTTCTTCAGTGTCTTTTGGTGGTGAGTTCTAATTTTATTCCCTTGTTGTGTGAGAATGCAAGGTATAATTTCAATGTTTCTGAATGTGGAAAAGTTTGCTTTGTCACTTAAAATGTGGTCTATTTTGGAAAATGTTCCATGTGCTGCTGATAAAAATGTGTATTCTGATGCTGCTGGGTGAAATATTTGGTTGATGTCTGTTAAATCTAGTTGATATATGCAGTTGTTTAGATCTCTCTGTTTCTGTTTCTCTGTTGAGTTTTTGCCGAGTCGATCTATCTAGTGGGGAAAGTGGTGTGCTAAAGTCCCAAACAATTAATGTCTTTGGAGCTATGTCAGATTTGAGGGAAAGTAGTGTTTCTTGAATAATTTGGGTGCTTGGTTGTTTGCTGAATAGATGGTTTGAATTGTAATATTCTCGTGAAGGAGAGATCCCTTAATTAGTAAGTAGCAACCTTCCTTATCGCTTCTCACTAAATTTAATTGGAAGTCTATTTTATCTGTTATTAGGATTGAAACTTCCACCTGTTAATGGGGGCAGTTTGCTTGGTAGATTTTGTTCCAGCCTTTCACACTGAAAATGTGTTTGTTTTTATGAGTAATATGTAACTCCTGAAGGCAGCAGATAGAAGGATATTGCTTCTTAATCCAACTTGACAGTCTATGTCGCTTAATTGGAGAGTCAATCCGTTAATGTTGAGAGTTTGGTTTGAGACATGTTTGGGAGTTCCTGACATTTTATGCCCCTTCTTAAGGGCTACAGCAACTGGGTTCTTCCTATGGTTCTTGGATTCTCAGTTTGGGTGTGGTTTCTTGGCCTTTATTGTCATCTTGTTGGTTTTCTATGTGTAGGGCATGGTGAAGTGTCAAGTATAGGGCTTGGTGGATATATATTGTTTCAGTTGTTCTTTGGTATGGAAGGTTTTTATTTGGCCTTCGGTTATGAAGGAGAGTATAGGTGGATACAGTATTCTTGGTTGATAGTTGTTTGTTTTTAGGGCATGGCATATGTCATTCCAGGCACTTCTTGCTGTCTCCGCTGAGATATCTGAGGTTATTCTAATTGGTTTCCCTTTGTAAGTGGTTGATCTTTTCTCCTTGACAGCTTTAAGGATTTTTTCCTTGGAATTGATCCTGTGGGGATTATAATGTCACGGTGGGATATCCTGTCCTTGTCTGGTCGATTTGGGGTACTAAAAGCTTCTTGAATCTGAATAGGTCTATCTTTTTGCATGTTTGTGAAGTTCTCTGCTTGGAACATGTTAACCAAATTTCCTAGACCATTAACTTCTGACTCTAGGTTCTCCTCTATACCGATTATCTTCAGATTAGGCCTTCTAAGGGTGTCTTCCAAATGTTGAATAGATCCAACATATTTCTTGGATTTGTCTTGGATAGTTGTATTCTCATTCTTTATAATAACCTGGCTGTCTTCAATCCCTCAGATTCAATCTTGTGCATGGTCTACCCTGCTCTCAAGACTTTCCACTTTGTTTTTAATTTCTTTTCCTTCTATTTGGTCAGCTTTGATGACTTCAAATTCTTTGTTGGAGCTTTGTTTTAGATCTTATATGAACTTCATTACTTCCGTAATTTGGTTTTATGTTTATTCTCAAATCACTTAGTTGATCGGTTATGGTTTCCTTGGACTCCCATTCATTCTGTAGGGCTCCATTCAACATTCCCTTTCTGGTCTCCCTGACTTCTTTCAGCTGTCTTTTATTGAATTCCATGAATGCCTCTATTTGGTAAGAAAGTAACACCATTTTTGTGCTAGAACACTATTTTAAGGAAGGCATCAACCAAAGTCCTGTAGTTGCACAGTCAAAAATCTGGGCCTTTTGTCAGTATCAATTTCTGGGTCTTTGTCGGTATCAAAGATGTAACTCTCTGGTTTCTGAGAAGGAGTGAGGATGTCAGGGTTCTACTCATGCCAGTCTTCGTTTCTGGGCTCTCTGTGGTCTGCGATCTGCCGCATGAATATATCTGTTCCTTGTCAGTTCTTCCTGGTGTTGAGTAGAATATGCACACTGTGTCTGGCATCTTTTTGACTGGACTTTCACTGTAGGCATGGTGGCTCCGGCGCTGATGCTCAGATCTGTTTCCTTGCCTGGATATTCCATCTCTGGCCAAACTCTCTGTACTGTGATGGCACATTGGGTGTGATTCTCTAGCCTAGCACCGTTGATTGGAACACTAAAACTGTTGTCTACGCAAAAGCTTGTTTAGCCTAGACCTTCTGCCATCTTCCTCTGAACTCTAGATTATGACTTTTTATACTCTAACTTGGGACAATGATCTGCTGTCAGTGGTTTTCTTCTTTTCTCCTTCTTTTGCCCTTCCACTTACATAATTTTTATTTAAAGAAACATATTTGAGCTTGTATTTCTAAATTCTTCAAAATTATCTGAATTTCATTATACTTCTGGCAGCCTCCTATATATTTCTCAAGGGAATATTTTGTCACTACCATTTTTATCCTATATGATATTGGATATCGTTCTGCCTAGTTCAGTGCAAGATATAAATTACACTCATCCAGATATTTCAACACTTGTACCACCATAAACTCCTTTCTTATGTAGAAACCATGATTTTAGTATTTCTGGGGAGGTGTCATCTGTCATTTTTGAATTACCCTAAGTGATACTTATATGCAAACATGTTTTAAACCAATATGCCATTCAGTAGATGAACGACTCAACAAAATGTGATTATATATATATATATATATATATATATATATATATATATATATATATATATATATATGGTTGAATTCTATGCTCCCAATTCAAAAGGAAATGGAAACATTTTTAAAAATCGTGCTAAATAAAATAAGCAACACTCAAAGAAACAGATTCCTTAGTTTCCCTCATTTTAATAATAGGAAATTTATAGATTAACACTAGCAGATGAGCAGAATGGCTCAAAAGCTTTGTATATAGGACCATACAAGATCATCTTGAGCAAAATGAACACCTAGATATGGAAATAGAGGTTTTTCTTTGTGGTTGTTTTTTTTTAAATGTACTATGTGATTTATTTTTTCTTTTGTGTTTTACCCTATATTTTATCCACTGCTGTATTTGATTTCAGTACTGTGTGTATTGCACATTCATTGATCTTAATTTGACAAAATAACATGAACAACAAATTGGAGAGACAAAGGACAAAGGGTAAACCAATGCAATAGCATACTCACAAGACAACATGTTGGAAATTTACATTACAACTTGTGAGGGGTTTGGGGGGAAAGGAAAAGTGTGAGACAAATGAGGTAGTGGGTAAAATTTTGACATGTTATGTATTCAATAACTTACAATTAATGCAACCCCTGTATATATCACCTTAAAGATAAAATTAAACTAAAAATGAAGTATACATGAATAAATAAAGTATACATAAAGTATAATTTCACTGTATTGCTATAGTAAATATTATTCTATGTGCATTACCTTTTTAAAAATGAACACTATTTGGCATCTATGTTGAGTTAATTACACCTTTCTTTATCAGAGGTTCATAAACTTGAATGTTATCCAAATATACAATATTTTCTCAATAGACCTGCCATAATTTAAAAAAAAATTAAGTTTGGTATTGTCTGATAGTAAAACAGAAAACAGTTTAATTCTTTGGAAACTCCTAGCTTTTAAAACTGAATAATTGTTAAAAAGAGAGAATATATGTGTTCGTCAAAGTTCTTTCAAATACTAAGTACTCATTTTCAAATACTGAACATTCCATATCAGAGATATTCAAAGTAGTACCTGTTTGCATGTTATTTAATTCTGCAATAGCTGTAGTTTCAAATGGGGTGTTACATACTGAGAAATCAACAGAAAAAAATAGCCACATTCTGGTGGGAGATATAACTACAATGTATGTGTAATAATTAATTCCTCAAGAATAAACATTTGTTCATCAGAGTAAGCTATTATTTCTGTGACCATCTATCCCAAGCTTTAATGCCATAAAGTCTTCCTAGCCCAACAGTTTCCAATTTGTAGGGTGCACCTTAAAATTCCCTTAATTCACATCATGAATAGCTTATCACTATTGTGAAAAAACTACCGCACTTGTGCTAATATGATGCCTTCCTATTGTGGAAAGTACACTACACTAAACTTTGCTGCAACATTTTTCTGATTTCTAGAAATCAGGACACTTGCAAATATTATTTATATTTTTTATCTATCATAGATATTCAGTAGGCTAAGATCAGAAGATTATGGTTCAAAGTCCACCCAGTCAGGAAGATTCTTTAGATTCTTTTCTCCCATAAACTTCTCAGGAAAACATAGACTCAAGTGGCACTGAGGTTTAAGATGTAGGGCATGAGCCTTGAGCACAAACCGGCTCAAAGGGAGTGGCCAGGCCCAGAGTTCAAACCTGAGGACACACCAAAAAATAAAAACCAACTCCAACCCTAGCATTTTTCTCATTTTATACAGAGGCATGTAATTAAGGAAATTACTTCCTGTATTACGAATAGATAGAAGACCAAGACCTCACACAATTACTCTCTTCATACCATGTTACACCAAAGCCTCAAAAAATTGCTTGTTCTAAATTTATAAATTAATATCATCCATTTGTTGGCAATTCTGTCTAGATTATTAATACGATCATTTTATACATGAACTGTTGGAATTATCAATTAGGCAAATAAAATGCCAGCTTCATTTGTGAATTTGTCAATTAAAACCTCTACTTAAAAAGAATTTTGCAGTATCCTATAGAATATGACATTACAAACAAAACCAAAATATTTATTTTAAATCTGAATTCTAATTTAGCAAGGTCTACAAAGTCCTACATTAGATGACTTTTGTATTTTTTCCAGCCTTAAACTTTTGTAATCCTTCATTATTTCTTTGAAATCCAACAGAATGATGCTTAGTTTTTCGAATTTTTGATTGGGAATCATGAGCCATTTTGCATCTAGGAATGTTGTGTAATGAAGAGAGCATTTAAAACACAACTGAGGATTATATATGAGTTGCATTTCAATAGGAAACTTGCCTTCTCAAAATATAATGACAAAATTAGCCCAAACTTCCAACTGTGTATTCCTCTCTTGTTGTTTGGCTTGTTTCATTGAGACAAAATTATACTACCTGGTCCAGGGAACGTATCACTATGTAATCCCACTCTCTAATCTCCTGTCTTATTCTGAGTGCTAGAATTCCAAGATTTTATCAAATTGCCCTGCCATAGTTTGATGGTTTATTTAATCTAGATACAGACTAGCAATTCTGAACTTCTCGTATGATCTTATACATTAGACTGACTGCTCAAACCGTTTATGTACTATTTTCAAAGATGTTTTATCATTTGACACAGGATATGAACATTTTCAGATGCACCTGCAGGGGTCTCTGATTCATTCTTCCATGGATCCAATCCCTTTAATAATGATTACTTGAATTTCTTGTTATCTCTGGTCCCTAGGTATGGAATATTCTCAAACTTCTTTGAAGAAATTTCACTTGAGGACTTTCTTTTTTTTTTTTTTTTTTTTAAAGTTTTAACCTTGACATTCTTTTTTTTTTTTGTTTTTAAATTGAATTTTATTTTATTTGAGAACATACTGTACAGAGGGGCTAAAATTACATGGGCAGGATAATGCATACATTTCTTACCAAGCATTGCAGCCTCCTCCTTTGTTTACCCTTCACTTCCCTTCCCCGCCTCCCCCCTCCCCCCACCCAATTTTACCCCCCTCCCCCCACCCAATTATACCCCCCTCCCCCCCAACACCGAAATTGTAAAGCTGGTTTTGACATGACATTTTGTACTTCTCATTGTTGCAACAGGTCCACCTGAATCCTTAAACGACTTGTTTGTCCCCATCTCCTCCACATGTTATACTGACATCAAATATAGTGAAAGCGGGGGTTACACTGTGGGGGAGGGACATACAAAGCAACAAAGAAATAATCTTATAAATGCATTAGAAACACATGCATGAAAGAAACGAAAACATTAAAATACTTATTTAAGGGTTCATTTTCCTAACATCACATTATCTGGCCTTTTCCGCTTGACTCATACCTATACTAGATATTGCAAATAAGGGAAACCATGGGACCTATGCTTCTTTGGGCCTGGCTTATTTCACTTAATATAATTTTTTCCAAACCTTTCCATTTCCTAACAAATGGGGAAATGTCATTCTTTCTGATGGAGTCATAGAATTCCATTGTGTATATATACCAGATTTTCTTGATCCATTCATCTACTGAGGGGCATCTGGGTTGGTTCCATATCTTAGCTATGGTAAATAATGCTGCAATAAACATAGTTGTGCTGGTAGCTTTAGTGTGGTCTTGTTTGTAAACATTTGGGTAAATGCCCAAAAGTGGGATTGCTGGATCATAGGGGAGATCTATGTGAAGTCTTTTGAGGAACCTCCATACTGCTTTCCAAAGTGGTTGAACAAGTTTACATTCCCACCACATCCCCTCCAGCATCTGTTGTTGTTAGAGTTCTTGATTTTTGCTGTTCTAACTGGAGTGAGGTGATATCTCAATGTTGTTTTGATTTGCATTTCTTTTATGGCTAGGGATGTTGAACATTTCTTCATGTGTCTATTGGCCATCCTTCTTTCTTCTTCAGAGAAGCTTCTCTTTAAGTCTTTCGCCCACTTATTTATTGGGCAGTTGTTTCTTTGAGGATTTGTTGTTGGGTGGTTTAATTTTTTGAGTTCCAAGTATATTTTAGATATGAGACCCTTGTCCGTTGTATGGCTAGTAAAGATCTTCTCCCAATCGGTGGGCTTTCTATTGATCTTGCCAGCTATGTCATTTGCCCTGCAGAAGCACTGCAATCTTATGCAATCCCATTTTTCCAACCTTTCTTTGATTTGTTGTGCTTCCGGGTCTCTATTCAGAAAATTTCGACCTGAGCCAAGGAGACCTAGGGTTTCTCCTATTCCATCCTGTAATGTTTTCAGAGTGTCTGCTTTGAGTTCAAGGTCTTTGATCCATTTGGAGTTGATTCTGGTGCAGGGTGATATATAAGGATCTAGCTTTAGTTTTCTACATGTAGTTAACCAATTTTGCCAGCACCATTTACTGAAGAGGCTGTCTTTCTTCCATTCTATTGTTTTAGCTTCCTTATCGAAGATTAGATGGCTATAGGTCTGTAGGTTCATTTCTGGGTTTTCAATTCTATTCCATTGGTCCTGAGGTCTGTTCTTATGCCAATACCAAGCTGTTTTGATTACTATGGCTTTATAGTAGAGTTTGAAATTTGGTATTGATATTCCTCCAGCAGTATTCTTTCCGTTGAGGAGCGTTTTTGCTATTCGGGGTCTTTTATTGTTCCATATGAATTTTTGGATTGCCTCCTCTATTTCCTTGAAGAATGAGGGTGGAATTTTGATAGGTATCGCGTTGAATTTGTAGATAGCCTTGGGAAGTATTGCCATTTTCACGATGTTAATCTTGCCAATCCAGGAGCATGGGAGGTTTTGCCATTTTTTAAGTTCTGTGTTGATTTCCTTTTTCAAGATTTTAAAGTTTTCATCATAGAGGTCCTTCACTTCTTTGGTTAAGTTAATTCCTAGGTATTTTATTTTTTGTGGGGCTATTACAAATGGAGTTGCTTTCCTAATTTCAGCCACACTTTTCTCATTGTTGGCATATAGAAAAGCCTTTGATTTTTGGGGGTTAATTTTATATCCTGCTACTTTGCCAAAGTTTTGAATCAGCTTGAGTAATTTGGGAGTGGAGTCTATGGGATTCTTTAAATACAAGATCATGTCATCTGCAAAGAGGGAAAGTTTTATTTCTTCTTTCCCTATTTGGATCCCCTTTATGTCTGCATCTTGCCTTATTGCTGTAGCTAGGCATTCTAATACTAGATTGAAGAGAAGTGGAGAGAGTGGGCATCCTTGTCTTCTTCCTGAGTTAAGAGGAAATGGCTTTAGTTTTTCACCATTGAGTATAATGCTGGCTGTAGGTTTGTCATATACAGCCTTTATTGTATTGAGGAATGTTCCATGGATTCCTAATTTTTCCAGAACCTTCATCATAAAGGGGTGTTGGATCTTGTCAAATGCTTTTTCTGCATCTATTGAGATAACCATGTGGTTCTTATTCTTGCTCCTGTTGATGTGATGAATAATATTAATTGATTTGCGTATATTGAACCAGCTTTGCATCCCTGAAATGAATCCTGTTTGATCATGGTGTATGATTTTTTGGATGAATTGTTGAAGTCGATTGGCCAAAATTTTGTTGAGAAGTTTTGCATCAATGTTCATCAAAGAAATGGGTCTATAGTTCTCTTTCTTTGATGAGTCCCTGCCTGGTTTTGGGATGAGGGTTATGAGGGCTTCATAGAATGTGTTCGGTAGTGAGCTTTCTCTTTCAATTTCTTTGAAGAGTTGGAGGAGTATTGGTGTGAGCTCTGCTTTGAAGGCCTTGTAAAATTCCGCTGTAAAACCATCTGGTCCTGGACTTTTCTTAGCTGGGAGGTCTCTTATTGCTGTTTCTATTTCAATGCTTGATATGGGCCTGTTAAGCTGGTTTAACTCATCTTGGTTTAGTTTTGGCATTTCAATATTTGCTAGGAAAAGGTCCATTTCTGTCAAGTTCTCAAACTTATTAGCATAAAGTTTTGAGAAGTATTCCCTTATAATGTTCTGAATCTTGGTTGTTTCCGTGGTGATGTTTCCATTCTCATCTCTGAGTTTATTAATTTGGGTGTGCTCTCTCCTTTTTCTGATAAGGTTTGCTAAGGGTCTGTCAATTTTGTTAAGTTTTTCGAAGAACCAACTCTTTGTTTTGTTGATTCTTTCTATAGTTTTTTTGGATTCTAATTCATTTAATTCTGATTTAATTTTGATTATTTCTTTCCATCTACTGGATTGGGGTTTATCTTGCTGCTCTTTTTCAAGGAGGTTTAGATGTGTCATTAAATTGTTAGTTTCCGATCTCTCCAATTTGTTGATGTAGGAGCTCAGAGCTATAAACTTTCCTCTGAGTACTGCCTTTGCTGTGTCCCAGAGGAGCTGGTAATTTGTGTGTTCATTTTTGTTGAATAGCATGAACATTTGAATTTCCTTTCTAATCTCTTCCATGACCCACTCATGATTCAGCAGTGTGTTGTTCAGCCTCCATGTGATACCGGACTTTCTTTGGTGGCTTTTGGTGTTGAGTTCTAATTTTATTCCCTTGTGGTCAGAGAGAATGCAAGGTATAACTTCAATGTTTCTGAATTTAGACAAGTTTGCTTTGTGGCCTAAAATGTGGTCTATTTTAGAAAACGTTCCATGTGCTGCTGAGAAGAACGTGTATTCTGATGCTGCTGGGTGAAATGTTCGGTAAATATCTGTTAAGTCTAGTTGATCTATGCAGCTGTTTAGATCTGCGGTTTCTCTGTTGAGTTTTTGCCGAGTTGATCTATCTAGTGGGGAGAGTGGTGTGTTAAAATCCCCAACGATTAATGTCTTTGGATCTATCTGGGATTTGAGGGAAAGTAGTGTTTCTTTGATAAATTTGGGTGCTCCATTGTTTGGCGAATAGATATTTAGAATTGTAATATCCTCCTGAAGGAGAGATCCTTTAATTAGTATGTAGCGACCTTCTTTATCTCTTCTCACGAATTTTAATTTGAAGTCTATTTTATCTGATATTAGGATTGCAACTCCCGCCTGTTTATGAGGGCCGTTTGCTTGGTAGATTTTGTTCCAGCCTTTAACCTTGAAAATATGTTTGTTTTTACGGGCAAGATGTGACTCCTGCAGGCAGCAGATAGAAGGGTCTTGTTTTTTAATCCAACTAGACAGTCTATGTCGCTTAATTGGAGAGTTCAGTCCATTAACGTTAAGAGATAGGACTGAGAGGTATTTGGGAGTTCCTGCCATGTTATCCACCTTCTTGGGGGCTGTGAAAACTGGGTTCTTCCTAAGGTTCTTGGATTCTCAGTTTGGGTGCAGTTTCTTGGCCTTTGTTGCGTTCTTGTTGGTTTTCTATGTGTAGGACATCTTTAAGAATCTTTTGCAGGGCTGGTTTGGTGGAGATGTATTGTTTCAATTTTTCTTTGCTATGGAAGGTTTTTATTTGGCCTTCAGTTATGAAGGAGAGTTTAGCTGGGTACAGTATTCTTGGTTGATAGTTGTTTGTTTTTAGGGCATGGCATACGTCATTCCAGGCTCTTCTTGCTTTGATTGACTCTGCTGAGAAATCTGAGGTAATTCTAATTGGTTTCCCTTTATAGGTGATTAACCTTTTCTCCTTGACAGCTTTAAGGATCTTTTCCTTGGTCTGGGTTGATCCTGTGTAGATTATAATGTGACGGTGGGATGTCCTATTCTGGTTTGGTCTATTTGGTGTTCTAAAAGCTTCTTGTATCTGAATAGGCCTATCTTTTTGTATGTTTGGGAAGTTCTCTGCTAGGATCCTGTTATACAAATTTCCTAGACCATTAACTTCTGTTTCTAGGTGCTCCTCTACACCCATTATCCTTAGATTGGGCCTTCTGATGGTGTCCTCCAGGTGTTGGATAGACCTATCATATTTCTTGGACTTGTCTTGGATGGTTGTATGTTCTTTCTCTATAATATCTAGGCTGTCTTCAATCCCTGAGATTCGATCTTCTGCATGGTCTAACCTGCTGTCAAGACTCTCTACTTTGTTTTTTATCTCTTTTCCTTCTAATTGGTCAGCTTTGATGGCTTCAAGTTCTTTGTTGAAGCTCTGTTTTAGGTCTTGTATGAATTTCTTTACTTCCTTAATTTGGTGTTCAGTGTTTGTTCTCAAATCACTTAGTTGATTGGTTATGGTTTCTTTGGACTCCCATTCCTTCTGTTGGGTTCCATTCAGCATTCCCTTTGTTGTCTCCCTGACTTCCTTCAGCTCTTTGTTAATGGCTTCCATGAATGTCTTTAGTGATCTTTGTGTATTCTCTACCTGGTCTCTTAATTCGTGAATTACTCTTTGATTAGTTTCCTCCCTTCTGTGGGATTCCTGCAGTTCTCTTTGAGTGTTCTCTGCCTGCTCACGCCATTCCTCCCTTTCTCTTTGAGTATTCTCAAGTTGTTCACGCAAATCCTGTATCAGTTTTTGAGAAGCTTCCTCACGCTTATGATATTCCTGTATAAACTTCTGGGATGCCTCCTCTCTCTCCCTATCACGCTCATACAGAGTCCTTTGTACATTGTCAAACTTCTCATTTATCATGTTTGCTATTAGTGTTTGTAGAGCTATTTGGGAACTCTCCTCTGGATTATTCTTTATCTGTTCTAATCCCTGATTATCAAGGTTGGGAATTGAGATACCCGAATTTGCCATTTTTCTTGTGTTTTTCCGGCTTACTCGGCCCATTTGAGATAAAGATTGCACCAGTTTTGTGCTAGAACACTATCTTAAGGCAACCATCAACCAAAGTTTGCATTTGTACAGTCAGTAGTCTACAGATACAATCTAGTTCAACAGATACATCTATTCAACATCAAACGACTATATGTTAAAGGACTTCGAAGCGCAGAAAAGAATTTGGAAAACCAGAAATTATTAGGATTAGGGAGAGATGTGGGTAAAAAATAGGAATAGATTGGTGTGGGGTGGCACAGGGAGAGTTAACTATGTCCTAATCACAGTGCAGGAAATGGGTTGGGTAGGATGCAAGTAGAGAGAGAGAGAAAAAGAAGAGATGGAAAGGGGAATAAAGAGAGACCAGAAAAAGAATAGAAACGTAAAAATTAATGTTATTATAGAGGTTAAAAGACCGTCTATTTAGAGAGGAATGTGAATATGTTCAGAGAAGGGGAGGGACATAGAGGAGATGTGAAAAGCTTTAAGGATGGGAAAGGGAGAAGAAAAGATCAGAAGTTCAGTAGAACTAGATAAAAAACAAAAAGATAATTAAGAAAGAAAGAAAAAGAGAAAGAAGACAAGAAAAGAAAGGAAAACTCTCATTCACGTATTCCTAAAATAAAAATTATAAGATGAGAAAAAAAAAAGTTACTGGAAAACAATTATTTTTTCAGAAGAGGCAAAAATTAAAGATTAATAAAAGTTTTAGAAGGCAAAAAATTTATATATATATATATATATATATATATATATATATATATATATATATATATATATATATATAAGGTAACAAAAAACAAAAAACAAGCAAAAAAAAGAAAAGAAGAAGAAGAAAAAAAAAAGAAAAAAAAGTCTTTTGATTTTTTTTTGGGGGGGGGGGGAGGAGTGGGAAGAATCCTGTATCTCCCTTTTGTCTGCAACCAGTCTCTTGTTGGAGTCTCTGGTCAGCTTGAGGTCCTGTGGCTTGATTGGTTTCTTAAGTCGGTTGGTTGGAAGAGGCAGAAAAATGCTCTGCTTTACCCAAGATTTTGAGATCCCCTTCCCAGGTTAGTTTTCTGGGAGGGTGGTCTGCTTTGAGAGTCACAAAAGAGGGGGATGTGGTGATGAGGCTAGGTTCTGGGTAGAGTTGAGGCCTTTCAACAAACAGTAGCTTTTCCCTGGGGCTATTTTGTGATAAAGCTCACAGCGCCCAGCCTGGAGCCATTCTCAGGGTTTCTGTTTTTCAATTGATTGTGGTGGCTGCTAGAGGGAGGGGCAGCCTCTGGCTCTGGTTACCCAGTGAGGCAAGGCACTCCGATGGCTGGCGCCTGAGCTGGGTGACTTTTCCCTGGATGGAGCTGAGTCTGGGTGGTCACTTCGCCGTTAAGTTCTTGTGACCTGCTAAATGACTCATTTTATTCCAAGGCCTGAGCTGGAGCTAGCAGCTCCTCCGAGCTTTGTCGGTATCCAAGATGGAGATCACCGGTGCTGGGGGGGGAGGGGTGGCCTTCCCTCCTCTGCTCCCTGAGGAGTGAGGATGTCGGGCTTGTACTCACGCCGAGTCTTGGATCCTGGGTCGTCTCTGGTGCCGAGTCTTGGATCCTGGGTCGTCTCTGGTCTGCAAGCTGCAGGGTGTAGATGTCCGCTCTTTGTTGGTTCTTGCTGGTGTTGAGTAGAATCCGCTCGCCCGCTGCGTCTGGCTCTTTCGTCCTGGACTCTCTGTGTGAGCGCTCAGGTATGGCCCCCGGCTGTATTCTCTGCCGCTTGCGATCCTGCCGCCGCCGCCGCCGCCGTGGCGGCTGCTGGCGACCACTCAGGTGCTTCTTTTTGCCTTGGCTTCCCCTCTCTTGTCTAACTCTCTGTCCTGTGATGGCACACTTGGTGTGATTCTCTGGCTTAGGACTGTTCACTGGAACTCTAAAGCTGCTTTCTATGCGAGAGCTTGTTCAGATTCCAGCTTCTCCTCCGCCATCTTCCCGGAACCCTCCGAGGACTTTCTAATATTAAAAATTACCACTTGATCTAGTCTTACTCAGGATATATTTTCTATTGTTTTCTAACATTTTTCCATATTGTGAGAGTTGTTTCATTTGTGCAGGTGTGTTTGCACATATATGTGCCTCTGTGTGTATGTGAATGTTTGTATGTGTGTATGCAAAAGCCTCAGCAACCTTATTTAGCAATCTTGCTCATGACTAGTATTCCATCACTTGAGCTAACGCCTATTATTGTAGCTACTCAGGAGGCTGAGATCTGAGGATTGCAGTTCAAATCCAGTATGAGTAGGAAAGAAAGGTTCTGAGACACTTATCTCCAATTAACCACCAGAAAATTAGAAGTGGCGCTGTGGCTCAAGAAGTAGAGCAACTAGCCTTGAGCTGAAGAGTGGAGAGATATTGCCCAGGCCGAGTTCAAACTCCGCCACAACCATCACAAAAAAATAGAAAAAAGATAAAAGAAATTAAAAGAAATAAGATCATGGCCACCAGTTCATTGCTAGTATAATTCCTGCTTTCTCACCATGGACTTTTTTTCCAGTTAAGTCCATGCTCTTATATGTAACTTGCTTTGGAACCAGAATTATTCTTCCATTGTACATTTTACAAATTTGCGTGATAAGCAACCATAATTTAGAAATAGAAGATGAGAGAGTGGCCTCATTGTTCATGTCCCTCTTAGTATTAATTATTTCTCTATGTCACTCCCATAGATCTACATAATGGCCTTGGCTTTCTTGGTTCAATGTTGTCTTATTTGCAGAGTCTTCTATAGTATATTGATCCATTATACTTAAACACAGAACTTTTCTTTCTCTTATTCTTCCTATTTTTTCTTCTACTGTTAACTTGTGTACACTTGGGAAATAATGCACAACACACACACAAATAAACTTTTCTGAGAATCTTCTCCCAGTTAAATTTAATTTAAGAGCACTTATGAAATTTGAACTTAATGTACTCCTGGATAATGGTTTCTTTTATGTATTATAGTAAAAATAGTGTACAGAGGGCTTACAGTTACATAAGTAAGGTAATGAGTACATGTCCTATTGTTACATCCTCTTTTGTTTTTCCTATGGTATCCATTCCATCCCCATCTACCAAATTCCCCCTCCCTTCCCCAAGTTGTAAAGTTCGTTTTCTACATAGTGTCTTCTTCATATCGCTGTTACAATAGGTCATCCTGAATCTTTGTTTCAGCATTTTGTTGTTTCCCTTCCCCTCCCCACACTAGAAAAATGTATATACAAGATGCAGGGCACCAACATCATATCCAGTGAAAACAGGAGTTATATCATGGGGGAAGAACATGGAGGAGAAACGAAAAAAATCACATAATACATTTTAGATACATCAAAAACAATTGCAATAAAGAAAAAAAAGTTGTGTCCCTATCTTGGGGTTCATTTTACTTAACATCTTATATGGCCATATGTACATGAATAATGTTTTTATAAGCCATTTAAATTTTATATTTTGTATTTATTAAGTTGTCTCTGAAAGGTTTGTTACCTCATATCCAAAGATGTCTTTAAATTAAGACAATAGAAGGCTTATTTTATGCCAACACAAAATATAAACACCAATGATATTTTTCCCTAAAAAAAAACACTGATAAAAAAATCATGAAATTCGGGGGAAGATGGCAGAGGAGAAGTTGTAGGCCAAACAAGCTCTTCCATTGAAAGCATTTTAGTATTCCAGTGAACAGTCTTACGCTACAGAGTCACACCAAGTGTGTCATCTAAATACAGAGAGTTTGGACAGAGAGGGTAAATCCAAGCAAGGAAACAGATCTGAACACATGCAGTTATCCATGGCTGCAGTTGCAGAGTTGGTAGCAGAGACATTTGTAGCAGCCATAACGACAGAGAGCTTGGTTACCTCAATTTTTAGAATATTTATAACTAAATGTAAATTGTTTGCAAATAATTATTTGATGATGGATGGAAAATGAGAAAAAATTTGCATACATATTTACTACAGATGCAAACAGATTCACCTGGTTATTTCTTAATCTTCAATTGTTGGTTTCATTCATGCATGGGGAACATGTAGAGAAATGAAAATTGCAAACTTACATTTACTAAAGGGTTAATTACAAGTTTAAGTTGGGCTAAATACCACATTTTATAAATTAAATTGTTTTTGTCCCTTCCCTCCTCTCTCTCTTCTTTCTTTCTTCGTAGCTTCATTCCTTAATTCCTTCCTATTTCCTTCCTTCCTTCTTTTCTTCTTTCCTTTTTCCCTCCTTCCCTCCATCCCTACCCCTCTCTCTCTTTCTCTCTTCCTTCCTTTTCTTTCCTTCTTTCTTTCCTTCTTTTTCTTCCTTTCTTTCTTTTACGCAGACTATTTCTTATGGTTATAGAAAAATACCAACTGTTATAATCCAAGGTGTTATGAGTAATTATAAATATACTATATTAATATTAATCTTAATAACCTATGTTATATCTTAAGACAACTTCACAAAATTTCATGATAAGTATCAAATATTACTTTCCATGATATTTTTTATTTCTTCAAAATAAATAATAATTTATACATAATATTATGTTGTGTTGTTCTTGTGATTTGAACTCCAGAACTATCCCTTGATATTTTTTTCCTAGCAAGGACATTGCTCTAACATTTGAGCCACAACTCCACTTCTGGCTTTGTATGTGTGTGCGTGTGTTGTGATGCGTGTGTAATTAATTGAGATGCGACACACAAACTCTTGTCAAGTCTGGCTTTTTAAATTTATTTTATTTTTTATTGTGAAAATACCGTACAGAGGGGTTATAATTACATGGGCAAAGTAATGAGTACATTTCTTATCAAGCATTGTTGCCTCCTCTTTTGTTTCCCCTTCCGAACCCTTCCCATCTACCCCCCCTGTGCCCCTCACCTGGCCAAAGTTGTAAAGTTCGTTTTTCTATTTTTCTTTTTTTTAATATTATTTTATTTTATTTGAGAACATACTGTACAGAGGGGCTACAATTACATGGGCAGGATAATGCATACATTTCTTACCAAGCATTGCAGCCTCCTCCTTTGTTTACCCTTCACCTCCCTTCCCAGCCTCCCCTTTCCCCCCACCCAATTATACCCCCTCCCCCCCCACACACCGACATTGTAAAGCTGGTTTTGACATGACATTTTGTACTTCTCATTGTTGCAACAGGTCCACCTGAATCCTTAAACGACTTGTTTGTCCCCATCTCCTCCACATGTTATAATGACATCAAATATAGTGAAAGCGGGGGTTACACTGTGGGGGAGGGACATACAAAGCAACAAAGAAATAATCTTATAAATGCATTAGAAACACATGCATGAAAGAAACGAAAACATTAAAATACATATTTAAGGGTTCATTTTCCTAACATCACATTATCTGACCTTTTCCGCTTGACTCATACCTATATTAGATATTGCAAATAAGGGAAACCATGGGACCTATGCTTCTTTGGGCCTGGCTTACTTCACTTAAGATAATTTTTTACAAACCTTTCCATTTCCTAACAAATGGGGAAATGTCATTCTTTCTGATGGAGTCATAGAATTCCATTGTGTATATATACCAGATTTTCTTGATCCATTCATCTACTGAGGGGCATCTGGGTTGGTTCCATATCTTAGCTATGGTAAATAATGCTGCAATAAACATAGTTGTGCTGGTAGCTTTAGTGTGGTCTTGTTTGTAAACATTTGGGTAAATGCCCAAAACTGGGATTGCTGGATCATAGGGGAGATCTATGTGAAGTCTTTTGAGGAACCTCCATACTGCTTTCCAAAGTGGTTGAACAAGTTTACATTCCCACCTACAATGAAGTAAGGTTCCTTTCTGTCCACATCCCCTCCAGCATCTGTTGTTGTTAGATTTCTTGATTTTTGCTGTTCTAACTGGAGTGAGGTGATTTCTCAATGTTGTTTTGATTTGCATTTCTTTTATGGCTAGGGATGTTGAACATTTCTTCATGTGTCTATTGGCCATCCTTCTTTCTTCTTCAGAGAAGCTTCTCTTTAAGTCTTTTGCCCACTTATTTATTGGGCAGTTGTTTCTTTGAGGATTTGTTGTTGGGTGGTTTAATTTTTTGAGTTCCAAGTATATTTTAGATATGAGACCCTTGTCCGTTGTATGGCTAGTAAAGATCTTCTCCCAATTGGTGAGCTTTCTATTGATCTTGCTAGCTATGTCATTTGCCCTGCAGAAGCTCTGCAATCTTATGCAATCCCTTTTGTCCAACCTTTCTTTGATTTGTTGTGCTTCCGGGTCTCTATTCAGAAAATTTCGGCCTGAGCCAAGGAGACCTAGGGTTTCTCCTATTCCATCCTGTAATGTTTTCAGAGTGTCTGCTTTGAAAGTAGCAGTTTATAAAATTAACCCCCCAAAATCAATGGCTTTTCTATATGCCAACAATGAGAAAAGTGTGGCTGAAATTAGGAAAGCAACTCCATTTGTAATAGCCCCACAAAAAATAAAATACCTAGGAATTAACTTAACCAAAGAAGTAAAGGACCTCTATGATGAAAACTTTAAAATCTTGAAAAAGGAAATCAACACAGAAATTAAAAAATGGCAAAACCTCCCATGCTCCTGGATTGGCAAGCTTAACATCGTGAAAATGGCAATACTTCCCAAGGCTATCTACAATTTCAACGCGATACCTATCAAAATTCCACCCTCATTCTTCAAGGAAATAGAAGAGGCAATCCAAAAATTCATATGGAACAATAAAAGACCCCGAATAGCAAAAACGCTTCTCAACGGAAAGAACACTGCTGGAGGAATATCAATACCAAATTTCAAACTCTACTATAAAGCCATAGTAATCAAAACAGCTTGGTATTGGCATAAGAACAGACCTCAGGACCAATGGAATAGAATTGAAAACCCAGAAATGAACCTAGAGACCTATAGCCATCTAATCTTCAATAAGGAGGCTAAAACAATAGAATGGAAGAAAGACAGCCTCTTCAGTAAATGGTGCTGGCAAAATTGGTTAACTACATGTAGAAAACTAAAGCTAGATCCTTATATATCACCCTGCACCAGAATCAACTCCAAATGGATCAAAGACCTTGAACTCAAAGTAAAGTTCGTTTTTCAACATAACGACTTTTACACCTCATAGTTGCAATGGGTCCACCTTTATCCTTATTTAAAGCATTTGTTTTTCCCTTCCCCTCTACGAATTAATACAATGAAATCAACATCAAATACAATGAATGCAGTGGTGGAGGGAATGTCTGAGACAAGCAGCAAAGGTCAGATAAGTTGATGTTAGGTGAAATGGACCCCCAAATAAGTATTCAAATATTTTTATTGTAACTGTTTGTATTTATAAGATGATTTCTTTGTTGTCAAGGCTGGGTTTGAACCCCAAGTTCCTGAGTAGTGAGGATTACAAGCTTGAGATTCCCATATTCAGCAATGACATAATATATGTAAGAATAAAATAAATTTCTTGTTATTTGAATTCTAGAAGCTTAATTTAACAAATTAACATTTACATATTTATTTAGTTATTGAATCTGAACATGCAGTGTGGACAAAAATTTTCATTTTTATGAAAAAATATACACTCAAAGTTTAAATGACAGAATCTTTGCACAAATTGAAATACTCTAATATTCAAAAGCGATGAAGGGATCGTTAATCAAATTTTTCATGTAAGTTAAAAGCTATAGACTGTGTCATGGTGAATGAAGTAATTTTCATTAAATTATATATTATCTACTGTGGTCACATGATATTCTCTTCTTTTAAACCTAAACATTTTTGACATAAAATATAGAATCATACATTTTTGAGTATATAAAAATCTTAATTACTGCTCATTTATTTCTGAGGTTTAAGTAACGAGACATTTCAGCGAAACACGGAATTTCATGTATTTTATGTCAACAGTGATTTTTAGAAATTGAGTCAATCTCCGTATGAGATAAAGCAAGATATTCCATGACTTATACAATTATTCCTATAGACTTGAATATAACTTATTTTTGAATGGTAGGAAATTCATTTTATTCCTACTCTATAGAATAATTAAGAAATAAATGATTGTCATAATATTTATTTTTCCTTCAACTAGAAAGAAGGAACCTAACTATAGATGACAAAAACTTGAATAGAAATGTCATAAAATTATTAAAAATTAAAGTCATTATGAATTAGATGAAATAGTCATTTTTGAAGGTCACAAAATGAAATCTCTGAAGCTTCCTTATCTGTTAAATAAAATGAATTTGCACTCAAAATATTTCTTCAGTAATGGTATAACCAAACCACCTCCATGCCAAATAGCTTCTGTGAATAATTCAAGTTAATATTTAGGACCAGAAGTTATCACAATATATAGAAATATCTACCCACCACTCTAGAAATTAAATCGAAATCATAAAGGATTGAGATTAATAATTAGCTTTCACTAAGTTGCCATAAAAAGGTGAATCCTTTCATGTGGGCATAGTTGTAGAGATTTGGTCACTGAGAACTTGTGATCAAAGGTGTTAAGATCAAAGATCAAAGGCAAGCATCTACCAATAAGCCACATTCCAGGGCCAATACAATGCATCTTGATGATCATTATCCCTTGTCCTTATCAATCCTATCTCATAGCTCAACTTACATGAATTTGTAGAATATTCACCTGCTCTTAATATCATGTATAGTCAATCAGAGGATATATCACAGATCATATTTTCTTGACAGTCTTATTCATCAACATACTAATGTTGTGCATTGTAGAATTCTGTGATTTTAAATTGTAAATTATCACTCAGATTCACCCACTACTATCCTAAAAATTTTACTAAGGTTAATGCAAATGCAATCTGTAATTCTTCGATAAAGTACAATGATTCTTAGAATGTTAGAGTTGGAGTAAGAACATCACCTTCAGAAGTTCAGGAACATTTTATCATTACTACTCTCTCAAAATACTCAAATATTTATTAATAATCATTTCCTATCATCATTTCAACATACTCGCCCCTTGAGCAGCTATTATTTCATATTCTACCTCTACAGATGTGCCAATTTTAAAAACCTCATGTAATTAGAAAATGTAGTCTATTTTATCCATTTCTCCAATGTAATATCACTGTTTCCAAAGTAAGTCCATGTAAGTTTTCTCATGGATAGAGCATATTGTTTTGTATGCATGTGTATATTGGAATAACATTCTCAATGGGCATTTCAATGTTTTATTATATGTTATTATAAAGGGTTTTGCTATGTATATTTTTGTATATGTGTCTCATTGGACATATGTTGAAATCTATTTTTTATATAAAATTATACTTCAAAATGCTGGATTAAAGAGGCAATTCTATGTGTAATGTCTTAAAGGTTTCCAATATGTTTAAGAAACTGACTATATCATTTTAAGTGCTAAGCACCAATGTATAAAGATTGTAATTTTTACATAATGGTTGTGCAGGTCTATCTTATTGTTTCTATTTCCACTAATCTCTATATGTATGCAATGTCTAAGTATGTTATGATCTTTCCATATTTTCCTTGATTGTTGTTATATTACTATAGAGATATGTTTTTGGATTTTTGGATAACTTATTCAGAATGGTTAAAGTATTTCATTGGCATTAATATGCTCTTAATATATTTCTGATTCAAGTCTATTTAAATAAATGTATATTTGTACACACTACATGTACACATGCATATATTCATACTTATATGTGTATATATTCAAATACCTATATATGTATACATATATAAGAATATACAGATGTGTACATACATGTATATATAAATATACATACATTATTATTTTCATTTGTCTGTAAGTTATCGTTTTATTTTATTTGCCAAACATGCCCTTTATGGATTTTACTTTATTTTATTTTATGTTTAAGATGTAAAGAGGAGCCAGGTGCTGGTGGCTCACACCTTTAATCCTAGGCACTCACGAGGCTGAGATCTGAGGATCATGGTTCAAAGCCAGCCTGTGCAGGAAAAGTCCATGAGACTCTAATCTCCAATAAACCACCAGAAAGCCAGAGGTGGTACTATGACTCAACTAGTAGAGCTCTAGGCTTTGAGTTCAAGAGCTGAGGGACAGTGCCCAGACCCAGGGTTCAAGGCCCAGAACCACCACCACAACCAACAACAAGAAAAGTCAAAGACTCAAAATGCAATAGTATTAAGCAGTCTTAAAGATAGGATCAAGTCTAACATTTTAGAATTAACTTAGATACCAGCAAACTTTGAGTCCAACGAGCCATGAGCCCTCAGAATGTTGACTGAATTTCTTAGTTTATTTACACAATCATTATAAGTATGCATTTTCTAATCTATCTTTCATTTCACCACAGAATGTGTATTTATACTTTATGTCATACTTGAATACCAAAGCCTTTGGAAGATAGTTATTAATTGGTGTATATTAATTATATGAATATATCTTATTGAAATATCTTACACTCTCACATATTGATGAAGGGCCTGATAAACCCGTTTCTGGTTTTCTCCATTCCCATTGCCCTTTATATTTCAACTGTTTTCTGTGAATTTCTTTGTGCTATCTTCACATATTGTCAAAATGTATTAAAGTTCTATTTACTCACTGTCATTGAAAATTATGCAATGCTGAATATAAAAGCAAAAATCTAGATAAATGGAGACATAATTTTTGTGGATTGGAGGATACAATTGAGAAAAGATATAAATTGTCTCTTCCCCTTTTTTGGTCATTCATGGGGCTTGAAATCTGGTCCTGGGCATTGTCCCTCGGCTCTTCAGTTCGAAGTGAATGCTCTACTAATTGAGCAACTGTGCCACTTCTGCTTTTCTGGTGGTTAATTGGACATTAGAGTATTACAGACATTCCCATTCCAGCTAGATTTCAACCACAATCTTCGGATCTCAGCCTCCTATGCAGCTAGGATTACAAGCATGAGCCAACAGCGCTCAGCTTCACAGTTTTATTTATGTTTATGACAATTTCTAAAAACACCTGACTAGCACTCTTTGAGTCATTGATAAAGAAAAATAAACTAGAATATATTTCTCTGTCCAATATTAAAGCTATTAGTGTGAAATTGTTATATTTGTAGAGGAAAGATTATATAGCTCAATGGGTCTGTAGGGCACCAGATTAGATCCACATAAATATTATCAAGGAATATTAACTAAGGGGTAAAACCCAACAGTTGTGGAATGACGTTCAGTTAAATAAGAGGTGATAGGTTAGGCAGTATTTGGGAAAATTAAAAAGTGAACATTGACTTAAACATCACAATTTATTCAAATGTTAACTTCAAGCAGGATTAAAACGTGGCATATAAAACAAAAAGAGAGATTTAAATGTAAAGCAAAGATGTTTTGACAATTTTGAGATGAAGCAGTCTTAAATTTGGCATTAAAATTATAGGAAAGGAAAACGAAAGAGTTGGACTCAATAATAGTGTAAAACACTTTAGTCTATGAAAGCTCATATACAAGTATTGAATAGAAGTTGGGAGCAGGTGGTGAATGTATCTCATCCTAGCTACTGGGTAGGCTGTGATTTGAGTATTGCTGTTTGAAGGCAGCCCAAAAAATAAACTCCCTGATAATCTTATCTCTGATTAATCAGCAAAAAAGCCAGAAATGAGGCATGACTGAAATGGTAAATTGTTAAAAAAATTGCAACAAATCTCAGGGACCCTGAGTTCAAGCTCCAGGACCAAACAAGTTTGAATCAACATGATATAATGTAACTGCTTTAAATTTTAACAATTAAATCAATGAATATTACACATTCCCCCAGAAATATAATTGGATACAAAAAGCATAATTGTTTTCTTTCAACAAGTAATGGAACCATGAATTTCTTTCACTTAACAATTCATGTTTTATGTAACTTTAATTATCAGACATCCAGGACCAAAGCTAAATATATTAATTGTATACCACATGAAGCAAAGTGATTATAGTTAAGAATGGATATTTTATCCTAGCCAGAAGATAAATTTTTGAGCATTCTCACTAAGAAGAAATGTTACATGCAGAAATTAATGGATATGATGTAGCTTTATCATTACACAACATATAAATGAATGGGATTATCAATCAATATTTCATAGCTATGTAAAAAATAATTGTGTAGCTAGGAGCCAGTGGCTCATGCTTATAACCCTAGCTACTACGAAGGCTGAGAGTTGAGACTAATGGTTCAAAGCCAGCCTAGTCAGGAAAGTCTGTGACACTCTTATTTCCAATGAGCCACCAGAAAAGTGGCAGTGGCTCAAGTGG
This sequence comes from Dipodomys merriami, assembly GCF_024711535.1. Lineage (NCBI taxonomy): Eukaryota > Metazoa > Chordata > Mammalia > Rodentia > Heteromyidae > Dipodomys > Dipodomys merriami. The sequence continues at coordinate 62,295 of NW_027206517.1, read as the reverse complement.
TAGAGCACTAGTCTTGAGCTGAAGAGCTTAGGGACAGTGTCCAGGCCCAGATTTCAAGCCCCATGACCAACAAAAATTTAAAATAAACAGTTACAAATAAACAAATATTTCACATAAATGTTAAAAAAAATATATTCTAGCAATTTTTAAATCCTTACTAGGTATACTAGTTTATATAAATATAGAGAATTGATTTCTGCATTAGTTGTCATTGAATCAATTTGTAAATCCCATATTTCTCACTCAATTCATACTTTTATATTTCTATACTTATATATCTTAAGTATAATTAAGTGATACGTGAAAGGCAATACTGTTTTAGGATTCTCCCTTGGCTTTCTATAATTAACCCTCCTACCCTGAAATCAATATGCCCTCCAACATAGTCAGACGTTTCATCTCATTGGAGCAGAAAAGTATAAGCCATAATCATTGTTGGAACAAGTAACATTTCACATGTATTTCACTTAGTTTAAGAACCAAAACATTAAAATCATCTTAACAATGCCAGTGATAGCACAATGTCTTCTGAGCTTTTCAGTCTTTAAGGAGAGGAAAATCTTTAATTATACATCTATTTTTTTCTACCTAACATCCTATATCTTAGGTAACTCTCTGTTCCTGATTAGAAGACTGGAACAAAGGCAATAATGAAAAGAGCCAAGGGAAATATTTGAAAACTATTAAAAAAGCAATTACAGACACTCTTGTTTTCATCAATTTCAATGAGAATGTATGTTAAAGGATCACTTATTGTTGCATTTAAAGAGCAATAATTAAACTTTAATTAGCAGTGAAGACAGGTTTACTTTGAACAATTCAACACAAGCATAATGGATTTATCTTGTTTTTTATGCAGTTGCCAAAATAATAGAGAGCAATACACAAAGGCAGGAGAACACCTAAGTCAAAGCAGTAAACTTTTGTCTATAAAATAATTTTGAGGGTCTGACGCTTTCAAAATCAGGCTTGCAAAGAGGAACGTGTATTTGCTTTGGTATGAACAATAAAAATATAAAATTCCTCTATTAATGTTTATCATATTTTGACTAGCACTTCTCGTGTTGGAGAAGAGTAAAGTTATGAAAAAGTTCAAGATTATTGGACTATTCCCCAATATCATTCTTATTTATCAGCTATAGCTATGGAAGTAGCCTTGATTACTCTTAATATCATTCTTCTTTACATTTAGAAGCATTGTTTGTTTCTGGGTTATAAGCTGAAAACACTTAAGTATTAATAAAGGGTCATTTCCTAAGAGTGGAAAGACGGTTTGTAAACAAGCCTAAAATATCAAAGACTTAGAATAGTGGAAACTATTTTCTAGCTATATCACAATCTGTAGCTGTAGATTTTGTTTCCCATCGTTCCAGGGGAACCATTTTTATTATCTTCTTTTTCACCATCTAGTCATCCTATAACATCCTATACCATCCTGGGATGGCTGTACATTTACTGGATTCTCTAATTGCTGTTGAAAAGTTAGGAAGGATAGAAAATTGAGTTTTTGTATCTGTCTTACCTTATTTTTTTTATTACTTTAGAAACTGTAACTCAAAATGACATAAATTATCTTTATAATATTAGGAGACAGATTTCATTTCCATATTCTTACCCTAGCCTTCTACATAATTTTGGTATTTAGTGATCCCCAAATGTGAAAATAAAGATAGGAAACCTCTTATTTAAATATTATTTAGAATTTCAAGACTTCTTTAATTAAGGCCTGTAAGTAGCATGCAAAGCCAGTGGTAACATTTTCTTATTCTCAAAAACTAGGAAATGTGGTGTCCCTGTAGTTGCATCAGGAAAAAGCTGTAGTTGAATTAGTTTACCAATCTTAACGTGCTGCAAAATACTTCTACACGTTAGTTGGCTTGAATAATCCGTATTTATCATTTTGCAGTTCTATAGGACAGAAATTTAAAAGAAGTCTCACTACATTAAAATGGAGCCACCTACAGAGCAAAAATATTTTTCAAATGATTCTAGTGGAAAAGTATTTACTTGCTCTTCTGCTTTCCATAAATTCAGAATCTCAGTTGTTGTTTTTTTCTTTATTTTCTAATGTAGCATCTTTACATGTCTCTGATGGTTCTAACCTCATCATGTCCTTTCGAACTACACCTGGGACTTTAAAGTACCCATTTGAAAATATTTCCCCCATCTGACAATTCTTCATATTTGTGTTCCTTGGGTTATGAAAGGTGATTATTTTACAAATATATACATATAATGCTAATGTACATTTGAGGTATTAGTTATTTGGGAAAGACAGATATTATGGAAAGGTATTTTGCTATGTAAAACGAGTATTTAGCATTCTTTCTATTATAAATTGTTATCCTTTCATTAATTTTGAACAACATATTTCTTCTATGAAATATAACTTAAAAAAATAGTCCCTGAAAGCAATTAATCCTCATTAAAACATTGTCATGTACTAGAAATCCTAAATGTCAGAGAGCAGCTCCTAAAGTAATTATGGCACTATCACTTTTTGTATATTCTGCATACAATGTTGTCTTTTCAAGAGCATTTGATTGTTATTATTTTGCAATTATGTTTAATATTTATTTGACTGCTATTTTTAAAGAATGCATTACCCAATACTGGTTCTCTTTTTCAAACTTTTTTGGGTCTATTCTATTTCTAAAAGAAACACAGCCACTTGAATTACATGAACTGGTTATTGAAGTTGAATCTTATTTTAAAAACTATATTTTTAAAAAGTTAGTCAAGGCAAATGGTTAACTCGCTATTTAGAGTCATGTTCAGAGTCTGTGGTGAAATCCAGAAAGAGAAAAAAAATCGTGTTTTTTTCTTCCTTGAGCCACTCTGATTTACTTCATCTATTTCTGAAAGAATAAAATTCTGGTTTTGAAGCTTTTTGCTTCATATCCACAATAGGTAATTCTTCCTTTATTAATAGGAGAATTTGGAAAAAAGATAAGAATCCACACTAGAAAAAGGTGAAGAGGAAAAGAGAAGGAGAAATCTAGATTTTTTTCTTGCTCCTCTCAATCACAAGGTCTGGATAATGATTGTGGATATTAGATACAGTGCTCTAGAGTGATTAAACACATCTATAGAAATAGAAAATCCCTTATGGTAAATAATGCTGGAATAAACATAGTTGTGCTTCCCAGTAGCTTCCCAGATGCCCCTCAGTAGATGAATGGATCAAGAAAATGTGATATATACAAAATGGAATTCTATGCCTACATCAGAAAGAATGGCATTGCCCCATTTGTTAGGAAATGGAAAGACTTGCAAAAAATTATATTAAGTGAATTAAGCCAAGCCCAAAGAAACATAGGTCCCATGGTTTCCCTTATTTGCAATATCTAGTATATGTATGAGTCAAGCAGAAAAAGTTAGATAAGGCGATGTTAGGAAAATGAACCCTAAGATATGTATTTAAATGTTTTTTTTCTTTCATGCATTTGTTTCTAACGCATTTACAAGATTATTTCTTTGTTACTTTGTATGTCTGTCCCCCCACAGTATAACTCCTGCTTTCACTGTATTTGATGTCAGTATAATTTGTGGAGGGGAATGGGAAAAACAAGTCGTTTAAATAAGGATACATATGGACCCATTGCAACAATGAGAAGTACAAGTTGTCATGTTGAAAACGAACTTTACAACTTTGGTGGGGGTGGGGGGAGGCTGGGAAGGGATGGCAAGGGGAAACAAAGGAGGTAGCTACAATGCTTGATAAGAAATGTACTCATTATCTTACCCGTGTAATTGTAACCCCTCTGTACAGTATTTTCACAATGAAAAATAAAAAATAAAAAAATAGTTAATCCCACAATTGATCACAATGAGAATGCTTATTTATAAAAAAAAATGTACTATCTTCCAATAGGAAATGTTATCAATTTGTTTAGTTCTTGTTTAGGATTTGTTAAATTCTGGTGTGCTATAATCAACTATCATAAAAGTATAAAACCATGGTAAGAAACTAGCATCTTAATATCATATTCTAATATTAGCTTAGTTATACCTGTGTTATATGTATGAGGCTGTATTTGAGTTTTACCTCAATTTCACATGCTATACTCTTCCAACATATAAGCTGAAAGAAGACTCCCTCTGGAAATATGCTATTTTTATAGCTAAGTGGTAAAAAGACACAGATAATGATATAGAAATCTTCCCCAGAAATAGCCTTTCACCACTTCTGGTTCACTTTTGTAAGCTGAAGTAAGTCACATGACCCATCTTGACACTGCAGAGTAGAGGTAAATCTCACCTACAGGAAGCTGATTCAGGACATCGAGTAGTATGCCAAGATATGCAACACTTGAGATAAAGAGGAAAAAAAGAGAACCATAATACAATCAATTATACTTGTCATCACATGACTCTGCAAGAAGGATGCTATTACGTTCCTTATTTTCTAAAACTACTGAGATCTTCAAATCATGTCTTTTAAGTTTGGATGTTACAGAAATTAGAGAACATTTTGATACTGAGACAACATAAAATCTCAAAGAAAGTTGGAGTAATCATTTCAATACTACCTTTTGTTCTCCAAGAAAAGAAACCATTTTATAGACAATAATTTATAATGTCTTACCTAGTATCTTATTTTTCCAGAAATGGATTTGTTAATATAGGTGACTATCCACCAGAATAAATATCTTCATTTATCTGCATCTTGTGCAAACAGCAAGTCAATTAGATGTAAGTGGGAGTTCATCAGTAGCACTTTTTAAAAATGCAAAAAATGTGGACAGGGAGCCAATATACATATTTTTCCACCATCACCTACTACATCCTCCTCCTTCCTTCCTACGAAACACACCCAATCAATAAAAAGGCGTAGGTATTTGGTTCTTGACCTGGAAAGTGGAATCAGAATGTTATGGATGTCGGGATGACAGTTAATAGTATTTTACATAATAATGTCACATACAACAGACCTAAGAGTCCTGTAGGTCTTAACACAACTTCCTTAGTGATGTTATAGGAATGTCAGCCTTACTGGACTTAGTATTGTTTTCCACTCCCTTTTCTACCACCTGACCTAAATTGTAATACATATTAACGGAATGAAAAAGTAATGCCAGCTTAAGAAATTCCCATTGCAACAAGACATTATGCCGAATAAAGAACTTTACAACTTTGCCAGTGGATGGGGGAGATCGGTGGGCGGGGATGGTAAGGGGAAACAAAGGAGGAAGTAAAAATGCTTGATAAGAAATGTACTCATTACCTTGCTCATGTAATTATAACCCCTCTGTACTGTATTTTCACACACCAAAAACTTATTAATATAAAAAAAGTCATTTAGGGCTCCGGGAATGTGGTTTCATGGAACAGTTATTGCTTAGCATGCATGAAACCCTGGGTTCAATTTCTCAGTATGACATAAACAGAAAAAGAAACACTGGAAGTTGTGTTTTGCCTCAAGTGGTAGAGTATTAGCCTTGATCAAAAAAAAAAAAAAAGAAGAACAAGAAGCTCTGGAACAGTTCCCTGCCCTGAGTTCAAGCCCCAGGACTGGCAAAAGAGTCATTTAGCTAGGAAATGCAAAATAAACAACCCATCCTTGGAATATATAATTGCTCCTTCCAACTGATAGCTATCAATAGTCATTAATTCATGTACTTTACCTATATTAGGATACTGTGTTGAACAAAAAAAAAAACGTTTAGTTAATATGTCATGGCAATTAATACCAGCAATATGCTTAGATATCAGTGAAGATTAATTCTGGAAATTCAGATTCCAGGCTCTTGAGTGGCCACTGCTAATCACAATCAGAAGGGTAGTATAAGTGAGATTTGGAAATCTTTTTGCTAAATTATGGCACCAAAAAGGCAGAGGTTAATTAATAGTTTTGACAGAAGGAATAACTCCAGATGGAAGGAATAAATAATAATAACTAAATTATACCATAAACTATTCTAAAGAACCATTTTTGGTTATTGAAGAACAATTATCAACTAGGCTTATTCCTCATTGCCTTTAGCATTCTAATAAATTAGACTAGTTCGTAATCTCTGGGGGATAAGTTGTATATCCTTCTATACTGCTCTTTCATACCTGATCTCCTTTGCTTTCTACAAATCTGTCTTTCTCTATTTCTCTATTAACAATTTCTGATACTAATTCTACATACCAGACAACAGAGGATGCTAATGTAAGAGTCCCATAGCTCGAGTCATTAATGTAAGAACATGGAAAAGAAGGACATATTTATTGCTACCTCCATTTTATTGAAAAGCTGTAATGTCACACCATTTGATTCAAATTTCCATTCTTTGTCAAAATACTGTCATTATGTGCACATAAATGCAAATATGAGCTGGATGCCGGTGACTCACACTTGTAATACTAGCTACTCTGGACGTTGAAACCAGAGGATTGTGGTTCAAAGCCAGCGTGGTCAGGAAAATCCATGAGAATCTTATCTTCAATTACCACCAGAAATCCGGAAGTGGTGCTGTAGCTAAAGTGGTAGAGCACTCAACTTGAGCTGAAGAGCTGAGGGACAGCGCCCAGGATCAGAGTTCAATTCCCATGACCAACAGAAAAAGTTCCTCAAAAGGAACTACAAAGTCAGTAGTAATCTTCCCAGGGAGAGAACATAATTCCAAAATAATTCAGTGCACCTACTTTTGCTGAGTTGTTATGGTTTCTTTGTTGAACATATTCTCTTCTTTTAAAAAAATTGTCAAATACTAGCTTTATAATAAACTTCATCTAACATGTCTTGGTTCAAAAAAGAAGTCCATACAGTTGATGTCACTTGGATTTATTACAATCTCAAGCCAACAGGCAGGAGAGTCTGTCAAACTTTTTTTTTTTGGGGGGGGGAGGGTACGGTCATGGAGTCTGAACTCTGGGCCTGGGCACTATCCTTCAGCTCTTCAGCTCAAGGCTAGCGCACTACCACCTGAGTCACAGCGCCACTTCCGGTATTTTTTCTTTTTGCTTATGTGGTGCTGAGGAATCGAACTCAGGGCCTCAGGCATGCAAGGCAAGCGCTCTACCACTGAGCCACCTTCCCAGCCCTCAAACTCTTATCTGTAATCAAACACCAAAAAAGCCAGAAGTGAAGTTTTGGCTCAAGCAGTAGAGTACTAGCTATGGTGGCAGGAGGGCAGAAATATAACTGTTCAGGGACAGGGTCCAGACTCTGAGGTCAAGCCCCAGAACCAGCACAAACTAAACACACAAGCAAGCAAAAAACCCCACATATTTCTTTGGGACCATCCTTAAAGCACTGGTATGAAAAGAGGCTCCTTTTGCTGATCATACTCACTGGATCCTGCTTTTTGGAATCCTTATTGCTATGGTGAACTCAGGACCAGATTAAAGGAATGGATAACTGGCTCCTGCAAGAGGACAGTCATGTCAGGAGTGAAATATCAAGGCATAAGGTACCTTTACACCTACATGTCTTTGTTCTTTGCAGTAGAACACTTTTAAAACAACGTTATTTCCTTTTATCTTTGTTGGCCTTCAAATGGCATATTGTTTCCTTTTGTAATACTCTCAACTAGAAATTTACAGACAAGTTTTATGTGAGTAAAGACCGCACTCGAAAAAGTCAGAGACAGAGTTTCCTTCAAGCTTTGAATTTTTTTTCTTGTACAGTAAAACGAGAGTACAAATTAAGTTGAACTTGTCATTTCTCTATGTTCAATTCATCTCTTGGAATCAGTTTCCACTTCCAGTAACAGTACCTTCCAATTATTTCAAGTAACAATCTATGGTGCTGCTCCAGGTAAAATGAACGTTTTGTGGCTTCATTGAAATAGCACAAGTATATCTTTGTACATGAGGCAACATGTGTTTCAGAAACAACTGAGTCATGAGAAAATACAGAATTTAAATCGCTTATAAAACATTATACATGTACATATGGCCATATAAAATGATGTTAAATGAAATGGACTCCAAGATAGGACACAACGTGATTTATCTTTATTGTTACCTCACAGGTACTATGTGATTTTTTTGTTTCTCTTCTATTTTCTACCTCCACGGTATAACCTCTGTTTTCACTGTATTTGATGTCGGTGATCTGCATATTGCATATACCTTTTTCTAATGTGTGGAGGGGAAGCGAAATAACAAAACGCTGAAACAAGGATACAGTATAACCCATTGTCACAATGAGTTCTACAAGACACTATGTAGAAAATGAACTTTACAACTTGGGGAGGGGAGAGGGTATTTGGGGCGGCAAGGAGGAAAGGGAAAGCAGGGGAAAAACAAAAGAAGAGGTAACAATGCTTGATAGATTATGTACTAATTAACTTATTTATATAACTCTAACCCCTCTGTACAACATTTTTCCAATGAAAATCATGAAAAAAAAACATTATCCTGGAGTACAATAAGTTCAAATTTCCTAAGTACTCTATAAATCAAGACCAATTTTAAGTGAGAATGTTCTCAGAAATATTTGTGTGTGTGTTATGCATAATTTCACAAGTGTATATAAGTTCACAGTAGGAGAAACAATATGAATAATAGGATAAAAAGAAATTCTGTGTTTAAGTATGGTTGCTCAATACAGTTAGAAAACTGCAAATAAGACAAATTTGAAACAATAAAGCCATGGCCAGTATGTAGATCTACGGGAGTGATATAGAGAAAGCATTACTACTAAGTGGAACATGAAGGATGAGGCCACTCTGTTTCTTCTACTAGCTCTAAATCGTGGCAACTAATAATGCAAATTTGTAAAAAGTAGAATGGAAGAATAATTCTAGATTCAAAGCAAGTCATATATAAGAGCATGGACTTAACTGGAAAAATGTCATGTTGAGAGAGTAGGAATTATACTAGCAATGAACTGGTGGCTAAGTTCACATATATTTTTATTTCTTTATTTTTCTTTTCTTTTTCCTTTGGTATTTGTGGGGCTTGAACTCTGGGCCTAGGCACTCTTCCTCTATTCTTCAGCTTAAGGCTAGCAGTCTACCACTTGATCCACAGTGTCACTTCAAGTTTTCTGGTTGTTAATTAGGGATAAGTGCTACATAAACTTTCCTACTTGTGTTGGATTTCAACTGCAACATTCAGATCTCAGCCTCCTAAGTAGCTAGGATTATAGGAGTGAGCCACTGTCACCCGGTTTAAGATCACCTTTCTACCAGTGTACACTCAATATATGTAATGTGTATGTTCATCTATCTTTTTTTTAATTTAATTTTATTTTATTTGTGAACATACTGTACAGAGGAGTTACAATTACATGGGCAGGATAATGGGTACATTTCTTACCAAGCATTGCAGGCTCCTCCTTTGTTTACCTTTCACATCCCTTCCCAGCTTCCCCCCTCCCCCCAATCCCAATCCTTCTCCTTCCCCCCATTTCCCAACCCCCACCCCCGCACCGACGTTGTAAAGCTCGTTTTGGACATGACAACTTGTACTTCTCATTGTTGCAACAGGTCCACCTGTATCCTTAAACAACTGGTTTTTGCCCATCTCCTCCACAAGTTATACAGACATCAAATATAGTGTAATCAGGGGTTATACTGTGGGGGAGGGACATACAAAGCAACAAAGAGATAATCTTATAAATGCGTTAGAAACACATGCATGAAAGAAAAAAAATTAAAATACACATCTAAGGGTTCATTTTCCTGACATCACATTATCTGACCTTTTCCGCTTGATTTATTCATATACTAGATATAACAAATAAGGGAAACCATGGGACCTATGAATAGCAAAAATGCTCCTCAATGGAAAGAACACTGCTGGAGGAATATCAATACCAAACTTCAAACTCTACTATAAAGCCATAGTAATCAAAACAGCTTGGTATTGGCATAAGAACAGACCTCAGGACCAATGGAATAGAATTGAAAACCCAGAAATGAACCTACAGACCTATAGCCATCTAATCTTCGATAAGGGAGCTAAAACAGTAGAATGGAAGAAAGACAGCCTCTTCAGTAAATGGTGCTGGCAAAATTGGTTAACTACATGTAGAAAACTAAAGCTAGATCCTTATATATCACCCTGCTCAGAATCAACTCCAAATGGATCAAAGACCTTGAACTCAAAGCAGACACTCTGAAAACATTACAGGATGGAATAGGAGAAACCTAGGTCTCCTTGGCTCAGGCCGAAATTTTCTGAATAGAGACCCGGAAGCACAACAAATCAAAGAAAGGTTGGACAAAAGGGATTGCATAAGATTGCAGTGCTTCTGCAGGGCAAATGACATAGCTGGCAAGATCAATAGAAAGCCCACCGATTGGGAGAAGATCTTTACTAGCCATACAACGGACAAGGGTCTCATATATAAAATATACTTGGAACTCAAAAAATTAAACCCCCCAACAACAAATCCTCAAAGAAACAACTGCCCAATAAATAAGTGGGCGAAAGACTTAAAGAGAAGCTTCTCTGAAGAAGAAAGAAGGATGGCCAATAGACACATGAAGAAATGTTCAACATCCCTAGCCATAAAAGAAATGCAAATCAAAACAACATTGAGATATCACCTCACTCCAGTTAGAACAGCAAAAATCAAGAACTCTAACAACAACAGATGCTGGAGGGGATGTGGACAGAAAGGAACCTTACTTCATTGTTGGTGGGAATGTAAACTTGTTCAATCACTTTGGAAAGCACTATGGAGGTTCCTCAAAAGTCTTCACATAGAAATCCCTTATGACCCAGCAATCCCACTTTTGGGCCTTTACCCAAATGTTTACTAACAAGACCATACTAAAGCTATCAGCACAACTATGTTTATTGCAGCATTATTTACCATGGCTAAGATATGGAACCCACCCAGATGCCCCTCAGTAGATGAATGGATCAAGAAAATGTGGTATATATACACAATGGAACTCTATGCCTCCATCAGAAAAATGACATTTCCCCATTTGTTAGGAAATGGAAAAAATTGGAAAAAATTATATTAAGTGTTCATCTATCTTTATATGAATTCTTAAGTTAAAAATCTGGGCTACAAGTTAAACTTTACACTCACAAAACTGTTTCAAGTTTAAAAGTTGATACTCCTGGAAAGATAAAACCTAAGAATGTAAAGGATTCTGGGAAATTCCATTTGCATCCAGCCTGGTGGAAAAAAAGTATTTGTGACAATTTCTATAATTAAACAGCCTAAACCTCCATTGTAAGAATGCTGAAGTGATGGAATACTAGGTATGAGCAAGACTGCTGAATAAGAGCTTGATTTTTTGGCATACATACATGCAAGCATGCACATACACAGAGGCATTTATATATGTAAACACACATATGAAACAACACTCAGAATGTGTAGAAAAAGTTAGAAAATAATAGAAAATATGTCCTAAGACTAGAAAAACTGATAATTTTTAATATTATACAGTCCTCAAGTGAACTTTCCCAAAAAAGCTTGAGAAAATTACAAATACCAGAGATATTAAGAAAGTCAAGAAATCATTATTAAAGTGATCAGATCCATGGAAGAATGAATCAGAGAACCCTGCAGGTGCATCTGAAAATGTTCATATCCTGTGACAAATGTTAGAACGTCTTTGAAAATTGTACATAAACAGTCAGAGCAGTCAGTCTAGTGGATAAGATCATCGGAGAAGTTCAGAATTGCTAGCCTGTTTCTAGATTAAATAAACCAACAAACTATGGTAGGGCAATGTGATACAAGCCAGGAATTCTCGCACTCTGACTAAGATAGGAGATTAGATAGTAGAATTACATAGTGATACCTTCCCTGGACCAGGTAGTATAATTTTGTCTCAATAAAAGAAGCCAAACAACAAGAAAGGAATACACAGGTGGAAGTTTGGGCTAATTTTATCACTATGTTTTGATAAGTCAAGTTTCTTATTGAAATGCACTCATATATAATCCTCACTTGTGTTTTACATGCTCTCTTCATTACAGAACATTGCTAGATACAAAATAGCTCATGATTCCCAATCAAAAATTTGAAAAAGTAAGCATCCTTCTGTTGGATTCCAAAGAAATGATGAAGGATTACAAAAGCTTAAGCCTGGAGAAATAGCAAAGTGCATCTTATGTAGGACTTTGGAGACCTGCCTAAATTAGAATTTAGATTTGAAATAAATGTTTTTTGTTTGTAATTTCATATTCTCTAGGATACTACAAAATTGTTTTCAACTAAAAGATATGATTTAGAAATTCACAAATGATTCTGGCATTGTATTTGCCTAGAATATTTTTTCAAGTGAGGTATAATTAGAAATTAGTTAAATGATAATTCCAACAGTTCATGTATTACATGATAATCTGAATAATATAGACAAAGTTGCCAAAAAATGGATGCTATTAATTTATAAATTTAGAAAAGGAGAATTTTTTGAGACTTTGGTGTAACATGGTATAAAGAAAGTAATTGTATGACATCTTTTTTCTTCTACCTATATATAGCACAGGAAGAAATTTCCTTATGTACCACTTAATTACTCATACAATGAGGAGGAAAAAAACCTAGTTTTAATATTTGTTTTTATTTTGTTTTTGTTGTTTAGTTTATGCTAGGGCTGGACCTCTGGGTTTGGGCACTGTCCCTGAGCCTGTTTTTGCTCAAGGCTACTGCTCTACAACCTGAACCTCAGTGCCACTTGTATCTGGTTATTCCTTATGAGTTTATTGGAAATAAGAATCTAAGGAATCTTGCTACCTGGGTGGGTTTGAACCATAATCTTCAAATCTCAGTATTCAGATCTCCTGAATATCTATGATAGATAAAAATAATATATAATAACATCAATATACAATAATAATATAAATACTATTTGCAAGTGTTCCTATCTCAAGAATACCACTGGAGGGAAAATGATGCAGAAAAGTTTAGTGTAGTGCTGTTTGCACAATTGGGAGGGCATCACAGCAGAAGTGTACTATTTTTTTCACAATAGTGATAAGCTAGTCATGATGTGAATTCAGGCAATTTTCAGGTGCACCTTATAAGTTGCAAACTGTTGGGCTAGGATGACTATACAGCATAAAACCTTGGGAATGATGGTCATAGAAATAATAGCTTACTCTGATGAACAAAGGTTTACTCTTCAGGAATTATTATAGATAGGTCACAGTTTTATCTTCTACCAGAATGTGGGTATTTTTATTGACTTTTAAAAATGTAACATCTCAAAAAATGGCAAAACCTCCCATGCTCCTGGATTGGCAAGATTAACATCGTGAAAATGGCAATACTTCCCAAGGCTATCTACAAATTCAACGCGATACCTATCAAAATTCCACCCTCATTCTTCAAGGAAATAGAAGAGGCAATCCAAAAATTCATATGGAACAATAAAAGACCCCGAATAGCAAAAACGCTCCTCAACGGAAAGAACACTGCTGGAGGAATATCAATACCAAATTTCAAACTCTACTATAAAGCCATAGTAATCAAAACAGCTTGGTATTGGCATAAGAACAGACCTCAGGACCAATGGAATAGAATTGAAAACCCAGAAATGAACCTACAGACCTATAGCCATCTAATCTTCGATAAGGAAGCTAAAACAATAGAATGGAAGAAAGACAGCCTCTTGAGTAAATGGTGCTGGCAAAATTGGTTAACTACATGTAGAAAACTAAAGTTAGATCCTTATATATCACCCTGCTCCAGAATCAACTCCAAATGGATCAAAGACCTTGAACTCAAAGCAGACACTCTGAAAACAATACAGGATGGAATAGGAGAAACCTAGGTCTCCTTGGCTCAGGCCGAAATTTTCTGAATAGAGACCCGGAAGCACAACAAATCAAAGAAAGGTTGGACAAAAGGGATTGCATAAGATTGCAGAGCTTCTGCAGGGCAAATGACATAGCTGGCAAGATCAATAGAAAGCCCACCGATTGGGAGAAGATCTTTATTAGCCATACAACGGACAAGGGTCTCATATATAAAATATACTTGGAACTCAAAAAATTAAACCCCCCAACAACAAATCCTCAAAGAAACAACTGCCCAATAAATAAGTGGGCGAAAGACTTAAAGAGAAACTTCTCTGAAGAAGAAAGAAGGATGGCCAATAGACACATGAAGAAATGTTCAACATCCCTAGCCATAAAAGAAATGCAAATCAAAACAACATTGAGATATCACCTCACTCCAGTTAGAACAGCAAAAATCAAGAACTCTAACAACAACAGATGCTGGAGGGGATGTGGTGGGAATGTAAACTTGTTCAACCACTTTGGAAAGCAGTATGGAGGTTCCTCAAAAGACTTCACATAGATCTCCCCTATGATCCAGCAATCCCACTTTTGGGCATTTACCCAAATGTTTACAAACAAGACCACACTAAAGCTACCAGCACAACTATGTTCATTGCAGCATTATTTACCATAGCTAAGATATGGAACCAACCCAGATGCCCCTCAGTAGATGAATGGATCAAGAAAATGTGGTATATATACACATTGGAATTCTATGCCTCCATCAGAAAGAATGACATTTCCCCATTTGTTAGGAAATGGAAAGGTTTGGAAAAAATTATATTAAGTGAAGTAAGCCAGGCCCAAAGAAGCATAGGTCCCATGGTTTCCCTTATTTGCAATATCTAGTATAGGTATGAGTCAAGCGGAAAAGGTCAGATAATGTGATGTTAGGAAAATGAACCCTTAAATATTTATTTTAATGTTTTCGTTTCTTTCATGCATGTGTTTCTAACGCATTTATAAGATTATTTCTTTGTTGCTTTGTATGTCCCTCCCCCACAGTGTAACCCCCGCTTTCACTATATTTGATGTCAGTATAACATGTGGAGGAGATGGGGACAAACAAGTCGTTTAAGGATTCAGGTGGACCTGTTGCAACAATGAGAAGTACAAAATGTCATGTCAAAACCAGCTTTACAATGTCGGTGTGGGGGGGAGGGGGGTATGATTGGGTGCGGTGAGGAGGGAGGCAGGGAAGGGAGGTGAAGGGTAAACAAAGGAGGAGGCTGCAATGCTTGGTAAGAAATGTATGCATTATCCTGCCCATGTAATTGTAGCCCCTCTGTACAGTATGTATTCAACTAAAATAAAATAAAATTTAAAAAAAAATATGTAACATAGCATTGGAAATTTCATCTATTGCAGAATTAATTAAAATGCAAACAGATACTGTTTTAAAGGTCTCTGATATGGTATGATCTAAAAATGATTAGTTAGTAGTCATCTGAATTTTGAAGAATACATAAATTCTGTCCTCTTAACAATTATTCAGTTTTAAAAGTTAGGAGTTTCCGTAGAATTGAACTGTTTTGTGTTTTCGTATGAGATAATGGGGTTTTTTCAACATAAAGGCAAGTATATTGTGAAGATATTGTATAGTTTGATAACATTCAATTTGATGACCGTCTGATAAACAAAGGGGAATAGAATGGTATTTACTATATCAATACAGTGAAATTATATTTTATGTAAGTTATTTTTAATTGAATTTTATTGTCAAGGTGATATATAGAAGGGGTTGCCATAATTGTAAGATGGTGAATATATAACATGTTGAAATTTTTACCCAATACCTCACTTTTCTCACAGTTTTCCTTCACCCCAATATCTTTCACAAGTTGTAATGTAAATTTCCATCATGTTGTCTTGTGAACATTGCTATTACATTGGTTTGTCCTTTGTCCGTTGTCGCGCCATGTTGTTGCTCTTCTTCCCTTCCCTAATTAAGATAAATACATATACAATGACACATGATACTGAAATCAAATACAGCAGGGGACAACCCGTAGGGGAAAACACAAAAGAAAAAAGAATCACAGAGTACATTAAAAACAACAATCACAAAGAAAACCTTTGTTTCCATATGTAGGAGTTCATTTTGCTCATCGTCATCTTATACATAGCTACTGAGCCATTCTGC
Source organism: Dipodomys merriami (assembly GCF_024711535.1). NCBI lineage: Eukaryota > Metazoa > Chordata > Mammalia > Rodentia > Heteromyidae > Dipodomys > Dipodomys merriami. The sequence continues at coordinate 46,457 of NW_027206517.1, read as the reverse complement.
TCATCTGCTAGGAATATCCTAGATATTTCCTACTTGTTACAATTAGGGAAAACATGGAATCTCTTTGTTTGTGTCTTGTTTATTTTACTTAGTAGGATTTTTCCATTTCCATATGAATTGAAAGCATAGAATTCCACAGTGGATATAAATATATATCACATTTTGTCACTTCATTCATCTACTGAGAGGCATGTTGATTTAAAACATGATTGCATGTATGATGCCACCTCTCCAGATATTATAAAATCATGATTTTTATGAAGATAGGATTTCATGGTGGTACAAGTGTTGAGATATCTGGTTAAGTCTAATGTATATCTTGCACTGAATTAAGCAGGAAGATATCAAATATCATGTGGGTTAAAATGGTAGTGACAAAATATTCCCTTGAGAAAGATATAGGAGGCTGCCAGAAGTAAAAAGTAGTTCAGATAATTTTGAAGGATTTAGAAATGCAAGGTCAAGAATGTCTCTTTAAATAAAAATTATGTATTTGGAAGGGCAAAAGATGGGGAGGAGGAAGAAAATGACTGACAGCAGATCATTGTCCCAAGTTAGAGTATAAAAAGACATAAACTACAACTTCCCAGTTAAAAGGAGAGTAATATACTATGTCCCACTTAATTTAGATACATGCAAAATATTTACTTGAGTTTTTCCTACTTTAACCCTCCAAAATAAGTGAAGTCATAAGAAAAATTATGTTATTTCCATTACTTCAACCTGAACACTAACTGTGATGAGCCCTCTTTTTCTCTTTGCACTTGGAAAATAGTCCCTAAGTTGATGATGATGTGGCTGATTAGTCAGAGTTAGTGGCTTCTACTTGTACAATTATCCCAGAAGAGTTTAAAGCAGTTTTCCCCAAGATATCCAACTACATTTTCTTAAGCTGTACTTTGATCACACTCTCACACCTGAGCGCATAATTTGAAATTATACTTCAGCATTTCCTTGGCACATTCTACGTTGTGCCTTTCGCTTTTTTGCACATTCTTTCTGAGTTCATAGTTGCTCTATTTCCATTTCATCTATACAAACTGCTAAGAACATTGTTCAACTACTACTTCTTGTTTGCACAAGATCAGTCTATGTATGAAAGTACTTTGTCCATATTAAGCAATAAGGTAGTACTCACTCTTTGAGGAGAAAAGTTCCACAGTGTAACTCTATGCCCACATTAGAGGATGTAGAATTTAAAGCATTTTGAGACAAACTGATATTAGAATTGAAAGTATCCTTAGGTCAATTTACTTGGAGCTCTTTAGTTTTCCCATGAGAAATATAAATATCCACAAAATCTAGAGCTAATTAGTAAGTATCCGAATTAACACTAGATCCTAGATGTTGTGTTAGTACAAGTCACCATTGTATTATTGTTACATCAGAATCCTTCCCTACTTGCCAATGGGTATGAAAAAATGAAAGAAAGACATTAAAGCAAAATGTCTTATCTTTTTAAGCATTCAGGCATACTGGTGAGGGTAAATTCTGAACTCTTCCATTCCATAAAAGCTTGAAGTTTATAAAAGAATTCCCTACATATAAGAATTTGTTGCAGGTTGATTGACAGGGTTATTTCACCACGGAGATATCACTAACAAGAACTAGAGTTAAATAGAATATATGACAGTTATGATGTGTCAATCGCTATTGAGGCATTTTCTATTCTAAAGAAGAATCAATTCGAGGAGTCTTCAGTCACATCAGTAATGCTGTATGCTCAACCTAATACTTGATGTTACATGTCCTACATTTATAATGAACAGACAGATAAGACATCCAAAGATATCTAAAGATATTTCAATAAAATCCCAAACTAATGTGGATGGATGGCCACACATTGGAAATGTAGGACAAATTAGGCTTGTCTGTGCTGTAGCTCAATTTATAAACTACTGAATAAACAAAGTCTTCAAAAATATTCACACAATACCTATGAGTAATGTTCATGACAGTTATATCTGTACAATTATTCTAAGGTCAGGATAAAAGTATTGGTTCCCAACATTTAAAATCAACAGGATCTGTTGAATTTATGGATTCAGAATTTTATGACTTCACACTCATAAACCAAAATTTTTCAATATGACTTTCACCAAAACAATGTTTTTATTGAACTTGTCTATGTCCTTTTACTTTTCAAATCCAAATAGCATATTTTTTTCAATATCTTCTTGCAAATTCCTTCCTTTACTACTGTCAATCTGTGTTTATTACTTTTTCCATTTCCTTATTTATCTCTTCCAATCTTGTTTATAGTGTTGCCCACATTGCTCACACCTGTGTCAGAACTTTCCTTTTCCTTTTCCCTTCAATAATGCCCCCAATTTTATTACTCTTTTTCATATTCATGGTAGTGGATATTTTGATGATGTTTAAACAGACCTATTTTGCATCTAAACTTTAGAACTATCAGAATTTTCCCCCTAAATCCATCATTTCCACCTGTGGTCCTCATAACTAAGATTAGCACTAACACAGTTGCCAGCCAAACGTGTGTAAGCACATTAGATTTCTTCTTACCCTTCTACTCGCTCCCATCAGATAAGATGAATGATCAAGATTTTCTCAGTTTTTTATCACTCAAATGATTTCTGATTTTTGGGTGATTCTGGTCGTGGGGCCTGAACTCTGGGCCTGGGCGTTGTCCCTCAGTTCTTCAGCTCAAGACTAGCACTCTACCACTTGAGCCACAGCACCACTTCCGGCTTCTTTTTCTCTGCTTATGTGGTGCTGAGAAATTGAACGTAGTGCCTCATGCATGCAAGGCAAGCGCTCTACCACTGAACCACCTTCCGAGCCTCCACTCAAATGATTTCTATATACTCCTTTTTTATGCCCCTGACACCAGCCTGTTTCATTTACTCAACACTGTCACCTCGTCCTAAAACAACCATTTCCAAATTATGCTTTTTCCCCATAGTCTTTTCATATTAGTCCTCTCCATCACCAAATTACTCTCTTTGTAAGCACACAGAGTGAAGAGTTAAGACACAAATTCTAGTATCATTATTTACTCACTACATTGACAGTTGGCCTTACATTTCTCATCTATAAACGGATGTAATCTACCAGAAATAATGAAGAATATATGTGTTGACTTCTAGAGCAAGAAAAAGAAAAAGTGAAGAGTCCTTACATTTTCCACCTTACCTTACAAATAAGGAAAGAGTCAAATTAAATTTATTGGTATAAATTCACAAATTGTTTCCTGGAGAAATAAAAATAAATTTCACCTCCTGGCTCTAAGATCTATGTCCTTTTAATGTAACTACAGATATGTAAGTGGTACTATGTAAATAGTGTCATGTTTTTTCAGATGTATTGAAGAACATACTCTTAATATATCATTGGAAACACTGGTTATTGAATAGTATCTATATGATACTATATCTATATGAACTAGATCTATATGATACTATATCTATATGAACTAATCACACTAAGCTGAAAACTACATCTTAGTCCATCAAAATGTGAAAATAATTAAGTTTATTCATAAGAAAATAATACCAACAAGAAAAGTGTGTACACCTTAGAGAGACTGCAGGAATAACATTAAGGTTTTTACTGTCTCTCCCTGTTTATGTGATAGTATTTCTTGATATTGAAACTCTCCTCTTGTTATTCTTATTGTATGTAATCCAACGCTATTTATTACTATATATTCAATATGGGAAATATAGCTTCAAAAATGTGTAATGTTTTTTCTTTTTCAATCACAATATTGTCATTATCAGGGTACACTGTGGTCATCATCATCCTCATCAAAATTATTATTAGCATCATAAGTGCTAACTATTGAAACTCTGATATGTATCTCTGATTTTGTGAATATTTGTCTTTTGATTAATAATTTTAATGTTACCACTGTGCATGCATCCATATAAAAATTTTGAACAAAGAAAAAAAAAACTAAACCAAAACAGGTAGCTTGACTCTGTGCTTATAACAAATTATAGGATAGATTTTTGAAGTATTGCAATTTCCTAACCAGTATGACTTAACTTCCTCTCTCCCCACCACTACACACAAATATTTAAGAGTTTGAACTGAATTATTTCAAGTAATATACTATAAATATTACTAGAATATCATGTGTGTCTCTAAAATTCCCTTAAAAGTAATAAATGCTACATTCTATTGAAATATTAGTTATTTTATTCTAGGAAACTCTTGGAAAAATAGACTGTATATCTTTGAAACAAAAAGGTAAAAAACAGTAGCATAAAAAGTTTTAGAGAGAGTCTGTTTTCAGAAATATATTTGTATATATATTATGTGTAGAAAGACATACATTTTAGAGATTATTCATTATCAGAAATATATACATATCTCTAAATTTATGTGTAGAACGATGAACATTTTAGTGAAACAAAAATCTTGCAGTATAATTAAAATTAAAAAAAAATACATTGAACCAAGTGCCAGTGACTCACACTTATAATTCCAGCTATTCTTGGTAATGAGGTCTTAGAATTGTATTTGAAACTAGCCCAGACAGAAAAGTACTTGTTTAGATTCTTATCTCCAATTAAACACTAAAAACAGGAATTAGCTCTATGTCTCAAGTTGTGGAGTGCTGGCTTTGAGCAAAAATGGCTTAGGGACAATGCCTAACCTTGCAAACAACATCAAGAACAACAACAAAATATATCACAATAATTTCACAGAAGCATCTTTCACCTCCTGTGAACATTTCTTAGACACATGAATACACGCCCATGGAAAATGTTAGGTTAAAAGTATAGAATATTTACGTCTATGTTAAAGACATGACTATTTAGATTGTTTAAGATATTTAGGTTATGATTCGAAATTAAGAATAATGATAATATATTGGGAATGGTCTTTTATTCTATTTTACGATAGTAATAAAATGATATTTGTAATTATTCTGAAAAAATGCTCTTGCTTGGTTTTTAAATTATAATAAGTGATAAACATTTTTAAATTATTTTCTTAGGAAAGGATAATTTTAATGGTATTAATTCTTTGGTAATTTCAAAACAATTAAGAAAATTATTCCAAGGCTGGTTTGCTCTAAGACTATATTTGTTTTCTTGTTCTAGTTTTCATATGTTCTTACAAATTAAAATTCAAAAAATTCAATGGATGTTGGCATTCAGGATCATCTTCATAGATACTAATAATGGAGTCGCTTAAGTGGAATTATTTTAATTCATTCGTTTTTGTCACAAATAAATCAAGAAGATTGTGTATTTTGTTTCTTTTCACGTTATTGGCTCTTATCCTGAGAATATTTTTTCTAGTAAAGTAGAGAAAAGCAATTGGATTGAGCAAGTAACATATGGGTATCATAAAATGCAGATGCATAGATTTGTGTTTTCTATCATTTGCTAAAAGTTTCTTTCAGAAAAGGTTATCAATTTCGTATAAGTGATGTGTAATTCCTAGATCTTCCAGTTATCACATTCATTTTTGATTGGGTTATCTCTGCATAAACTCAAAAAAACAGACAAAAAAACTCAAAATGAACAGAAATCACATCTTTGTTTTAGAAGCTGTAGTTTACAAAGAACTTTTAGCCAACACCAAAAACATCTTTTTAGGTATTTTGCATTTTGTGTGAAGAATTTTTAACTATAGTTTTATTTTTTTGCTGACATGAAATTCACATGCAATATATTATCTCCTTTCATTGTATACATTTTAGTGCTTTGTAAGTGAATTGTACAATCATAGGTTTTCCAAGCCGAATTTTCACAAACTTGCATTTCTTCAAATAGAAATGCTATACATTTTATAACAGATATTAAAATAGATATAAAATTCAGTTACAGGAATTTGTCCTGCATACATCTTGTATAGGGTGTCTTTTCAAAATTTGTTTTGGGGAATTATTTCCACATTCTCACTCATACTGTCCAAGTGCACTGTCAGTGAACTACATTCCCGATCCATATAAGTTTTTTACTTCTCTTTAATAGTAAGTGGAAGTGTAATGGCTAGAACATATACAATTCTCTTTGCCCTTTTGGAAGACTTGAAAACTTGCTTGCTAAAATGACTGCAGTATTACACAAATCATTCTGCTATGCGGAGTATATAAATTTCTCCACAAATGCATTAATATTTTGTGTCATTTTTTATATTATGGTCATACTAGTGAACTTTCTTTTTCTTTTTTCTTACATACTAAAGAGGAGCTTAATTCATATACTCCTCCTATTGACTATTAATTTACATATGTTCTTTATAGAAATATCCTGTTCAGGAAAAATTTATACAGAATTAGAAGATATAAAACTACTTAAGATTCAGGATCATTGTAGCATTAATATTGTAGCATTAACAAATATGTGCCCTCTATCTGTTGGATATGTTTTCACTACTTTCATAGAATTAAGAAAGGTTTTCAGTTGATATTAGTTTATTCTTGCTTTTCTTTAGCCACTAATGCTTTCCATGTCAAATTTTTGGAAACCTTTACTGATCCATTGTCATGAATTTTTACATTTATGTTTTGTAAGTTTTTACAACTCACTTTATTTTTTTTATTTTTTTTATTTTTAAATTTTTTTTATAATTTTATTTTAATTTTTGTATAAGGTTTGAAGTAGTAGCCTAAGATCATCCTTTATAACTAGAGAGGCAATAATGCCTCTAAAATTCTATTTTTATTTCATTAAGTCATGGAATCCTTTTCAAAATCGATTGACAATAAAACTAAGAATTTATTTTTGATAAATCTGTTATATTCTTCTATGTGTCAGTTTTTTCACTAATAAACATGATAATAAGATTCAAATCTAGTATGAGGGCTCAAGCTACACCATTTTACAAGATTGTTCTGACTGACCTGAATTCCTTGAATTTACATGTTTTATTGAGCATACATGTTTTATTGAGCATACATGTTTTATTGAGCAGGTGGACCAATATTCTACAGATATCTAGATGTTTGATAGTCACCCATATTTTGCACCTTGTGAAAACACAAGACTCCATATATAGGGAAAAATGTCTTTAGAGAATGCTTAAAACAACTAAAATTAATTTAGGAATAGTTAAGATTTAGATAACACTATAGCATTATAAAGTTGAATGATTACGACTTGAGCTGTACTACAGAGGAGAGTGAGAATATAGAATGATGTAACACCTAGGAGCTGTATGTCATTGTTATTGGGTTTCAAAAACAGAAAAACTTCAGACAAGAGAAGGAGGAAAATAATCAAAGTGTCCTTAATCAAGTTTCTTTTTAATCCACCTAAGAGTGTGGACTGAGAGTCAGAGAAGATGGGAAAAATAAAATAGAAAATAAAGCATTGTATAGACCTGTTACAATGTAAAGAAATTGTAATAGGAATATGATAATTAATTTCCAAAGAAATAAAGGAAACAATAGGTAAACTCTAAAGGCAAAAAGAATGAAGAGAGAAAAGAAGCAAAGTAAAACCTTTATCAATAACAAATACAAGAATTTGGAAGTGAAAAAGAAGTGGAAATATTCTAAATAACAATAAAATAACAATAAAAATTGCTAACATGGATAGAAAATGGATCACATTTTATCATATAATTTTGAAAAAACATACTAGGAATGAAAATTTAAAAGTCATCATTTAAAACACTATTTACATTATAACTACACAGTATAGTTCAGTGGTAAAATCTTGTTATAGCATATGTGAAATAATGGTGTGATCTCCCAAGCATTACAAAGTACACACAAAGCACACACACACAAAAACCACATAAACACACACACACACTCACACACACACACACACATACACACACATACACACACATCACATACACATATTTAGAATATTGATATTATAATAGTAAATAGAGGAAATTATCACAAATAATAAAAATAGGGTAAGGTATGAAATCATAATATTGATCATACTATTTAAACGTTTAGTAGAAATCAAAGAGTCATGATATACTTGGATTCTTATAGATTAAGTAAATTGAAAATTAAGAAATAGAAGAGATGAGAAACTTTGCAAATAACTTTTAAATAATAAAAATTTTGAAACATGTATCTTTTTATTTTGACAAAAGTTTAATGTTACTGGTGCTTTAACCTCAACAATTAGAATATGATAACCAGGTGCTCTCTATCTCGCTATGGGTGGCTAGATCGCTAATCATTTCACTCTAGATATTTTTATGATAAGGTCTCAGAGTTTCTCAGGCTCTCCCGAATTACAAACCCTATTTGCAGTTCCTACCATAGGTAGAAAATGGAAGCCACAAATCACCATGCCCAGCTCAAATTTTTTTTTTTAATTCTAGTACAAATATTTACAAAAAAGTGACCAGGAAATGAAACCTTTCTTTATATAGTATGTGCTTCTTGAAAATACAGTAATTATTTGTTACCTGGAAAAATATGTTTAGAACTATAAGAAAATCAATTTATTTATATTCACTAACCATATAAAAATTAAGAAAATAATTTTAAATATTCACATGTTAAATATTTTAAAAGCAACATATATGTGTCTGAATAATTACATGTGTAAAAATCATGCAAAATTAAATTAACTAATCCTACAACTCTGAAAAAAGAATTATCCTAAAGAAACAAGAAAATAAGTAATTAAGATCAAAATTTGAAATATAGAAAATAAAATGAAGTGTACTCTTTAGTTGACTTAAGTAACTCTAAACCCTTTTTATATCAATTTTATAATAAAAATGCATGAACAAAGAAAGCAAAAGTACATTTGATCAATAGCAACAGCAAAAGCATCAGAAATTGAGTGTACAAAAAAAAATCGATGGAGGGGATATCAATGTTCCTTCCGAAAGAAATGTACTCATTACCTTATTTATGTAACTGTAACCTCTCTGTACATTACCTTTACAATAAAATTATATTGAAATTAAAAATAAAACAAATAACATAGCAATTAAGAATTCTTAGAAGCCATTAGTTAAAAACTTTATAAAAAACTGCCCCAAGTACCCAAGGATTATACTTTGATGATACCATTTAAATACTTAAACTTCAGCAGAAAAGCAAAATGTTTAAAAACTGTTACAAATAAAGTAATAAATCAGAATATATTACTATAATAATCATTGGATGGATTTTTAGTGGCAGTCAAATATGTAAGAAATGAGGTAATATGCCCTTCGTTTGCACTTAATAAGTGAGAAAGAATTTTCTAGGTCTTTTAAAATATATCATAAATTTAATGAAGAAACTATTCTGTCACACCATATAATAATCAGATAAAGATGATATTAGAGCAAAGAACAGATTGTACAAAGATTTGGGATGTTAATGTATGTACTTATTTTGGTTTTGGAAAATTGTGGGGATTTCAACTTGGGGTATTGTTATTACTAGGCTGGCATTATATCAGTGGTCAATTTTAGGATAGGGGTTCCCTTTCTACAAGAACATGCACCTAATCTGTCCTTTTGTCCTTCCCATCATCAATGGCATCAGAGTTGCACACCAACTTGTCTAGCTTCCTGGGTCCTGCAGTCCTTCCAATCTTAGTCTCTAGATAGTGCAGGATGGTGGAAATGATCCAATGCACCCAGCTATAAATTGCGAAGGAACTCCCCTAAAATTTGTCCTAGTTTCTGTTCTCAAGCCTCCTAAGTAGTTAAGAGTACAGATTGGAGCCCCTGGTGCCAAGCAGTAACAGTATTTTTAAAGCAATTAGACATATATAAATGACAGGCTTGTGATAACCTCAGGAAAAGAATAAAAAGAGCAGTGAAGCATAGAGGACAGATAAAATTTTAACTAGCTACTCAGAGGGTGAATCAGCTTAGCTAACTACTCAGGAGGCCGAGATCTGAAGACCACTGTTCAAAGCCAGTCCAATCGTGAAAAAAACATATGATTATCTCCAAATAACCAGAAGTGCAGCAGTGGCTCAAGTGGTAGACCACCATCCTTGGGCAAGATACTTAGAGCAGGAATGATGAATGCATGCATGAGCACATGAACATGCATGTGTGTGTACAGGCAGGTGTGCACACACACACAAATGAGTATTTCAATGCACAGTTCCTTATTTTTTAACTTGCTGTACTTTATTTCCCTGTATTAGTTCACAAATTAACAAAAATCAGCTAAGCACCTATTTACATACAACTCATCATGTTTATCTAAAGTCTAATCTCCTTTGGCAACCTGCTTTTATTTGACCCAAAAGTAAATTATTTAGTAGATCAATTCATCTCCCTAAACTCTGTAATGTTAGATGATTGTTTAAGTTCTTCCTAGAAATATAATTTTGTGAAATCCTTCATCAAGAAGCATATTTCTTTAATGAAAAGGGAAGCCTATGGGAAAAAAAATTAAACTATAGGTTTTACTCCTCCTGCCAAGCATCTGGAAATTTATTATCTTCATACAATCCATGAGATGTCTGTGTATGCCATAGATGGCTGTGAATATAAAAAGACCCTTCTAAGCACAAAGAATTCGTATACCATTAATAGGTATGAAGGATTTTTTTTATTATCCTGAAAATACCATACAAAGGAGTTACAATTACATGGGCAAGATAATGAGTACATTTCTTATCAAGCATTGTTGCCTCCTCCTGTGTTTCCCCTTCCTATTCCCTTCCATCTCAACTCTCCTGCCCCCCCATTATACCCTGCCTTGCAAAAGTTTTAAAGTTCGTTTTTCGACATAACATCTTGTACATCTCATTGTTACAATGGATCCAACTCTCCCTTTTTAAACGATTTGTTTTTTTCCCTTCCCCTCCACAATTTATACCAACATAAAATAAGTGATAATAGGGGTTATATCGTGGGGGAGGAATAAGCAAAGCAACAAAAATTCATATTATAAATGTGTTAAAAACAATTGCATGAAAAAAATATTTGAATACTTATCTTGGGGTACATTTCACCTAACATGAATGAATCTTACCTTTTCTGCTTGTCTCAGACATATACAATTTATTACCAATAATGGAAACCATGGGGCATATGTGTATTTGGGCCTGGCTTACTTCACTTAATATAATTTTTTCCAAGACTTTCATTGTCCTAAAAATGGGGCAATGTCATTTTTTCTAATGGATACAAAAATTCCATCGTGTATATATATCACAATTTTTTGATCCATTCATCTACTGAGGGGCATCTGGGTTGGCTCCAAGCTGAGCTATGGTAAATAATGTTGCCATAAACATAGTTGTGCTGGGAGCTTTAATGTGGTCTTCTTTGTGATCATTTGGGTAAATGCCCAAAAGTGGGATTACTGGGTATAGGGGAACTCTATGTGGAGGCTTTTGAGAAACCTCCATACCACTTTCCATAGTGGTTGAACAAGTTTACACTCACACCAACAATACAATAAGGTTACCCTATTCACATCTCCTCCTACACCTGTTGTTATTAGAGTTCTTGATTTTAGCCATTATAACTGGAGTGAGGTGGTATCTCAATGTCGTTTTGATTTGCATTTTCTATGGCTAGGGAGTTGGAGCATTTCTTCATGTGTCTATTAGCCATCTTTCTTTCCTCTTCAGAGATGTTTCTCTTTAAGTCTTTAGCCCACTTATTTATTGGGCAATTGTTTCTTTGAGGATTTGTTGTTGGGGGGATTTAATTTTTTGGAGTTCCAGATATATTTTAGATATGAAACCCTTGTCCATTGTATGGCTAGCTAAGATCTTCTTCCAATTCATGGGCTTTCTATGGATCTTGCTAGCTATGTCCTTTGCCATGCAGAAGCTCTGCAATTTCATGCTATTCCATTTGTTCAACTTTTCTATGATTTGTTGTGTTTCTGGGTCTCTAGTAAGAAACTTTTGGCCTGTACCAAGGAGATCTAGGTTTTCTCCAATTACATCCTGTAATGTTTTCAGAGTGTCTTCATGACTCCGAGGTCTTTGATAATTTGGAGTTGATTCTGGTACAGGGTGATATACAGGGGGATATATAAGGATCTAGATTTAGTTTTCTACAACTAGTTAAACAATTTTGAGAGCACCATTTACTGAAGAGGCTGTCTTTCTTCCATTCTACTTTTTTTAGCTCCCTTATCAAAGATTAGATGGCTGTAGGCCTTTAGGTTCATTTCTGGGGTTTCAATTCTATTCCATTGGTCCTGAGATATGTTCTTGTGCCACTACCAAGGTGGTTTTATTAGTATGGCTTTGTAGGAGAGTTTTAAATTTGTTATTGATTTCCTCCAGCACTGTTCTTTCTGTTAAGGATCATTTTTGCTATTCGGGGTCTTTTATTGTTCCATATGAATTTTTGGATTGCCTCTTTTATTTCCTTGAAGAATGAGGTTGGAATATTGATAGGTATCACATTCAATTTGTAGATAGCGTTGGGAAGTATTGCCATTTTCATGATGTTGATCTTTCCAATCTAGGAACATGGAAGTTTTTGCCACTTTCTAAGTCTGTTTTGATTTCATTTTTTAGGTATGTAAAGTTTTCATCATAGAGTTCTTTCACTCCTTTGGTTATGTTAATTCCTAGATATTTTATTTTTTTGTGGAGCTATTACGAATGGAATTGCTTTCCTAATTTCAGCTACACTTTTCTCATTGTTGGCATACTGTAAAGCCATTGATTTTTGAGGGTTATTTTCACACCCTGCTATTTTGCCAACGTTTTGAGTCACCTTGAGTAAATTGGGAGCAGAGTCTTTAAATACAAGATCATGTGCTCTGCAAGGAGGGAGAGTTTTACTTCTTCTTTCCCTATTGGGATCCCCTTTATGTTTGCATCTTCTCCACTTGCTGTAGATAGGAATTCTAATACTAGATTGAAGTGCAGTAGAGAGAGTGGGCATCCTTATCTCGTTCCTGAGTTTAGAGTAAATAGCTTTAGTTTTTGTTATACACAGCCTTTATTTTATTGAGGAATGTTCCATGGATTCCTAATTTTTCCAGGACCTTCACCATAAAGGGTTCTTGGATCTTGTCAAAGGCTTTTTCTGCATCTATTGAGATAACCATGTGGTTCTTATCCTTGCTCTTGTTGATGTGATGAATTATGTTAATTGATTTGCATATATTTTTGCATATATATTTGCATATAATTCATATATTGAAGCAGCTTTGCATCCCTGAAATGAATCCTGTTTGATTGTGGTGTATGATATTTTGGATGAATTGTTGAAGTCAATTAGGCAAAATTTTGTTGAGATGCTTTGCATCAATGTTCATCAAAGAAATGGGTCTACAGTGCTCTTTCTTTGATTAGGGTTTGGGATGAGGGTTATGATGGCTTCATAGAAAGCGTTCGGTAGTGAACTTTCTCTTTCAATTTCATTGAAGAGTTGGAGGAGTATTGGTGTGAGCTCTGCTTTGAAGGCCTTGTAGAATTCTGCTTTAAAACCATCTGGTCCTGGGCTTTTCTTAGATGGGAGGTCTCATTGCTGTTTCTATTTCAATGCTTGATATGGGCCAATTAAGATGGTTTAACTCATCTTGGTTTAGTTTCGGGATGTCAATATTTGCCAGGAAAAGGTCCATTTCTGCCAAGTTCTCAAACATATTAGCCTAAAGTTTTGAGCAGTATTCCTTTATAATGTTCTGAATCTTGGTTGTTTCTGTAGTGATGTTTCCATTCTCATCTCTGAGTTTATTTATTTGGGTGTGTACTCTTCTTTTTCGGATGAGATTTTTTAAGGGTCTGTCAATTTTGTTAATTTTTTTCGAAGAAACTTCTCATTTTGTTGATTCCTCCTATGGGTTTTTTGTATTCTAATTCATTTAATTCTGAGAGAATTTTAATTATTTTTTCCATCAACTGGATTGGGGTTTATCTTGATGCTCTTTTTCAAAGAGTGTCGAATCTCATTAAATTGTTGGTTTCAGATCTCTCCAATTTGTTGATGTAGGAACTCAGAGCTATAAACTTGCCTCTGAATCGTGCCTTTGCTTCGTCCCGAGGAGCAGATAATCTCTGTGCTAATTTTTGTTGAATATCATGAACATTTGAAATTCATTTCTAAGTTCTTCCATGACACACTGGTGTTTCAACAATGTGTTTTTCAGCCTTCAGGTGTTACTGGATTTTCTTTTGTGGCTTTTTGTGTTGAGTTCTAATTTTATTCCCTTTTGGTGTAAGAGAATGCAAGATATGAATTCAATGTTTCTGAATTTTGACAAGTTTGACTTGTGACCTAAAATGTGTTGTATTTTGGAAAATGTTCCATGTGCTTCTGAGTAAAAAGTGTAATCTGATGCTGCTGGATGAACATTCGCTAGATGCCTGCTAAATCATTTGTTGTATGCACTGGTTTAAATTGGCGTTTTCTGTTGAGTTTTTGCCGAGTTGATCTATTTAGTGAGGATAGTTGTGTGTTAAAGTCCCCAACAATTAATGTATTTGGATCTATTTGAGATTTAAAGTAGTATTTCTTGGATAAATTTGGGTGCACTATTGTTTGGCAAATATTTAGAATTGTAATATCCTCTTGAAGGAGAAATCCCTTAATTAGTATGTAGTAACCTCCTATATCTCTTCTCAATAATTTTAATTTGAAGTCTATTTTATCTGATATTAGGATTGCAACTCCTGCCTGTTTATGGGGGCCGTTTGCTTGGTAGATTTTGTTCCAGCTTTTCATTTTCAAAATGTGTTTGTTTTTTTATGGGCAAGTTGTGATTCCCAAAGGTAGCAGATAGAAAAATCTTGCATTTTAAACCAACTAGACAGTCTACGTCTCTTAATTGGAGAGTTACATTCACTAATATTGAGAGATAGGACCTAGTGGTATTTGGGTGTTCCTTCCATTTTATCTACCTTCTTGGGTGCTACGCCTTCTGGGTTCTTCCTATGGTTCTTGGATTCTGTTTGAGTGTGGTTTCTTGGCCTTTATTATGGTCTTGTTGGTTTTCAATGTGTAGGACATCTTTAAGTATCTTTTGAAGAACTGATTTGGTGGAGATATATTGTTTGTTTGTCTTTGCTATGGAAGATTTTTATTTGACCTTCAGTTATGAAGGAGAGTTGAGCATACATATAGAAATATTTTAACATATTTTTGTATCTACAGTAGATTTATGAAATCATCCTTCATTATAAAATAACGTGGAAACAAGTTTAATGAGGATCAAAGCAAAGAGAATTGTCACGTTTCTTGTTTTTGAATGAAATATGAATTGTGAGAATCAGTTTGAGGAAAACATTTAACAAAATGGATAATGACTATTAATTTCAATCTCTTTATTTGCCCATATCGTGCATCCTCACACATGAGTGTCAAAGTCAAACCAAACTTTTTTGTCTTTGTATTTAAATCACCTTATAATTTAGCGGATAGGTGAAGTAATCAAATAAAGATTAAAATAATAGTAACTGAGACTATGAGTTAGAGCTGAACATTATTTTAAATATGATAATAGCTAATTAAATTCCATATCTCTTACTTTTATTCTATTGTCATATCCCTTATGCTCACATTAGGAAAGTACATAGAAGATTCTCACTAAATTATGTGTAAAATTATGAAAAAATTTATTAAAAGAATATGGGCACATTGGGGCTGGGAAAGTGGCTCAGTGGTAGAGCTTTTACCTTGCATGCATGAGGCCCTGGGTTTGATTCCTCAGCACCACATAAGCAAAAAGAAGAAAGCCGGAAGTGGAGCTGTGGCTCCAGTGGTAGATCGCTAGCCTTGAGCAGAAAAGCTGAGGGACAGCGCCGAGGCCCAGAGTTCAGGCTCCTCAAATGGACAGAAAAACAACAACAAAGAATATGGGCACAGTGTGATTTTAGGTGATTGAGACCTGTAGGGGGTAGTGTGTTTTTGAGGATTTGATAAATGTGATGGAGATGAAGGAAGGGATGTGCTTATTCTGGAAAATTGGCTAGAGGATTGCTCCCAGAAAAATAGGGTTAATTCTTCCAAAAGGTTACACTAAAATCACTCTCACAATCATGTTCACTACTGAACTATTTACTGTAGAGAACTTATGGAAACAGCCCAGACGACCTTTAGTGGAGGGATGGTTGGAGAAAGTGTTGCACAAATACAAAATCAGATCGCACCCATCCATTATAAAGACTGTTACAGCATTTGCAAAGAAATGGATAGATCTAAAATTATAAGTAAACGAAGTCAGAGCCAGACACACAAAGGATGCGCATTTGGAAGCCAGAATTTTATGGAAGTTAAACAACAGTATTAATCAAAGCATGCTATTTGCAGAGGAGTATTTATCTATCTATCTATCTATCTATTTATTTATTTATTCATTTATTTATTTATTTTTGGGTCCGGTCATGGGGCCTGAACTCTGGGCCTGGGCACTGTCCCTCAGCTCTTCAGCTCAAGGCTAGAGCTCTACCACTTGAGCCACAGCGCCACTTCTGGCTTTTTTCTTTTTGCTTATGTGGTGCTGAGGAATTGAACCCAGGGCCTCAGGCATGCAAGACAAGCAATCTACCACTGAGCCACCTTCCCAGCCCTGCAGAGGAGTATTTAAAAGGTGTAATTTCTTATAAAATTGAACTTTTAATCCAACAAAATGAATACCAGGAAACTATCACTTGGAAAAAGTGAGGGGAAGTCAAAGGGAAGGAATAAAGAGAATTCTGGAAGTAGAGAGTGAAGCCATAATATTCAATGCAGATAGTATGAAACTTGAAAAAATGAAAGTGGGGTGAGGTTTGGAAGGATGTGAGAAAGTTATGTAAAGATCCATTGTACTTATAAACTGATTCGTTGAATGGAAAATCCTTTGTACAAATATTTTATAAAAATATAATTGAAAATGATGGAAACATCTGATCTTAAACCGTGAGTCAATATGATAATTTCCTTCTCAGAAATTTTCTTTGCAGGTATTTTCCTCATAATGATAGAAAAGTGAACAACACAATGAATATAAATACATCACTTTGCATATCCTAAATAGACACAATATAAAAATCACAATAAAAATATTAGAATATATCACATGATAAAATAACAGGTAGAAAGTATCAAACTCTGATTGTTTTTCCAAGTATTTTACCTTTGGTATCTAATTTAATCCTCACAATAATCCCATAAAGTGGAACTACTTCTATTTTTAATTCTAAGATTATGATATTTAAGCCTTCAGAGTTGGAATTACTAGTACAACATTGCACACACGGTAAGTGTTAGCCTGCATTCAATTCCCACCATATGAAATAACCTCATTCTATTTGATAACTAAATACTAGCACTCAGTCTACTAATTCTAGGAAAATTTCCCAAAATTATTGTGCACACTCTAATAATATTTCACTTTATCTTTCTTAGAATATAGGTAACTAAGCTGGATACCGGTGGCTCACTCCTACAATGCTAGCTACTCAAGAGGCTGAGATCTGAGGATTGTGGTTCAAAGCCAGCTCGGGCAGGACAGATTGTGAGACTCTTATCTCTAATAAACCACGAGTAAACTGGAAGTGGCACTGTGTTCCAAGTAGTAGAGCTCTCGCCTTGAGTAGAAGAGCACAGGGACAGTACCCAAGCCCAGAGTTCAAGCCCCATGACCAACAACAACAACAACAAAAAAAGAAAATAAGTAACTGTAATATGAAAACTCCAAGTTTATTTTTTTTTCCAATAGTAGCCCTTTATTGACAAGTTTGGAATTCCTCACGTAGAGTTTACAAATATAGTAGAATATTTTTACTTCCCACAAGCTTGATTTTATATTAGATAAGTGTTTTATTCAGAAAGGAATAAAAAAGGTTAATTAAGCCCACACACTTCGCAAGGGCTACAGCAGAGAATAGGGAACGCTGAAGCTGAATTGTGAAACCTGGAAAGTGTTTGAGAGGTTGGAGCACTACCTAGACATCACTGGGAACCCTGAAAGGTGACCATGGAAGGGTTAAAACAGACAGCTCTGGAGAGGGTGAAGAGACTGGGATGCTGCCCCCCCCCATCCCATTTCTTTAGGCTACCAGCTGTGCTGGGGATCTTGTAGGCTGTACAAAAGACCTTCACAGCTTAACCTTGGGCTAGGTAAGTGGATATCATGTCTGGACTTTCCTGGACAGCAGTCTCCTGTCTCAAAAGAATAAGAGAACTAGTGTCTCTCAAAATTCTGTTTTAGCTCTGATTGTAATATTAATTTAGATGCTTTATATTTTGCATATATCCATGGTAACCTTCCCTGTTGGAACTCAAATAAATATGCTTGTTTGTGGGTACTTGGGGCCCAAATGCCAAGAGACCCCCTGGTACCCACTGATTCTCATCTCTCATCTCTTCTCTATCTTGGCCTTTTCTAATTTTCTTTGGCCAAGTATCTTGGCCTTGGGTTGCAGTTAGCAATAGAGAGTTGAAATGTTCATGCAGAAAGGTCTTTTTGTTGATACCATTGTCACTGAAGCCTTGTGAAGATGGTAAACATTTTTCTTTTTTTTTTTTTTTTTTAATTGTATTTTATTTTATTTGAGAACATACTGTACAGAGGGGCTACAATTACATGGGCAGAATAATGCATACATTTCTTACCAAGCATTGCAGCCTCCTCCTTTGTTTACCCTTCACTTCCCTTCCCTGCCTCCCCCCTCCCCCCACCCAATTTTACCCCCCTCCCCCCACCCAATTATACCCCCCTCCCCCCCCCCACACCGACATTGTAAAGCTGGTTTTGACATGACATTTTGTACTTCTCATTGTTGCAACAGGTCCACCTGAGTCCTTAAACGATTTGTTTGTCCCCATCTCCTCCACATGATATACTGATATCAAATATAGTGAAAGCGGGGGTTACACTGTGGGGGAGGGACATACAAAGCAATAAAGGAATAATCTTATAAATGCATTAGAAATACATGCATGAAAGAAACGAAAACAGTATGGAGGTTCCTCAAAAGACTTCACATAGATCTCCCCTATGATCCAGCAATCCCACTTTTGGGCATTTACCCAAATGTTTACAAACAAGACCACACTAAAGCTACCAGCACAACTATGTTTATTGCAGCATTATTTACCATAGCTAAGATATGGAACCAACCCAGATGCCCCTCAGTAGATGAATGGATCAAGAAAATGTGGTATATATACACAATGGAATTCTATGCCTCCATCAGAAAGAATGACATTGCCCCATTTGTTAGGAAATGGAAAGGTTTGGAAAAAATTATATTAAGTGAAGTAAGCCAGGCCCAAAGAAGCATAGGTCCCATGGTTTCCCTTATATGCAATATCTAGTATAGGTATGAGTCAAGCGGAAAAGGCCAGATAATGTGATGTTAGGAAAATGAACCCTTAAATATGTATTTTAATGAAAACTCCAAGTTTATTAACAATTTATACCTCCCTGGTGAAAGGAACTGATGAACTATAACATTCTTGATTTCTAGCTCAAAATAGTAGAAACCATATTTTATCCCTTCTCTCAACACTGCACTGCCTGGGGACCCCATCTCTGGCTAACACAGTCTTACTGAAAGAATGACCTGCCCAATTCCTCATGGAAACACTGCAAGTCTTTTGGAGCAATCGTTTCAACATTGTAGCTCACCTAAATTGTTTATCATTAGAAGTATTGTGATTGCTTTTTATACCCAACGTTTTGAGAGAAATGTACTACTTTAAAATGTTATTAAAGAAAGACTGATATAAAAATCACTTTTGACCCCAGATAAATATTTTACCTTTCATATACCCAAAAAGGCAGTCTGATATATCATTAATAGTAGGAACGAGAGTTTAAAAATCATAGACACCAAGACCTAAGTATGAATTAAACACTCTCCAACTTGTGAATACAATTGGTTTAAAAAGACATCAATACTACTGCATTTTTAATTCCATATGATAATGAAATTGATTCCCTATGATAATGATAATGATAAACTATTAACACTTAAAAATAACTCATTTTCTTGGGAGTAGGACACAAAACACAAGGTTAATCCTACCACATTTAAAAAGACCTTTATTTATACTCAAAACTCACTCATAACTATAGATTCTAAAACTAACTGAAGTACAGAGACACAAAGGATATCATTTAATTGCATCATGTTCATTCAATGGACTGTTAATAGAAAACAAAGTTATACTAGTAATTAGCTTACCGAATTCACTTACATTTTTTATTCTATTCCATTTACTTTGATAAAAACTGGGTTTTCATAAAATGACCCATAAAAAAGACTATAAACCCACTTACATTTTCAGATCTTAACAATATTTATTTCAGAAATTTTAGCTCTACAGTCAATGAACTGAAATAATACTAAAATATTCAAAGGATTTTCAGAAATTGAAAGACTTGCTCTGGGCTGTTATGTATATTGGAAAAGATATTCAAAAAGCCTTATTTGTTAAAGTTGCCATAGTTACTCCCACAAAAGAGCCATTAGTTAAGATCCCTGTGCATGTACAAAACACCTTCAAATGCATCCACAATCTGTACATGCACATCCTTTTTGTTTATTCGTTTTTGAAAGGAATATCTAACAAGCATATCCACAATACTTATTTTCAGTCAATAAGATGGGATCTTCAAACGTAATATGGGTTTGATTATCTCTTAGTGAGAATAGATATGATCTTGTAAAGAAAGTTATTTTCAACAGAAATCCGGAAAGGGTTTATCCAACTTGTGTTTCACAGGAATAACCAGAGAGTAATACCTGTTTGGTCAAGTCGGTCCAAATCGCTCCATGAATGTATCTTAAAAGTATAACCAATTTAAGAAGTCAAATACGTATTGTGTACTGACAATCATCTTACAGCAAAATAACTTACGACCTAATTATGTCTGTATCTTCTTACACAACATACAATAAGAGCTGAAAGCGATCTCTTTATCTAACTTAATGTTATAAATGTTTGATTATGATGACGTTATTATTAGACAAATAATATGTACAGAAGGGTGGTTCCACTGAAATGACATGACAGAACACTGGTATATAAAAACATTCCAACACAGTTAGCTCTTTTCAGCCTCACCGTGTCCACATTGGCAAGCAACATTGCAACAGCACATGCACACATATACACATGCACACATGTTTGCACATGTACACACACATATACATGCATGCTAAATTCATGGTTTATTGTACAAAAAAGTTCAAATAAAATGTTAGTGATTAGGACAAATGATAATATGCCTTATTAAAAAATAATTCATAAACCATCACCACACGTTACATTTTACCTGCCTCTCCACATGTGACCACTTAATTTATTTTTAATTAATTAATTACGTTAATGATTCATTTGTTTGGTGCTAATACTAGGGCTTGAACTCAGGCCCTGGCTTTGTCCCAGAATTTACTTTTTGTTTCAGTTTTCTCAAGGCTAGCATTTTACTGCTTGTACCACAGCTCCATTTTTAGCTTTTGCTGGTTATTTTCAAATCAGATTCTAATGGACTTTTTTTTCTTGGTCTGCTTTCAAAACACAATCCTCAGATTTCATCTCTCTGATTAACTACTACTAAAGACATAAGCTATCAGTGTGGCTTCTACTTTTTCCTCTATAGTTATCTATTGCACTTACTTAGATAGTAATTTAAAACTTAGAGAATAGAAGCAAGATGAACAGTGATGATACTGTCCTGTCAGAAATTCAAGTTAGTAATATAAATTTATTCTTAAGAGCATACACAAACAATACCATGATATAGTGTAAGAGAACTCATTATTGAACATATGACCTTGAAGAGCTTTCTGATAGATCCATTATTTGTTAGTACCCAACATTAGAAAAATGTCTGAGGCATTGGTAAAATAGAAGTCCTTTGCATGACTACATACATTCCTTGTTTTTTAAAGACACTTGCTTTCATCTAAAAAGGAGGCTTGTCTATTGTCCTCATGTGATTTTGATGATTTAACATGCTTAGTGAGAAGGTCAAAATGTATTAGTAGTCCTTAACTATCAATTCACATTTTTCTTCTTGTAGAATATAATGATCAAATCAATAGTTCAGAATCAGCAAGCAATAGTTCAGAATCATGCTTCCAGTGCAAGTGGATCACCAGTAAGAAATCCTCAATACCAATTTCCACAAAGTTTTTTCACAGGTACAATCTCCCTGCCTTCTCTGCTGCTATACTACCTTCCTATTCCTTCATTGTACAGGAAAAGTGTGATTTAACTGATTTCAGTCAGTTCTGTTACTAGAATTATCAAGGACTTAGTTTATTGTCTGTAATTTGGTCAAAGTTATATCTCGTTATGTAGGCTACTAAAAATGTATTTACTAATTTCAAGTAAATACATAAATTCTATTTCCATCTTTTTTAAAAACTAAATTTTGTTTGCTCTATAAATTGATCAGAGGCATGGATTTTGTGGCTAGATAGGTCATTGCACATCGGTCTCTTTCTCCCTTTCTTCATTCTCATAGATAATATGATTGCTCCATAATTATTCTAATTTATTTTGCTTTTATTTATTTGCTTGCCTCATTTCAGTTTTTGCTCTGCCATTTCCCAAATCATTTATATAGAAGGCATTATTTCCTATTTTCTCATTCCTAGAATAAGCTTCACATGAAGACATCATTGATCCTCATTTTCAGTGTGTACAATTGAATATGGAGGAACATCTTTCCTCTACTCTCCATCAATTCCCTACTCTCCAGCTAGAATAATTTCGAATAGTAAAATTGGAAAAAAAGAAATTAAATCATGGTGAATAAACAGATGCAGAAAATTCACAGGATATTTCTGACCAGTTCAACCAATGTGAACTATTAGGGAAATACATGGCCATCTCATTCCCACTGGCACTCAAAATCTCTGGTTAGGCAATTCTAAGGAATATGAGGAACAAGACGAAAAAGTAAGGAATGTTATCAATTAGAGAAAAAAATGGAGAAAGATCCAAGCAAATTTCTTCATTGGGCTGCCAAAAATATTTGGCTTACTACAGTGCAGAGACTTCTTTCCCAAAAAGGCCACTCATGTGAATAGTAGGGATGACGATTAGTATACCCCTCTTCATTGAGAGCCTACAGTGGACAGTTAGACATTGTCAGTGAGTTTGTGTCTCTATTGGCACATGCAATAACTGTGGCTGACTGGACACCCCTGCACAGTGCATATTTGTGGAATAATACCAGAGTGGCTTCTTTCTTACTTCATCATGATACAGATACCAATGCCCAAACTAAAGGCCTCTTGACCCCCTTACATCTTGCTGCTGAGAATTGAGATAGCAAAGATATGCTGGGTCTCCTTTTGTTGAACCATTATATAAAACCAAGCCTGAAGAACAACATAGAAGAAACTGCATTTGAAATTGCCAAAAGGATAAGCATGTATCCCTTCCTCTATGAAATTGTGGAAGGCTGTACAAATTGTTCACCTAAGTCCTAATGGTCGGGTTAAGTTTCTTAAATTTCAAAAATGCAAGTCCATGTTTTGTGTCCCTACAAAATATTTTCACAATACAAACAAGGGCAATATCCCCTTTTTTTAATGGTCGATCATGGGGTTTGAACTCTGGGCCTGGGAGCTATCTCTGTGCTCTTCAGCTCAAGGTGAGTGCTCTACCACTTGAGCCATAGCTCCACTTCCAGTTTTCTAGTGGTTTATTGGAGATAAGAGTACCGTACCACAGACTTCCTTTCCCAGGCTGGCTTTGAACCATGAGCCACCAGTGCCCAGCAACACCAATATTTTACTGTAAATATGGATTCCGTGGAATTCTTCCAAGTGAATTGCCTGCATTGGATGTCAAAATGTATTCAATAGTTTTTGTATACATGTATAATGATTTCTTCAGAGTTTGTGATTTTTTAAATCAGAAATAATTTTAAATTACCTGTTGAAATGAGTAGTACAGAAACTAAAATATTTCTAGTGCTTGTCTGAAAAAGTATATTTTAAAATATTCTATATTCTATGTTTGCATAATGTTCATAATTTATTTTATTTTCTCCTATATATACTTTGAAATCTACATTACTTTATAATACATAAGTTCATTAATGTGTCCTTTCCAATTTCGTTCCATATAGAAACAGTTTGATTCCTTTTTTTCTAGGTCTTAATATTATCTTTCTTTGGGATAAAATAACAATGTCTAATTTGAAGTTTTGTGAAGTTTATGCTATGTAAACGCCTTTCTGAGGTGAAGATTTAATACATTGATGTCAAACGAAATTTAATTATATGAATTACGTGTTTTGTTACACTTGTAATTTTGTAATCAACTTTTTAATAACTGTTTTTCATTTCTTGCATCTGAAGAATGAAAAATATGGAATGCTTCTCAAACTTTCATATTACCCTTGTGCAAGTGCCATGTTAATCTCTGTATTGTAATTTGAGTATAAGTGCTGCTGAATCATGTAGTATCTTCTAAATTTAAGTAGTTAATGATGCAATCTTTATACAGGCTTATATCTATGGGTGCCTACTTGAAAACAAGGAAACCTTCTTGTTCCTAACAATGCTATCAATCTTATTTCCATAAAATTCTGTGAATAGTGGAAAAATTGCTCACATTTGCAATTTTTTTTGTCATTGACTATCTTAAGTCTTTTTATTTGGAATTTGATTGTACTCTCAATTATTCATAGATAGGTCCAAAGGTGATGGCTTTTTCAAGTACTATGAATCCAACTTAATTAGCTTTGTGGACCTAATGGATTCAAAGTAAGCATTGCTTAAGAGCTACTTCTAATCTTCTTTAGCTGACATTTTCCCAAATGAGGTGTTACTGGCACAAACGTCTACCTGAGCCTTTACCCTTCTTCCATGTGGGAACAGACCAATCAGAATATGTTACCCTGACAGCATAGATTGTCTTACTGGAACAAAACTAATCATGGTTACAAGGGATCATAGAGAGACAAACAGTTCAAACAGAACTGTTCAGACTAGAAGGTATTTTATAAGAATATAGTTGTTTATTATACCTTCCATTTCAAAAGTAACTAAAGCCAAGAAGGTGAAAAAATTGTTCATATGCATGATTACTTAATGTCCTGGCTTGTCTACCATACAACCAGGCAGGAACTTACACTACTGCCTTTGTATCACCAAATATTTTCATAGTTGCAGGAGAAGTCCATATGTTTCTTCTCGTTATTAGGCATTAAATTGATAATGTTTTAATCACAGTGTTTCCTCTTGCTTCCATGCAAATGGTAAAGCTTTAGGTCTAACTCTATCAAACACTGAGGTAGAGATAATGGAATAATACTTTAAAACAGAGTTGCCTTTGATACAGTAACTACAACAGAACAATGCAAAACGTGTGCCTTTTAATTATATTATATATAGTTATATATTTTATATTTATATGTGCTGATTTTATATTTCACACAGTGAAACTTACTAGAATTAGTTGATAATTTGACAAATAAATTGATATTTATTCAAATAAATAGAATTGGAATATAAATAATTAGTTTTAAAATATATATTAGAATATAAAAAAGTATCAATAAAATGTCTTTAATATAAACTTGTGATACATTCTAACTGTTCTTTGTCTTATGAATCCACATGGTAAAAAAACAATGTTTTCCTCTAATCTATAATGAATTTTACTCTGCTGCTCTGTTTATTGTTTTAACTCGCTGGTCCCAAACTGTTTTTCTCCATATTTCTGAAGAATTCCTACTGATTATGCCAAAATTTTTCTAAGATGTCTAAAACATATTATTCTTCTGCATTACCCATGGGTTTTAGGATCCCAGGTCCCAGTTACCTGCATCATCAGATAACAGGGACAAGACTTCTCACCAAGACCCATGCAACATGTCAACATAAAGTAATTGAAGACCCATCTCAATCTGTCATTTCCTATATTTCAGGGCCCCAATTCCTTGAGATGCAGGAATTAGCAGTAAGCAATTGTGAAATGCAAGGCAACTTAGCAATTGTTTATTAGAGTAAGCTATTATTTCTATGACCATTAATCCCAAGATTTATGTCATAAAGTCATCCTACCCCAACAGTTTCCAACTTGTAAGGGGCAGTTTAAAATTACTTAATTCACATCATGAATACCTTATCTCTATTTTGAAAAAATACTACACCTCTGCTAATGTGACACCCTCTTTGTTCTGAAAAGAACACCACAATAAACTGAGCTGCATCATTTTTCCTCCACTGGTATTCTTGAGATCAGAACACGTGCAAATATTATTTATATTTATATTTTTTGGCTATCATAGATATTCAGGATGCTAAGATAGGAAAATTATGGTTCAAAGCCCACTCAGGCAGGAAGGCTTCTTAGAATCTTATCTCCAAAAAACTTCTCCACAAAAGTCAGACTCAAGTGGCACTGAGGTTGAAGTGGTAGGGCACAAGCCTTGAGCATAAACAGACTCAGAGACACTATCCAGGCCAAGAGTTCAAGCTCTAGGATGAACCAATAAAACAAAAACAAAATTGAAAACCAACCCCAAACCTAGCATTTTTCTCCATGTATACAGAGGCACGTAAATAAGAAATGGCTTCCTGTGTTACATATAGGTAGAAGAAAGAAGATGTCAGGCAATTAATCTTTTCATACCATATTAAACCAAACTCTTAAAAATTGTTTTTCTAAATATATAAATTAATGTCATCCATTTGTTGGCAACTCTGTCTAGATTATTCACATTAGCATGGTACACATGAACTATGGGAATTATCTATTATCTATGTTCTAATTATAACTCTCTTGAAAGAATATCTAGGCAAATAGAATGCCAGAATCATTTGTGAAATTTTCAATTAATCCCTTTACTTAAAAAGAATTTTGTAGTATCCTATAGAATATGAAATTATAAACAAAACAAAAAAATATATTTTAAATCTAAATTCTAATTTAGCAATTCTACAAAGTCCTACATTAGACGAACTTTGCTATTTCTCCAGACTTAAGCTTTTGTAATCCTTCAACATTTATTTGGAATCCAACAGAATGAGGCTTATTTAGTTTTGCAAATTTTTGGATGGGAATCATGAGCTATTTTGCATCTAGGAATGTTCTGTAATGATGAGAGCATTTAAAACACAAGTGAGGATATATATGAGTTGCATTCAATAGGAATCTTGACTTCTCAAAACATAATGACAAAATTAGCCCAAACTCCCAAATGTGTATTCCTTTCTTGTTGTTTGGTTTGTTTCACTGAGACAAAATTATTCTACCTGGTCCAGGGAAGGTATCGTTATGTAATTCCATTCTCTAATCTCCTGTCTGAGTGCTAGAATTCCAGGCTTGTATCACATTGCCCTGCCATAGTTTGTTTATTTAATCTAGAAACAAACTAGCAATTCTGAACTTCTCCTATGATCTTTACCACTAGACTGACTGCTCTGTGTGTATATGTATGTTTGTATGTACGTATGCAAAAAACTAAAACTGTTATTCAGCAATCTTGCTCGTGACTGGAATTCCAGCTTTTGGCTGGTTAATTATAGGTAGTGTCTCAAAGACTATACTGTCCAAGCTGGATGCAAATTGAACTTCTCAGACTCCTTTATATCTTAGGTTTTATTTTTCCAGGAGTAACAACTTTCAAACTTCAAACACTTTTGTGAGTGTAAAGTCTAACCTGTAGCCCAGATTTTTAACTCAAGAATTCACATAAAGATAGATGAAAATATACATTACATATCCTGAGTGTACACTGTTAGAAATGTGATCATAAACTAAGTTGTTGTGAGATCTGAGGATTGGAGTTTAAAGCCAGCACGGGTAGGAAAGTCCTGGAGACTCTTTTCTCCAATAATTGCCAGAAAACTGGAAGTGGCACTGTGGCTCAAGTGGAAGAGCCCTAGCCTTGACATGCGTTTCAGAGGGATAATCCCACGAACAACAACAACAACAACAACAACAAAAGAATATAAGAAAAGGAATGAAACAGAAATGTGATCTTAGCCACCAGGTTCATTCCTAGTATACCTGTTCTCACAAGATGGACTCTTTTTTTCCAGTTAAGTCTATTCTCCCATATCTGACTTGTATTGGAAACACAATCATTCTTCCATTTTCCTTTTTGCACATTTACGTGATTAGCAAGCGTGATTTAGAAAGGGAGTGGCCTCATGCTTCATGTTCCACTTAGGAGTAATGCTTTCTCTATTTCACTCCCATAAATCTACATACTAGACTTGGCTTTATTGTTTCAATGTTTTCTTATTTGGAGAGTCTTCTATATTGTATTGAACACTTATACATAAACACAGAACTTCTTTTTCTCCTATAATTGCTATTGTTTCTCTTACTGTTAACTTATGTACACTTGGGAAATTAATGCACAGCACATAGACTCACGAAAAATGATATGAGAAATTTCTTCCCATTTAAAGTTCACCTTAATTTACAGAACACACATAAGAAGTTTGAACAAAATGTTCTCATGGATAATGTATATATAAGCAATTTAAATTTCATTTCTCTTTACTAAGTTGTCTCTGAAACACGTGTTACCTCATGTCCAAAAGTGTCCTTGTGCTATTTCAATGAAGCCAGAAAACATTCATTATTTTTCTGGAGCAGCACTATAGATTGTTACTGGAAGTAACTGTTACTGGATGTGGATACTGATCCCAGGAGAGGAATTGAACATAGAGAAATGACAAAGTTCAAGTTAAGTATTGCTTTCCTTTTTACTATACAAGAAAAGAATCCAAGGCTGGAAGGAAACTCTGTCCTTGACTTTTTTGAGTGTGTCCTTTACTCATATAAAACTTGTCTGTAAACTTCTGTTTGAGAGTATTACAATATGCCATTTGAAGGCCATCATAGAACAAAAGGAAGTAATTTTGTTTTAAAAGTGTTCTACTGCAAAGAAGCAAAGATATGGAGGTTTTAAAGTGTCTTTTGGATGGATGTTTCACTCCTGAGATGATTACCTTGTTGCAGGAATCAGTTATCAATTCCTTTAGTCTGGTCCTGAGTTTTCCATAGCAATAAGGATTCCAAAAAACCAAGATCCAGTGAGTATGATCAGCAAAGGCAGCCTCTTCTCAGACCACCACTATTTTAAGAAGAGTCCCAAAGAAATACTCAGGGTTTGTTTTGTTTGCTTGTTTGTTTAGTTTGTGATGGTTCTGGGGCTTGAACTTAGAGAGTTGGCCATGTCCTTGAACAGTTGTCTTTCTTTCCCACCTGGCCCAAAGCTAGTACTCCACTACTTGAGCCAAAACTCCACTTCTGTCTTTTTTGGTGTTTAATTACAGATAAGAGTTTAACAGACTCTCTTGCCTGGGTTGGCTTTGAACTAACACAGTGAGAAAGTGAAGTGACATCAACTGTATGGACTTCACTTTTGAACCAAGAAATATTAGATGAAGTTTATTATAAACTTCATAATATTATTATTATTTGACAATTTTTAAAGAAGAGAATATGTTTAGCAAAGAAGCCATAATAACTCAGCAAAAGTAGGAGCACTACTAAATCATTTGGGAAGATTATTATTGACTTCATTCCTTTGGGGGAAACTTAAAGCCATATTTGTACTTTTTTGTTGGTTGTGGGGATTGAACATTGATCCTGAGCATGGTCTCTCAGCAATTCAGCACAACTTGAGCACTCTACCACTTTAGCTACAGCACCACTTCCGGGTTTCTGGGGTTAATTGAAGATAAGTGATTCATGGACTTTCCTGACCAGGCTGGATTTGAACCACAATCCTCTGGTTTCAACCTACTGAGTAGCTAGGATTACAGGCATGAGCCACCACCTCCTGGCTCATATTTGCATTTTTATGAGAAAGAATGGAAATCTGAACCATATTATGTGACATGACAGCTTTTCAGAAGAATTGAGGTAGCAATAAATATGTCCTCCTTTTCCATTTTGTTACATTAATGACTCATGAGCTATGGGACTCTTAAATTAGCATCCTCTTTCATCTTTGTAGGTGTATTTAGTATCAGGAAATGTTCATAGAAAAATATAGAAAGACAGATTTTTAGAAAGCAAAGGAGATCAGGTATGAAAGAACAGCATAGAAGGAGATACATTTATCACACAGAGATTTAGAACTAGCCTAGGAGATTTTGAATGATAAAGGCAATGAGGAATAAGCCTAGTTGATAACTAGTTCTTCAATAACCGAAAATGGTTCCCTAGAATGGTTTCTGCTATACCTTAGTTACTAACATTTTTTCATTCCATCTGGAGTTATTCCTTCTCTTCTATCACAACTGTTAATTAGCCTCTGCCTTTTTGGTGTGATGACTGGCCAAAATAGTTTCCAAATCTCACTTACTACCCTTCTCATTGTGATTAGTAGTGACCCCACTGAAAAGCTTGGAATCTTTGAATTTCCAGAATTAATCTTCACCTGACATCTAAGCACATTCCTGGCATTAATTGCCATGACCTAATGAGCAAAACATTTTTTCAACACAGTATCCTATCATAGGTAAAGTATATGAATTAGGGACTATTTTCAGGTATCAGTATGGAAAGAGCAATTATATATTCCAAGTATGGGTTCTTTATTTTACTAACTAACTAAATGTTCATTGTTGTTGTTGCTGTTGTTGTTTTGGAAGTCCTGGGGCTGAAACTCAGTGCTTGGGAATTATTCCTCAGCTTTTTTTTTTTTCCTCAACGCTAACCCTCCACCACTTGAGGCACAGGACCACTTCCAGTGTTTCCTTTTCAATTTTATGGTACTGAGGAATTGAACCCAAGGTTTCATGCATGCTAGGCAATCACCATACTATGAAGCCACATTCCCAGAACGCTAAATGACTTTCTTAAGCTGGCATTACATTTTCATTCTGTAACTATGTATCATAATTTTAGCCAGAAATTTTTTCTAGAAAAGAGCATTAAACACAGTACTGAGTCCAGTAAGGCTAGATGAACAATGGATAACTGTCACAGTGTAGCCAGGGCACAGAGGGACTTACCTCATGGAGCTAGTACAGCAGACTGAGTGAGACAGCTCCTTACCCACAGCCTACCTCCAGAATGAGAGGGCCACCTTGGTTCCAACCACATGGGGAAGCTGGGCCACCTCCTCTAGCATGCATTGAATCAGTTCCTGAGAGAGAAAGAGAAAGAAAGACGGTCAGAATTTTACTTAAGCCAGGTGCCGGTGGCTCAGGCCTATAATCATAAGTACAATGGAGGCTGAGATATGAAGATGATGGTTTATAGCCAGCCCGGGCAGGAACACCTGTGAGACTTTTATCTCCAAAGAATCACCAGAAAACTGGAAGTGGTGCTGTGACTGAAGTTGTAGAGTGCTAGCTTTGAGCTGAGGAGCTTGAGGAGATGCCCAGGCCCAAATTTCAAGCCCCATGACTGAAAAGAAGTGGACTTCCCACCACAAGAAGTGGACTGAATAGCACCCATTGTCCTAGGGAGCATGGCAGAGAAGTCAGGCTGAGCTTTCTGTCAGCTGGGAGTCATTAGTAGGTCACCCGGCTTCTCTGTGCCTCAGTTTCCCCAGCTTCAAAACTGAACAAGGTGAAGAATCCCGTTACTCATGGGGATAGGGTAATAAAGAAAGAGAGCCATGTTTTGTTTCATAATCCCATACCTGTTACACCATTAATAACACACACCATCTGAGATCTTTCCGGGTATCTTCTTATTATATGCTCACAGAATTGCCAAGAACAGTATCAGATGGCCCCTCCCTCTGTGCTTGTCCCTGCTCCAGAGATCCCTCTGTATTAATCCCTTGTTTCCTTACAACTGTCCCATGAGGAGATTGAAGTACAATGGTTGAGGCCCAACCCAGAGCTTCACCTCTGGTCAAGAATCGGCTGCCGTGGACTGAGTTTGGGACAATCCATCTAAACCAATGACTGAGCGTGGCGCTACATGTCTGCCATCCCAACTACAGAAGACCGGGCCTGGTGGCTCATGCCTGTCACAGAGAGGAGGACCATGATCCAGACCAGGCTGAGTATATATTAATTCTCCATCTCAGAAATGCCCAAGACAAAAAAGCTTGACTTGCATGGTAGAAGTCCTGACTGGCAAGCCTAAGGACTTGAGGTCAAAGCTTAATATACCAAAAAGAACCAGAGTTCCAGTGCCAGAGGCTCATGTCTATAATCCTAGGTACTCAGGAGGCTGAGATCTGAAGATCACAGCTCAAGATTTAAAATATGGTTGGTGTCGCCCATCAGACATCATGATGAGAAGACCCAGAGTCTGACCTATGCTATTGCGCTCCATACTAGCAGAACTCATATCCTTACTAAGTGTTGGCCATGCTCTCTGTCCCCGTGGGAAGCCATCCCCTGCAGGCCACACTCCCAGGTCCTCCCCAGCTCCCACTGCCACCAACCAGGCCCAAGGGAGTACACAGCTCCATTGCACACAGATCCCTTGTTCTTGTAATTTAACAGTTCTATGTCCCCTTCAAGCTTCTCACCAGGCCCCCAGACCTCAGCTGTGAAGCCCATACATGCCCCAAAGATAGCCGGTAGAAGTTACCAAAGCATTCATCCTCCTTGTGACAAACCACTTCTACACACACACACACACACACACACACACACACACACACACACACACACACACACACACACACATCCAGACTGGTGACAGAAGACTCATCCATGCAGCACCTGCAAATTGCCAACTGATCATTCACCTGAGCACAGTCAGGCTGTACACGGAAAAAGATGATCTCTCTCTCTCTGTCTCTCTCTCACTCTATTTGTCTGGCTCTCTGTCTTTAGGTGAAAGATTGACCGATCACAGAAGACAATGGCTCACACAGCAAGGGTTTCTATCTTCTGCATCCAACACCTCCCATCCCCAGAAAAAAAGAAAAAGACAACAGAAGGCAGGTGTAGACATGCTGTTCCCTACCTCTGACTAAAGCCACCGGGATCCCAGCGGGGAGAGGAAGGGGGCAGATGTGTGGCTGTGTGGCTACCACTGCTCCAGGCCAGGAGATCTGTGGCGCCCACTCCTCACCCAACCCTTTATCTCCCCATTTCCTGGGACACTAGCCGCTAGGGATGGGGGTGTGATCCTCGGGTCAACACTCACCACCACCCTGGGGCACATTTGTGTTAGGGCATGGGCCAGAGTGTGGGGCACAGGGGAGGCATGGGTCCGGGTCAGAGGGGAGGGGATATGGAGTCACAAGGTGCGGGGCTGTGTGGCAGCCACTCACATGTGTTGCTGGCAGAAGCTGTTGGCAGCTGTTCCAGGTGGGGCAAGCAACAATGGCAGAGGCATGACAGACACTCAGGCCCTGAGCAGAGGATAGGGATGCCAGGACCAGGTCAGGGCCACAAGCTGGCTCCTGGCACACCATTGTACCATTGCCTGAGGAAACCATGGGTCTGAGCCTGCAGCACCAGGTATGAAATGCTGCTCCATGAGAAAGGGGGAGGGGGCCAGGGCTCAGGCAGGCTAATGGAGGGCCTGAGGAAGGCCTATCCTTCTAAGGCCTCGAGTCTCTTACTCACCACTCAGCCACCTCTACCTTCCTCAACTGCTGGTAATGGTGTCAACAAACAGAGGGAATCAAGGTGCTACTGGGCAGCATGGAATGTGGGCGTGGCCACTATTCTTGTATCCCATTGGTCAGAAAGAACCATGAAACAATGGGGGTGTGGCTGGAATCCTCTGATGCAGGCAGAATGGGCGGAGTCAGCTCTGTCCAATCCAGTTGGGGACAAGAGGGTGACCTGCTTTAGCTGGATGGCTGCACAGATTGTTGTGTATGTTTGTTTGTTCCCAGACCTTGAGCTCAGGATCTGGGGACAATCTGTGAATTGCTTTTGATCAAAGCTAGCTCTCTACCACTGGAGCCACACGGCTTTACTTCTGGCTTTGTTGGCACAAGTTGGACAAGACTTTCCTGCCTAGGGTGACTTTGATTGTGATCCTCCTTTCACAGCCTTGTAAGTTTTAAGGAGGACTGCTGAGAGTCACCATTGCCTGGCTAATCATTGGTTTTGCTGATGTTCCTGGACAGACCTGTGAGTTCCCTATCCTCAGGTTTAAGTGGTAGGAGCTGGAGCTCACAGTTTGAATCCTGGTCCTGCCACCAACAAATGGCAGGAGATCCTATGAAACTCATTCCTATTCATATGATTACCAAAGGAATGTGATGTATGTCATGATGAAATGGGCAATATTTGAATGATTTGAGGATAAAATTATACACAATTACATTATAGGACACTGGTTGATTTTAATTAATACTTTATGAAGCATTTAAACAATCACATTCATTAAATGGAGGCCAAATGAAATACCTACGAATTGGGCATCACATAGCATGGAGATGCCATTTTTTTTTCTGCCAGGACTGGGATTTGAACTCATGGTGTAGGAAACCCTGCTGTTGCACTGTGTGGGAAGGGGAAGCTTGCCTCCTTGAATTCAAGAAATTCAAGTCTGTTCCTTAGGCCTAAAATCGATGCCCACCATTAGAAAACATCCTATTTGTGCACATTTTAAATATATGATTTATATTTATATACATATGTTGATTCCATATTGCATTCAGTGTAGTCATTTATTTTATTTTTTGTTTTATTCATGTATTGACTACTCATTTGATTGACTATTATGACACATAGAACAGTGATTACATTGATTACATAGGATATAGGTTTGCATATATATTGCACATCTTTCCTGAAACCCAGGACTTTCACAGAAAAGGAAAACATGTGTCACCATAAGCTTCTTACTACACGATTCATTTTTTGGGAGTGCTGGCATCTGAACTCACAGCCTACAAGGCCCAATTCATGAATGGGTGAGTGTCAGCCTGCCATCCTGTGGCAAATTGAGCTGACAGGCAGTTCTGAGTACCTGAGATCGAGACCCAGCGTTTGACAAAATAAGAACAGATTGACGTGCAGATGGTAGTACACTAATAAGTATATATCTTTATAGAGTGCTAAAGATGTCTATACATTATTCAGTTATATAGACTACATTCCTACCAATTCTTGGGTATTTATAATGCCTCCATGTAATTAACGTTATTGTTTGCATTCTTAACAAACTATTAAGTAAATCAATCAATATTCTGAAATTATTGCATTCTGTAAGTAACAGTATTCTTTTAATGCTTCATAAATATTAAATAAAATCAG
Source organism: Dipodomys merriami (assembly GCF_024711535.1). NCBI lineage: Eukaryota > Metazoa > Chordata > Mammalia > Rodentia > Heteromyidae > Dipodomys > Dipodomys merriami. The sequence continues at coordinate 11,496 of NW_027206517.1, read as the reverse complement.
TCTCTTGAAATGATCCTGTCTAATTTTATAGGAGCATCATTCACCATCAATTCATTCAACTGTGGCATTGATAAGATTACCTTTTATTCCCATGGATGGGAACGAGTCTCTTAGTATCTCCTGCCATTAATTGGTGTCAAGACGGGGATTGGAAATCAGGGCCTACATTGCCATGTGGACCTATGACTTCCTCAATAGTCTGACAACCTTCAGCAATGCAAGGTTGAGTACCCTTTGCAACAGTGTCATTCAGACCCAGGAAGGTCACCGGGCAAAAGAAGAAAACATAAAAAGGCCATCTCGCTGCATTTTTTTCTGTACATTATTGCCACACAAGGCCTGGGGGTCTAGGATCCCAGGATCTACTGTGGGTCCAGTGGCCACACCCCAGCATAGGGTTATCGAAGCTGAGGCAGAGTTACCACAACCTGAGCTCAAGCCCCCTGCTGAGCAAAATATAATTAAAAGAGATTGGCTCCCTTGCTTGCAATTCACCCCCTTTTTTTCTGCCAGGCTTTGGATTTGAACTCAGAGTCTGGATAAATCTGCAGCACTGTGGAAGAAGGGGAAGCTCACTGTACTTGAAGATAAGAAAGTCAGGCCTGTACTCTAAGCCAAAATTCAAGTCCCAGCCTTGGAAAACATACTATTTATATACATTGTAATACAGGATTTGTACTTATCTATGGATGTTCAGTCCATACATGTTTGTTGTGGTTGTTCCTTGTACTTTTTTTTTGTTCATTTATATACCACTGATTTTACTATGATGACACCCATTCCATTTATTACATTGATGACATCCTATCACATGTAATCTGAATTTGTACACGTGTTCTCCATCATGCCTGACACCCAGGACTCTCAGAGAAAAGGACAAAAGTTTCACACTTGGCTTCTTACTGCATGATCCAATTGTTGGTAGTGCTGGAATCTGAACTCAGGGCCTAGCAGGACCAATTGGTGAATAGTTCAAGGTGATCACAGCAGCCAATGAGCAACAACGGAGTTAGGTCATTCCCAGGATCTGACATTAATCCCCAGGGAGGGCCACCATAGTCATAAATTAATAATTTAAACATAGAATCTATATTTACATATATGTATGAACAGGATCTTGCCTTTGGAGTACTTTTTCTCCTTATTTTCTGTCTTATGTAAGTATTGTGTATTTTACTGAATAATGTAACAGATATAACAGAACTTACATGGAAGACAACCTATTGCCCTGGCTATAGCGTTTCCTATGCATTCTCCATCCAAGCTGAGACCGAGGACTTTCACAGGACAGGAAAACAGCTGAATCGATAGGCTTCTCACATCAGGACTCATCTTTTGGCAGTGTTGGGATTTGAACTCAGAGCCTGTCAGGCCAAATTGGGGAAAGGGTCAAGGTTACGACATCAGCCTGTGAGCAATGAAGGAGATAGGCCATTCCCAGGACCTGACATTGAGTCCCAGGGAGGCCCAGATAGTCATAAATTCATAATTTAAACATAGGGTCTATATTTACATACATGTGTGGACATCTTCTTGCATTAGGTGCACTTCTCCTTAATTTGTGTCTAATTCATGGAGTTATTGTGTATTTCACTGAGTATGGTGACAGGTATAACTGAGCTGACATGGATGACAACCTGTTCCTATAGGTATGTGGTTGCCTATGCATTCTACTTTCTAGTGGAAGACCGGGACTTACACAGGAGAGGAAAACAGGTTCAACGACTGGCTTCTGACAACAGAATGAATCTTTGTCAGTGCTAGGATTTGAACCGAGGTCTGGATAGGTCTGTTGCACTTTGGGAGAAGGGAAATCTCACCATCCTTGAAGACTAGGATGTCAGGCCTGGTCCAGGGCCTGATTTGAAGCCCCAGCACTGGACAAAATAACAAGCCTGCCTTTTTTAAACATAGGATCTCTCTTTACCTACAAATGTGGTATGCATCTTGCATTCAGTGTAGTTATTCTTTTTATTTTGTGTCTTATTCATGGATGTATTGTGTATTTTATTGAGTATAGTGATAGATATAACTATGCTGACTTGGATAACAATGTATTCGATGGCTATAGAATTGTCTATATAGAAGTCTCCATCCTCGCTGAGACCCAGGACTTTCACAAGACAGGAAAACAGGTGGATTGATTGGCTTCTCAAATCAAGATGAATCTTTTGGCAGTGTTGGGATTTGAACTCATGGTCTAGCAGGCCCAGTTGTGAATGGGCCATGGTGAACACACCAGCCTGTGAGGCACTAAGGAGATAAAGCTTTCCCAGGACCTGAGATGAAGCCCTGGTGTGGGCCAATACAGTCATAAATTCATCATTTAAACAAAGGTTCTATATTTCCATACATGGATGGGCAGCATCTTGCATTCTGTGTAGTCATTCTCTTTATTTTTTGTCTTATTCATTGATGTATTTTGTATTTTCTTCAGTATAGGATGACATATAACTGTGGTGACCTGGATGACAACCTATTCCTATGAGTATAGAGTTGCCTATGCATTTTCCATCCTAGCTGAGACCCAGGATTTGCACAGCACAGGAAAACTGGAGCAATGACTGGCTTCTCACATCAGGGTGAATTTTGGCAGTGCTGGGATTTGAACTTTGGGCCTAGAAGGCCCAACTGCCCAATGGGTCCACGTAATCACACCGGACTGTGAGCCACTAAGGAGCTGTTGGGTTCCCAGGAACAGAGATCAGACACCAGGGAGGCCACAATTGTCCTGAATGCATCATTTAAATATGGGATATATATTCAAATCCGTGTGTGGACTGCATTATGCATTTAGTGTAGTTATTCTATTTTGTATGCTATTCATGGACGTATTGTATTTTCTTCAGTATATGATTACAGGTATAACTGGGCTCACATGGTAACAACCTATTCCCATGGCCACAGGGTGGCCAATGTATTCTTCATTCTATCTGAGACCCAGGACTTGCACAGAAAAGGAACACAGGTGCAACAATTGACTTCTGACATCAGGATGAATCTTTTGGCACTGCTGGGATATTAACTCGGGGACCAGCAGATCCCATTAACGAATGGGTCCATGTGAACACACCAGCCTGTGAGCCACTAAGGAGTAAGGCTGTTCCCAGGACCTGAGATGGACCCCTAGGTGGGGGTGTGGGGGGAGGGCACACAGCAGTCATTCATTCATAAGTTGAAGGTAGTACGCAAATAAGTACACATTTGTATAGAGTAGGAGATATGATAACCTGTGATGGAATCCAATCTACCGTGTGTCTACTGTTTCTTGGATCTTTCCAGATGCATTCATTTCATGACAGTGATGATTATTGTCACGCTTAATCAACACTGCTTTACAAATAAGTGATGCCCCATGAGTCTTGCCTATCATTTCCTAGTCACATCATGCATGAAATACTCATTCGACGACATCAATCATATTCCATGACTTTTCCTGCTCCAGAAACCAGTATATCAGGATTTCCTGCCATTGCTTTCTCATTGGGCAGGGCTGAATTCAAGCCTCAGGCATGAAAAACATACTCCTTATATACATTTTAAAGATAAGATATATACCTCCATACAGATGTTCATTAGGTACCCTGTTTGGTGGGGTAGGATTTATACATCCATACAGATGTTCAGTCCATATCATGTTTAGTGTGGTTATTCATTTTATTTCTTTTTTATTCATTTATTTACGATTTATTTTATTGACTTTGATGACACCTATACCATTTATTACATTGTTTACATCATATCACATACCATCTATATTTGTAGATGTGTTCTCCATCATGCCTGAGAGCCTGGACTCTCCCAGAAAAGGAAAACATGTGTCACACTCGGCTTCTTACTCAAAGATTAAATTTTTGGCAGTGCTGGGATCTAAACTCAGGTCCTAGCAGGCCCAATTCATGATTGAGTGAGTGTGAGCACAGAAACCTCTAGCCAATGAAGCTGTGAAGTGGTTCCCAGGCACTGAGATCAAGCCTGAAGTTTGGCCAAAACAGCAAAACATGGATAGGCAGAGGGTGGTATACAAATAAATATATATTGTTAGAGTTCCAGAGCTGTCTATCTATGACTGAATGACATATACTACATTCCTACCAACTCTTAGGTATTTATTATATCTCCATTGAAACAATATTATTCTTTTCATGCTTAATAAACTATTAATTAAGATCAATCAGCATCCTAGGATTATTGCATCCAATTTTAGACTAGACAAATGCATGAACTACTCTTTCAATCTGTATTCTTATGCATAGGAACGAGTCTCTTGTGCTCTCCTGCCATTGCTAAGTGTAAGGATTAGGAATTAAACCCAGGGCCTAGGTTGATATGTTGGTCTCATTGCCTGCCAGCCATCAGCAATGGCAGGCCAGGTCCACTTTGAAACCATGTCATTCAGACCTAGGATAGTCACCATGCAAAGAAAAAATTGTAAAACCCTGAGCCCTCTACAGCTCCCCAGTTTTTGTGCTGTTCTCCTTATTTTTAATTCCTGCAAGCACTCTGGGCCTAGCTTCCCAGGATCTGCTTTGGGTCCCGAGGCTGCACCCCAGCCTAGGAAGAGTGAAGCTGAGTTGCCATGACCTGAGTTCAAGCCCCATGGTTGGCAAAATTAATTAACTAATTAATTCATTAATTAACTAACTAACTAAATTGAAATAATAAAGCTCCTTGGTTTGGAATTTCTGCCAGTTTTCTTCCCTAGCCTGGGATTTGAACTCAGAGTCTTGATGAATCCATAGCAATGTGATGTAAGGTGCAGAGTTGCCATTACTTGAGTTACAACCCCATGCCAAGCCAAAAATAATTAAGCCACTGACCTCAGCAGGGAAGTTAGTTGTGAAGATGGGAGGGAAGGGATGGTAGGGGAAAAACAAACCTGGAGATAACAATGTTCAATAGGAAAGTGCTCATGTAACTGTGACTCCTCTGTACAACATTTTTACAGTAAAAAACGTACAAAAATTATGTAGTGCTCAAGAAGCACTTTGGGGGTAAGGGATGGATGATGTCTGAATAGCTGCACAAAATTCTACACTGATTTTTTCAGTGTTTAGTATTGAACTGAATAAACATAACTGTTTCTGTTACAAATATTAGGTCACAGTCTTGGAAATGGGGCCAGTATTTCTGCCATTACTGGGATTTGAGCTCACTGTTCAAGTAACTCTTTTGCACCTTGGGTGAAGGCTAAGCTGCCTGTCCTTGAGGAAAAGATTTTCAAGCTAGAGTTCCCAGGGCCTGAATTAAGGCCCTGCAATAGAGAAAATATTTGTATATATGTGTAATATAATATATAGGTACATATGTATGTTTATTTCATATTATGATTATTATAATTGATTTTGTATTTAATTTTTATTTCATTCATTTTAATGTTTATTGTATTTAGTATTATTATACACATAATATTTATTATGTTGTGTACATATATTATAAAATTATACACAATAATTCAGTACATTGACTCATTTTCATTAATACTTTATTAAGTGTTGAAACATGATACATAATTAAATGGAGGCATTTGTCAAGTCATCACATGGTTAGAGTCTGTCCCCAATATGAACTTTGTCTTATTTATCTTTGGACAACTTCCTATAGGGATTTGTTTAGATGATTTATACTCAGAAGCCTTTTCTTGTGGATAGGCAAGTTGAGGGATACAATCGTAAGGTTGGGGCTGGGAATGTGGCTGAGTGGTAGAGAGCTTGCTCAGCATGCATGAATGCCAGGGTTTGAATCCTCAGTGCCACATACTAGAAAACGCCAGAAGCTCTGGTTGACTCAAGTGTAGAGTGATACCCTTGAGAAAAAGAAGCTCAACAACAGTACCCAGTCCCTAATTTCACGCCCCAGGTCTGGCAAAAACAATACACCAGATTCCAGTGGCTCTGGAGACCTAGTTTCTCAGGAGGCTTAGATCTGAAGATCGCAGTTTGAGGACAGCCTAAGGACGGAAAGCCTGTTAGACTGTTACCTCCAATAAACCATCAAAAAAAATCATGTGGCACTGTGGGTCAAGTGGTAGAGTGTTTGCCTTGAGTTGAGGGGTTAAAAGGACAGCGCCCAGGCTTCAGTTTGAGACACACAACTGGAAAAAGATTGAGGGATAATCAAAGTAATTTTCCTATTTACTATTTATGAGAATATTTTTTGGAAATGAATGCTGATATACACCAGAATTGGAGTCAGACTTCAAGGTTCAAGTGTAGCACACCCATAAGCCCAGCCTCTCAGATTCTAGCATTATAAACTTATGTCCTACAGGGTTCTGAAAGGCCCATTGTTGAAAGGCTTAATATGCTCTCTAAGCCCTTTGTGATAAGCAGTTGACTTGTATTGTCAATGTCATTACAGTTCTGACCCTAGCAGAGAACCAGTAGCTCATGACCATCACCCTAACTCAGGAGGCTGAGGTCTCTATCACAGAGTGAACCCAGCCAAGGCAGGAGAGTCTAGGACATTCTGACTTCCTGTTCTGAAACATCACATGCTCAAGAAATTCCTATGTTTCCCTTGGTGATGAGAAGTTACTTGCACTCTAAACATTCTTGGAGTTCTTGAGCTACAGAAAAAGGAAAGAAATATTATTGACCCATCTGGGGTTCAAAAGAGGTTCTCAGGATCCAAGCCCTATCTCTGTTAGCAGGAAGAAATCCAGTGTAACACTGTATTTGAAGGACAGAAAACAGTTTCAAAAGCCAGGCAAGGTGCAGAGAACTAGGCCTGCAGGATTAGGAGGCAGAATGTACACACTCAACAGAGAAGTGAGCTGCAAAACCACTTCATTCATTCCAGGCACAGCCAGCAATGGGGGAAACCTGAAACATTTGTTATAGTTACAGCAGGGTCAGGCTTTTCTCAGTCTCTTCAAACGATGACTAATTAACCTTCCTCCCTCAGGTGAAGGGAGCCTCAAGCTATCTTTAGGTTACCAATAGAGAGCCAGTTTAGTGGGGGAAAGGGGAGGAACAGAGTAGCAAAACCCTGCTCTCTGGTCTTAGGGAGTGGGTTTTTGAGACTCCATTTGTCAGGTTTGAAGGCCCTTCTATCTCTGCCAGTCCATTCTCCTTACTTCATTCTTCACATCATTAATGCAAATCCCCAATCCAGGGAGGGGCAGGGCCATTTCTTTTCTGTCTCCAAGCACCTGAGTTAGAACCTGGCTCTGCTCTCTTGACTCTGGGGCTCTTGGCTGCCTGAGAAGTGGGACGGAGACAGTCATCCTGCTCTATGTTTGTGTGAAGGCGATGCTGGTGTCCTGGCACACTGCAAAAAGCCTCATGACTGGGAAGTGTTCCCTTCTTTCCTTCTGATGTCAAAAACAGATTCATCTATCAACTTTCTTTCTTTCTTTCTTTCTTTCTTTCTTTCTTTCTTTCTTTCTTTCTTTCTTTCTTTCTTTCTTTCTTTCTTTCTTTCTTTCTTTCTCTCTCTCTCTCTCTCTCTCTCTCTCTCTCTCTCTCTCTCTCTCTCTCTCTCTCTCTCTCTCTCTCTCTCTCTCTTTCTCTTTCTTTCTATCTATCTACTTACCCTCCTACCTAGGTAGCTATCTCTTTGTCCGTTGTTGGGTTGAACTCAAGGCCTGGGCACTGTCTCTACTTGAGACACTCTGCTACTTGAGCCACAGCACATATTCTGGCTTTGTCTGTGTACGGGTCCCTAAGGGATAGAACCAAGGGCTTCTTGCATGCTAGGCAAGCACTCTCTCATTAATCCATATTCCCAGCCCCTTCATTTTCTTCTTAATGGTAGTTTTTACATAAGTATACTACCATTTTATGTTTTGAAATTTAATTTTCTGAATACCAGTTACCTCTAAGAAAGCTGATCTTCTCTTCCCCTGCGTGATTTGTGAGTGTTACTGCATTGCCCTCATAATAAAATGTAAATAAAGGCTGCTGAGAGCTTCAGTGTGCATCATATAAAGACACAGGCCTAGAACCCTGGAACAGAAAATCAATGGGCCTGAAATGAAGAGAATGATGCAGTATGTACAACTAGCATATCTGAAAAACAAACCAGAAAATAAAAGCAGAGTTTGCACTATGAGAGGTAATATAGATACACACGTAAGTAGGTAGGGCACTGATACATAAACTTGGCCTTCTCTTTTTGAATTTTTTGTGGCCATCCCAGGGCTTAAACTCAGGGTCCGATGTGTTCCTGAGCTGCTTTGCTCAAGGCTGAGGCTCTACCACCACCACAGCTCCACTTCCCGCCAGCTGGTAGTTATTTGGACATAAGCAATTCCCAGGCTTTTCTGCCTCATCGGGATTGTATTTCCTGCTCAGTTTTCTCTCTCAAAGCTGGAGCTCTACCCTCTGGGCGACTGCTCCACTTCTGGTTCTCTGGTGGTTTATTGGAGAAAATAGTCTCAGAGACTCCACTTCTGGTTCTCTGGTGGTTTATTGGAGAAAATAGTCTGAGAGACTCTCCTGCTTGGCTGGCTTGAATGGCGTTCTCCTGAGGAGGCTTCAAGTGGTTTCCTCAGGGATTCACTGAGGAGCCCCGCCACACAAACCCTTAGTCTAAATCTCAAGGAGTACTAGAGAAAAATGGAAACATTGTTATACCCCAGTCGCAGGAACCCCACCAAAAAGACCATCAAGACTCAGACTTTACAGTTGTTTTAAGGTTTTATTTAAACAGGCTGCAGCACGGGCCTTGTCCTACACTCCGACACAGCAGCACCTAGGAGGAGAGCCCCAAGGTAAAGATTTGCAGGGTCTTTAAAGGCACACAACCAACCAGGTGTTTGGATTACCACCACATGTTGCTCTGCTAGAAATAAGCAACAAGTGGTCAGTGCCTCAAAACTTTAACCCTTCATTCCCCCCCTTGACTTATGGTCCGGAGACACAATCCTTTGGCTCAAGCCTTAAACTAAACTCCAACAGCTCTTGATCTTGAACGAGTATGGTCCCTAACTGACCTTAGCCATACTATTAAACAACAATACCAGTAACAGTCAGTTCATTTTTATTTTCTTAAGGTGTATGCAGAGTTGTTGGGTAGGATGCTTGGAGACTTCCCATGTTTCCCTATGGTTGTCTAGGGCAAAGGGGTAAGCTAGTCTGGCGTGTGATCAGTGGATCCAAGCAGCAATGCCATCCACCTTAAGAGCAATAGGTGTAGCCAGTAGCACCATGTAAAGTCCCTTCCACCGTGGTTCCAGAGATCTCAAGTTGTGCCTTTGAACAAACACCCAGTCCCCTGGTGTAAACAAATGGGGGGGTAGGAATAGAAGCAGAATCATATAATACTCTAAGCTGGGGCCACATCCTCTTATGCACCAGCTGTAAATAGTCAAGCTTACACAGAAATTCAATATCATCCAAATCAGCAAGCAATTCAGTCTGAAGGCTAGGGATAATGGGTGGAGGGTGTCCATACATTATTTCAAAAGGAGTAAAGCCAAGCTGATAGGGTGAATTTCTTACTCTAAACAGGGAAAAAGGAGGCAGCGATACCCAGTCTGGGCCAGTCTCCAAGGCCAATTTACTTAAGGTCTCTTTTAGAGTCTGATTCATTCTTTCAACCTGCCCTGAACTCTGGAGTCTATAAACACAGTGCAATTTCCAATCCATTCCCAGTGCCACGGCTATTCCATGACTTACTTTTGAGACGAATGCCGGTCCATTGTCCTACCAAATGGTGGATGGGAAGCCATATCTAGATAGGATTTCTTCCAGGACCTTCTTAGATATGAGGTTCGTGGTCTCATGCTTTGTTGGGTAGGCTGCAACCAATCCTGAAAAGGTGTCTACAAAAACTAGCAAATATTTATATCCAAATTTTCCAGTTTTAATTTCTGTGAAGTCTATTTCCCAATAAACCCCTGGCCTGTCTGCATGGAGGCGAGCTTCTTTTGTAACCAGTTGATTAGGGGCATTGTTGAGCTGACAGGCTTTAAAATCTTTAACAATGTCCTCAATGAGTTGATTTCCTTGCCTGATTTTTACTTCAGAGTGTAGGAGGAAGTCCTCCATTCTTTGGGTACCCATGTGAGAGACCCGATGGATTCTCATAAGAATCCTCTTGCCCAGTCTTTGTGGCAAGGTAAGTTTCCCCTCACCAGTTTTCCACCAGTCTTTATTTCTTTCTCTGTTTGTGGGTCTATAGGCCATGGAAATTTTCTTTATCCACTCCAAGTCTTCTTGGAAGTTCTGAGGCTCAGGAGGCAAAGCTTGTGGCCCTGGGTCTACTTCTGCTCTGGGCTGGAGATCTACCTCCTTAGCTGCCTGATCGGCCAAGTTATTGAATCACTTACCTATTGATGGCCAGGACAGTGCATAACGGCAATATTTGCTGGTTCCCATAAGGCCCAGATGAGGCTTAAAATTTCTTGTTCATTTTTAATAGCCTTTCTCTCAGCTGGCAACAGCCCCCTCTCTTGGTAAATGGCTCCATGGACATGCACAGTGGCAAAAGCATACCGACTGTCCGTGTAAATGTTTAGTCTCTTTCCTTTTCCCATCTGTAGGGCTTTTGTTAGTGCCACTAATTCTTCTCTTTGTGCAGACGTTCCCTGGGGGAGTGCTACTGCCCACACTATCTCAGTGCCCATGGTGACTGCTGCATCAGAGTACCTTTTTCCATCTCAAATGAAACTGCTGCTGTCTATGAACCAGGTATGCTTGGCATGCGATAGTAGCGAGTCCAACTACTCTGGCCTCTTTTCATTGGCCTGGTTGCTCTTTTCACACTCAATTTCACATTCTCTGTCCTTCCTTTCCTGTCTTTGCAACTCTGTTTCTCTCTTATTCTGCCGCAGCTACTAGATCACTAACAGACTTTTCACCAAGTCTGTCTAGAGCCTGCAACTTTCGCTTTATGTCTGCTGCAGCTTGATTTATATAGGCAAACATAATCATCTGAGCTGACTCTGGGGTCTCAAGATCATATGGGTATATTGACTAAAATCTTCCATAAGCCGCTCAAGATATGCTGCCAGATTTTCACTTTCTCCCTGTCTAACATCATAAACTTTAGCCATATTAATAGGTTGGTAACCTGCTGCCTTGAGACCTGCCAACAGCCTGGTGATAGACAAGGAGTCTATCCATACTTTCAAATGTATTGCAGTCCCATGTTGGTCAGATCTCAGGAAAATAGGCAGTGATCAGGGCAGGATCGGTGATAGGTGCTCCTGTGGGGCCAGGGATATGTTTCTGGGCTGCCTCTTAGATACAGTCTCTCTCTTCGGTGGTAAAAAGGACCTGTAAAAACTGACTAACATCATCCCAAGTGGGCTGATGAGTAAAGAGAATAATTTGAAGCAAATGAAGTAAATCCTGGGGTTTCTCAGAAAAGGGGGCATTTTGGGTGGGCCAATTGTATAGATCACTTTTAGAAAATGGCCAATATTGGAGTTGCTGTTGACCATCTGCATCCAGAGGACCTATGACGCGTAAGGGAAAAACAGCTGCATTAGAAGCGGGGTTGATCACATGGCATCGTCGAGTGACTGGCCCCTCAGAAACTTTAGGG